>NW_027210613.1:0-417500 GCF_029030835.1 Brachyistius frenatus | reverse complement strand
AAAAAAAAAGAGGGGAGAATTGACTAAGCACTAAATTCTTAATCACAAGTTTTGACCAGCAACTGACAATACAATCTACAGTGAAAAATCAATCAAGCCGACGCAGACTATTTTTATGAACTGGCCTTTTATTTGTTTGATCACCAAGGTCATTTATTTTGCCTTTAATTCCCCCTCTTAGCACAGTATATTCAATCATTTTGATTGTATTGTGTAGCGGATGAGTCTCAGCATTATTTTCTCCCACGATGACAAAGCACATTGGATGGGAAAAAAAAAAAAAAAAAAAGAATTCAGATCTGTGTGGATATCAATAAATTAAACTCATGCTTAATTTTCCTTGCTTGTCAATGTTGATGCCTGTCAATTTCAAAGGGTCCACGTGCTTTATCTAATGAAAGAGGCGGAGGGCACAATACTCTTTCATTTGGCTGAAAATGCTCAGTTCAGCCAGATTTAAGATGAAATGATGCCTTTGGTTATGGACTGTGATTAATATCAAGGACATCAGAGTTCATCTAAATATAGATGATCTGCACCCGCCTTTAGCGATGCTGAGTCGGCATCGCGTAAAGAACACACAGATAAATATCATCCAAACGCCAATAACAACATGGAAGACGTAACGCAAACTTGAAGAATCTGGCTTGATAGGGACCGATAAGATTAACACAGCCTTATGAAGGCGGGGAGCAGTCACAGAAACAGTGATGGTGAGGAGAGTTTGAAGTTTGGCAGTCTGCCTGGTCATTGGCTGGTTGGTAATTATTGTCACAGACTTTACACAAAACCTAAAAGCACATCTAGACAGCGCACTGCTTGGTCAGTCTAAAGAATGCAGAGAAAACACTTCTTCCTTTTATCATGACTCTTTTATCAGATATATATTGTTTTCTTCTATATGATTAGATTGAGCATTATACTAATTTGTGTGGTAAAACAAACCAAATTATTTACATATGCATCAAAATAGTTCTTTTAAGTATACAAGAAACAGGAAAAAGTGGGTAGGCTATGTTAGCTTTAGCTAAGGCTGTATCACAAGCGACCTTACTGCTTGGTTTTCACTTCTGTTTTAAACAACAACAAAAAAATAAATACAAAAAAAACCCCCAAAAAACAAGATGGCGCCAGCCGAAATCCCAAACTCAAGACTTCAAAACGACAATTCACAAACTACTACAGTTCTACCTTCACAATAAATCTATTATGTAAACATACATTTAAAAAAAAGTGGGATTCTGACCTAAACTCAAATTTGACAAAACAATTTATTGCACTTTGGCTTTTTAGGGTACAACAGGTGGCTATCTTCAGAGCAGTTTGGCTCACATGGACATAAGCTGCTGTATTAGTGGTGGAGGAAGTATTCAAATCATTTACATACATACAAATGGAATTGCAAAGAAATACTCTGTGAATGTGCTGCATTTGAAATTTCATTTAAAAGTAAAAAAGCATTTGCCACAAAATGATCTTGTTTGCTGGTCTTGCTGCAGTTAATGTTTTTTGCTGACTGATCATTCCTTTCTTGTGTAAAATCATCTTAAACGTAACTTTTAGCATTTTTCTTTCAAATATGGTGCCTATAAAGCAGCTTAAAATGTAAAGTGGTCCTCCAAATTTTACTTAATGACAATATAAATCTACTTACTATTCTCTATTACATATAAACCGGGCAAATCTTGAACTACTACTTGAAATCTTGAACAAATACTAGGTAAGAAATGGCCTTTCAGTTTGTCCCTGTCAGCTGAATTCTGACCAAATGAGGTGATTCACAGCAAATGTAATGTCAAACACATGTTGTGACAGCTTTAAAAATGCAAACATAAAGCAGATCACAGGTTCCCTGCACTGATATATATCCTGATATATGTGAGCAAACATGTTGCCACTATACGGTCCTGTAACTGCCTCTCCCCTCGCAGATAACGCAGTGAAAAACCCAGCTGCTTTCATCGAGATTGAGACAAGTTTCTCTTTGATGGGAGAATGTAAATGTGTCATTTATACCTGTCTTGTCTTTTATCATGATAAAGCAGTTCATACTCCGGGAAAAGGGGAAAGAGAAATGCAAGCAGTAGCTTCATTCATCGCCTGTCCTGTTTCATTCACACGCTTGTGATTCTCTATCATGCTCCTCTCAGCAGCCGTCAAGAGGCCAGCTAGCATTGAAACAAATCTCTCATATTCTGCTTTTTGATTTCATTCTTTCTCCCTGTCGTCTCTCCTATTAGCTTATTCATTCTTCACATGTGACTGCCAGCCTGTTAAGGTCATATTAAACCAAAGCAATCCACTTTAAATGGTTATCTACGACGCGCATTAAAAAGCTCTTTGCTGCCCTTTAAATATTGTGATTGGGTTATAGGGGGGTCGCTGTTTCGGAGCGCTGATCGCTCTCCCAGGAGCCCGCTTCAGAATATAAATTGAGTAATATTATAAAGGCGGGCACTCCAGAAGGACTGGGTAATGAATAGGATTCATGATCTGAGGAGGAACAGGAGGTCATGCAATGAAGTGAAATACTCTAATAACTCCAATCCAAACCCACTCAGATGATGATACATTAACTGAGGGACCCTTGTATTCCTGTTTTTTTCTCTCTTGTGTCAGACTATATGAGCATTACATCGACTCCAAAAGCACTTGCTGTGAAAAAAAAAAAAAAAAAAAAAGAATGGAGAGAAAGCTGACCTGGTTGGTAATGGTTCTTTAAAGTTCTGGTTTTGACTTTAATGTCAAAGCCACCTCCAACGGTGGTAGAGGGTCAGATCAAATCTCTGCAAATCTTGTAATCTTCTGCAAATAAATTAATAAAAAAAAGAAAGAAGCAGATTTGTATTCTATTACTTATGCAATTTCATGTCTCAAGAAATGTACCAGGCAGATCAGACAACAGATTACTCCCACCAAAGGCCTAAATACAAGATATTAAGATTTTAGATGTAATCCCTCTGTGATTATGATTTTCTTTTTTTCTGCAAGGAATTACATTCATCATCTTACATAGTAAGCTGTGTTTATTTGAGGTGGTCCGTGGATAGTTTTGCATGTTATCCCTTCAGATCAAGATAAATCTGGTACATGCGATCATTGGCCTTCTGCCTCTCTGTATTTGACCTATCTAACTTATACCTGGGAGTGACTGATTACATGTTATTTAACTGTTCCCAACTGGGCTCGACATGCAAGCTTTGTTCCTTAGTCATAACTTATCAAAAGATGTGATTGTGGTAATAAACAGTGAGCGTGTGAGTGGCTCAAAATGATATTTCCCTGCATGCTTTTATTCTTCATGTTAATATTTCAGACTACAAGAGCTGTTTGAATTATTTCATAAAGTTGGTATTTGCAGTTCTTTTGGTTATGGGATTGCAGAACTGCAGAGCCTCCCACAGATTGGTAAACATTTACTGTTATATCATGCTTTTAATAGAAGCCATGTAGGCTTTCTCCCTGTCAGTGGATCTTGATGGAGTGTATAGGAGTGCTGGAATGAGTCGGGCTTCTTGCAATCAGGCACAGGGAAAATGGTTAATTCCACTTGTGATGACACCGGCTCGGCAAGCACAACAGTTTTCAAGTGCTGACACTGACCAGTAATGACTGAACGAATGGATAGAGAATAGAGAAGGTGTGAGTGTGTGCGTGTGTGTGTGTGTGTGTGTGTGTGTGTGTGTGTGTGTGTGTGTGTGTGTGTGTGTGTGTGTGTGTGTGTGTGTGTGTGTGTGTGTGTGTGTGTGTGTGTGTGTGTGTGTGTGTGTGTCCGTGCGTGCATGCGTGTGTGTGTGGACGGGGGGAGGGATGGACGGAGAAGGGCCGAGAAAGGCTAGAGGAGTCAGTAAAAGAGACACTAGTAAAGTATGAGCGAGAGAGAGAAAAAGAGAGTAAGAGAGACACAGCTGCTTCTGCACAATCGCTTTTCAGCATCTACAGTCCCAAGCCAAAATACCATTAATACAAGTGTCAGAGGAGTGAGTGGAATCAGGCACAGTGCGATGGCTTTGAGTGGCTTGAGAAGAAAATGCCCAGGATCCTTTGGGGGAACTGGGCCTGTCCGAGACGGCCGTCCATTCTTCTGGCCCCCTCTTTTGTGGCGCTGCCTCTCTCTGAACGTCCTCCTCCTTTTATTTTGTGCGAAGATTAAATTGCACATGATCTCTAATGTCTCCGGCCCCGCCGCTCGTCGTAGGTCGACGACCTCCATGCGGCTCGGATAATAGATACATCCTCTGTTTGTCTTGTGGTGAAACGCTCGTCCGCCACAGTCCAGTAACCCGCCATTGTCACACAGTCTGAAGCAATTAAGTAAAATGGTGGATAAAGCCTCGGTGCATCCTTTCAATATTTATTGCATCCTCTTTGTGAACAGAGCTATTTAGTCGCTGTATCCAAAATGATCACTAATGCAATTACAACTGCATTTAGAATACACATTAAGAGTAATCTTCACCCCTTAGAGAGGACCCCGGTGCTCCAATGAAAGGAGATAACAGATGAAAGTTGTTGTCGGTCAATAGAAAAGAATACATCCTCTGTATCTACCATTTTAACACAACAATGCCTGTTGAGGCTGGTTGGTGTTAATCTGTGCAAAACATCATTATTTATATTTATTTTCCATAATGCTCACACTTATTATTGAAATGTTTGTGTACAACATTTTTGTTCAGTTGCGCTGACCACTACAATGACATCTATTTCATTCAACTGTGTGTTGCTGATGTTTCCGTGCGCTGCGCTTCTCTTTCCTTTTGTCAGTTCTGGCTGTAACTCTCCCGCTCCGTTTCTCTGTATTATTTCAAACACATCCGAAGCACAAAAACACAGTCTTGATATATGTTGTGGCTCCGCTGTCAGGAAGTTTGGCTTGTGCGATGAGGTTTGAGAAGAGTTTGAAATTTTCAAACATGAAAGCGCAGCTGAAAATAGGAGTGGTGAGTCAAACAGGAAAAGCTTCTTGTGTAGAGGCTTACCAATAATAAACCTTTGACTGCAGCATACATAGTGAGCCACAAAAGACTTCATTAAAACCTGTACAGTCGACGTGTGCTGCGTCTGTGGAAAGATTAACAGCATTTTGAAGGATGTGGCAAGATTATAAACACTACAATTCAAATGTGAGGAAATTCATTCACTCTGTTTTGTTCTCAGAAAGATGAACTCACAAGTGTGGTTTGACTCTGGATGGTAAAGTCAAAGGCAGAGCAGGAAGCTGGGTTTTGGAAAAAAAAAAAGCTTGTGGCCGTGTAAGTTGTCATCAACCTCTCACCAGTTCAGAATAGCTGTCTCCATCGATGTACTGTATGTTTGAAAAGAAATGTTGGCAGTCATGCATGGCTTAATCATTTATTCCATTACAGTAACTTTGCCAATGTAGGGATCAGCTGGTTTGCTTCTTTGGATCTACTTTGGTTTTTGTGTTACCTTGTCTGGTGCCACACGTTGGCACGGGGCCTGTGATTGTGTGGAGGAAGCTAACTTCTACCAAAAGTGGTCTTATTGAAATTGTAATGCTAATTGCAGGCTGTGTGTTGATGGTCTGTAAATACAAGGGGGATCAAAAGGTTCCAAGAGAGGCGGTGGGGAGCAACAGTTGTGTTGTGGCATGCAAGAAGCTCGTTTTGGGTGTGGGCGGGTGCGTTGTTATGCGGTAGGACCAAAGTGTCATCGCACCTCAGTTCATGTTGTTTGTGCTGAATGTTTTCCCTCGGACACATCCGAATATCACACCAGAACTCAAGTGTTAACAGTCTGATCCTGAGGGACAAAATTACGGTGCACAGTCTTGCGAATGTCAAAGAAAACCCACCTGGTTGAACACCTGCCCTGACACGACTTCTTCAGTCATGGACAGATACGTTTTGCCCCTTTTTTTTTCTTTTTTTTTTTTACTTGAACTCCAATCAAAACACTTCGCCTGGCTCATTTCTTCATTGTTGTAAACTTTCTAAAGCATTTCCTGGGCCTCCTGTGGCTATTTTTCAAGTTTGACACAATATTTGATGTGCCTTCTCTGCTCATGTCCATGGTGAAATTGCAAATGCAAACGTCCACCGCTCAGGTTATAGCTTCCACCTTTCCCATGCACGTCACAGTGCTGCGCTCCGTTCGTGCGCAACAGTAACAGCAGTCTCAGAAGTCTCTGATGGCCCCCCGTGGGCCAAAGCCGTAACCACGCTCTCGTTTTCTATTTCTACACATGTTCAAAGGGCAATATGCGTAGCTATGAGTCGGTGAGACACTTTTAACAGAGCTGTAAAACACACATGTAATTTCATGGCTCCCTAAAATTTGTCCCGAACTGCCAAAGATTGGATAAGGTGCTTGAATGAAGTGTACTAAAAGATACACCAGTCTACTGGAGGCTGTGACTTTGAGCCAGATAGCAAGGCTGCAGGTCCGCACTTTACAAAGAACGGGTTACATTGCAGGGAATATTCCATCATCCAGCACTGAAATAATGACTCCTGTCTGTCTGTAGTCTGGACTAAGTCTCTGAAACCTACTTCCCTCTGTGAGAACCAGTCTGCTGACAGCTTGGAGCCAGTCCCTCTGTCCCCTCTCTCTCTGTCTCTCTCTCTTTGCCTCTCTCTTAATTGACTTCCCAGTTTGATAACACATGCCTGTCTGATTGGAGCCGGGCTGTCTCGGTGATGCTCAGAGGAACGTGCCTCTTCAATAGCAGATCAATTAGTCTATTAAGATAACCAGAGACATAGGTCCTCTATCCTGGCTCCTATTTGAGAAGGGTCCAGAGTTCTAGTCACTGTTCTCCACAAAATATCCAATTTGTTACTCTTGACCTGTATCTGCATATAGCTGTAGATAGCTTATTAAAATATTATATTGTCGTCTTAATTTCTGTCTCCTGTACATGCGTGTATACTGTATCTAAAAAGGAGGCATTATCAACACAGCATTAAATCCAGACTTAGGGATTTTGTTTTATGTTTTTAAGTGATATGTATGTCCTTAATCATGCAGAAATGCTTTGTGATACAGACAGATGGCATGCCTCTTATTATTTTGAATGTAAGTGATTCAGCTTGAGCCATGGCAGGTGGCTTGAATATTCATTTCATTTTGATAATTCCACAGATTAATCTTAAAGCTGCACCCGGCGAGATTTATATGTAAAAAAAAAAAAAAAAAAAAAAAAAAAAATCCTGTTTTATCAGGCTGAATCACAAAGTGGGAAGAAGAGAGGAGTATCCCTGAAGATTCACTCAAATTTGAACCAATTTATTTTGTATGTCAACGTGATCACTGCCAACATGTGAAGTAGCTTTTTCTCTGCTTGTAGTTTTCATAGTTTGTTTTTAGAGTCATGTTAGAACATCTCTTTTTTTGTTGTTTTCATAACTCCTAGTACAAGGACGTTTTATTAATAAGGCCCCATGTGAAATAGCTTTTTTCTGCTTTAAAGTAGTTTGTAAAGTAGCTTTTGTAAAGTAGTTTGTTCTTCGAGTCACGAGAGAAAATCTTTCATAATTCAAATTTTTATATTTATAATATTATAGTTTGTAAAGTAGCTTTTGTAAAGTTTGTAAATGAGCTATTTTCAGTTTAGAGTTTTTACAGTTTACAGTTTGTTTTTAGAGTCATTTCAGAAAATGCGTGGTTGCAGTTTTTTTTTACCATCGGAGCTCTTTTAAGGGCTTTTTATCTTTACTCTTAACTTTAGGGGACATTCTTAGAAAACGCCATAATTATAAGAATTTTCTTAGATTTTTGTCACTAGGAATAACTCTTAGTACTAAGAACCTCTATGAATACGGCCTCGTGTGAAATAGCTTTTATTTCTGCTCATAGTTATTCCAGTTTGTAAAGTAGTTTTGGTGAAGTAACTCTTGTAAAGTTTACAAGCTTTTTTCAGTTCATAGTTCTTACAGTTTGTTTTTAGAGTCATGTCAGAACAAAGTGTTGATAGAAAAGCGAGGTTACATTTCTCCTCCTCTTTTAAAGGCTAAGATGCTTTGTGACTAACTTTTTCTTTTTGTAAGGATCTAATCCTAACTTTAAGGGGAAATTCTTAGACAACGTCATAATTGTATGAATTTTTTTAGACTTTCGTCTCCAGGAAAAACTCTTAGTACTGGGAAGCTTTATGAATGTGGCCCTATGTAAAGTATTTTTTTTTCTGATTATTGTCATTACAGTTTGTTTTTAGAGTCACGTTAGAACAAACTGTTGATAGAAAATGTGAGATTGTAGAGGTGAAGGACACCTGAGGGAGGGAAAGGGACTTGCGAGCAGAGGTCTGCGCAATAACCGGACCAAGTAAGAGGTCAACTGATCATCATTACATAAGCTCTAAAGATCTGGTTTCCCACCACGGCCCATTGAGGTATATCCAGCAATTATGTCCTTTCGTGAGCAACTTTTATGGAGGCTGAGAGGAAAAGCGTCCAAGCCAAGAGGTCAGGGGCCAATGTGCTGATGGATTATGGGGTTTCACTGTGCCTGCTGCTGCTGACAGGCTTTATTGGTTGGGAGGATGAGCTTGTAACCCTTTATATAATTATTGTATTAAGGCCAGTGTGCCCCTGCCTCGCTGGCACTTGTCCATGGATCAATGTGGAGATAATTTCAGAAATGAATAGTTAGTATCGATCAGCACCCTTAGTGATGGCTTATCAGCCTCTCGGACAGGTCGCTGTAGATTATTGTGCCATTGTCATTTATGGCCTTTGTCATAGAATTTTTTTTTCTCTTTTTTTTAGAAGCAGGCCTGGTTCAAACAAAGACAATTCAATTTGCAATGGATTTCATTCTCCTTTTTCCCCACTTCTCCTCTACTCTTGGGTACACAATAAGCAATAAATCACAATCGTTTCTGTTTTTATCTCCTTCTTTTCTCCGTTGTTCGTCTGACGCTGCTGTGTTGGGGTGGTCTCCGAGGACCGGAGGGGGAGGAAGGAGGAAGAGGAGGGCAAGCGTCAGCACTTGAACTCTGGCTGAGGGATTGAGTGAGCTTCGGTTCAGACAAACCAATGACCTTCAGGCATGGTGTTTGTCGAGCAGTGAACTGCTCTATTTACTGCTCTTTGTGTGGCCTTAATAAACAGCCCACAGTGGGGACATGTGGACTTTAGCTCGAGAGCTCTCTTTTTTTGTGTGGTCATTTTGTAATTTCTTGAAAAATACAGCACATAATTAAAAGAGTGGCAGAGGCATGCCTACTATAGAATACTATTTAAAGTCGCTGCTCTACTGTAGGTGTGTTTGTGTTTATTCATTCAGTAGCCTCTTTGTTTGAGCGAGGCGAGCCCCGCGGTGTCATGTTTGTACTTTCCCCTCTTGCCTTCTAAACTGTGAATGACAAGATGTATCCATCAGAGGGCTGGAGCTCGATTTCAATAGCAGCTCAGGGGGAATCATTCAGAGAAATGTAATTTACTCACTATTGGTCAGTTTGACCCCCGACCTCAATCACTTGACACAGTTGCCATAGAAACCATTGAAAAAGAACAAGCGGGGAGTTAGATAGAATCATTTCTGCTACTCATCCAAAACACACAGCAAACAACAACAACAACAACAACAACAACAACAACAACAACAAAAGCCTGCTGGGTGGCAGAAGAAGTACATGTATAAAGAAACAAATAAAGCAGAGAAAAGTGGATTTACACCCCATCCGAGATGTAGATGTTTGATAGACTGGTGGTCTTGATCATTACATAATTATATCAACATTTCTATTTGTCCTAACTGTCAGACTCAGTCATTTTTTTCATGCTACTGACAGATTAATTACACCCAATTATTTCAGAAGTGTTCTCATACTAATTAGTCATACAGTTACACAGCGCTAATAGCTCAGGGATCAAAGAAAACAAATGACTATCATACATCATTTCAATTAACCAGCACGATGGATTAATTAACACTCTGTCATTTTAATGCCCTAGGTGGTCGGATATGATGAGCGATGATCAGAGGAGGATTTTCGCTTCAGTAATGGGGGTGAAGCCAGGAGCATCCGTGTGTTGTAAACAGTCGCAGCTCAAAATGAAGCGCATAAAAGTGCCCTCGGCAGTCGAGGTGTAAAACACAGATATGTCGAGCTCAGATTGTCCACTTTGTAGCTGTTATTGAAATATGGGTGTTTCTTATTCCGACCTTCATTTATCTATTGTTTGATCTATTAATTGTAGAGTGTAAAACCAGACAGCTGTTTTCACATTTATCTTCTTAAAGTGCAAAGTATTCCAAATATTCCAATCCTGGTATAATTCCACTCAAATATGAAGTGGAAACTTGAGAGCTGCAGTGAACAAACACACTGAGAATGTACTTGAGACAGAGACACCTTGTGTCCTACATTTAAAAGATGATGAATGAAATCTATTTCCTATATTCTCTCATGTTTAACGAGTGAGAAGGAGTAAACATCATTTTAAGAAGTTTAACAAGATAATCGAATCTGTTTTTGTGTGTGTGTGGGGGGGGGATATAGGGTTTTTTTCAGAGTATTTTATATAGTACATCTGAAGTGGCTTTAAGAAAAGCTGTGCGGGATGGAAGCATCTTCAGAGAGGAAGTTGGATAAAGTAGTGCAAACTGCATCAGAAAAAGAGAAACTACTGTACCATTCGTATTACATGCTTGCCATTAAATGACTGAAATGTTTTAGAAATAAGATGGTTTGTGAAGATTTAAGGTTGCTGATTGCCTGTAAACAGGAATGCGTATTTCCATTACTATTCTATTATTCTATTATACAAATGCACAAAAAGATTTTATTTTTGTTTGACTGTGGTCATTCGATGTTTTTCAGTGTAGAGACTTATCATGTAAGCTCATACTGAAATGACGGGGTAGAGTATATACTGTAAGTATGTAACCATAACAGAACCTTGAACATTAAAAATACATTTCAAAATGTCTTGCCAAATCATTGCACTGTTTGTATCCATATGAAGTCCAGCAGATGAAGTCTAATATGCATCTTACAACTTACACTTGAGTCTTGAATTATTATTTACAGCATGTTTACAGTATAAAGAGTGTATTTTTGTATGGATACATGTCTACAATGGATCTTTTTGACTTTTTTTTTGGTTTAATTTTAAGTAAGTTTGACAATGCGGGACATTTTATCAAAGGTTTTGTTCTACTGCTGTACACATACTTTGAAGATGCATAAACACATCCCTTTAACAGCAGCAGTTCTGCAGTGTGTTTAGTGTCTCATATATCTGCCTCCATGTCTGATTAACCAATATTCTAACTAGAGCCTTTTAAAGCAAAAACAGCAGAAGCAGAATCGGTCCGTCCATGACATTTTAGGTCAGCGCTGACTGCCTCTCTGAGTGAGGCCCTCCGTCAGTCTCTGCAGCGGAACATTCATCATCAGAAGACAGGACACGGGCCTTTTACTCTGCCTGTCAATAAGCCTGCCAGCTGGATTTTTCTGAGCTCAGGCCTTTTTACTGAAACCGGCTCAAAAAAACGAATTGCCAGATGCTGCACAATTTTGACAGACATAGCTATATTCTCTCCAAATTTAACGGTCCATGCAGAGGATTGAATTTAGGATCTATAGCTTTAAATCTTTCCTGCTGCGCTGGAACCCCGGGGAAGCCACAGCTCTCCTTCAGCCTCCTCTCATGCCTTGTTGACCCACAGCGATTAGACAATATATCTACATTGTTGACCCTACTAATGAAAGTTTGACATTGATTTCTAAATAGGCCATCGTTGTGTTTTACTGTAGAGCCTGACGTAGCGGCTCTCATCCAGCATCTGAAGCTGCAGGCAACAGTTTTCCACTACCTAATCCAACTCAATATGGCAGACACACTCACTCTTCATTTAAACAAACAAAAGCAGCACATAATGATCAGCCCTGCCATTATGGCCGATTGATTTGATCTGGTCCAGGGCGCTGTGGATTTATTTTCTTTTATGCCCATATAGATGTGTGTCACAGGCTCGATATGCATCACAAGCATGTGTGCACATTGTATGTGTGTGTCCGTCCCTATCCAAACAAATGGAGGCGGTTTGGGCCCAAGAGCCAGGAGCACTGCTTGTCCTTTAATTGTCATTTACATACTGGCAGAATCATTAATTTCTAATTCCCCCTATTATTTTGCCCCCCCCCCCCCCACACACACACACACACTCCCCCCGGACTCCTCCCGAGCCTGATGCCCGTGTCAATGTCAGGCCCTGTCAGTGTCATCTGACTAGAGGAAGCACCATGGACATGTCGCTACAAAGTTAGTGTTCATTAAGTTAAAAAGGAGTTACTGTAGTGATGAATAACAAGGGAAAAGTCTGAGCATAAACCATTGATCATCACGAAACCCACCATACACAAAAAACATTCCTTTACAGCGATCTTCAAAAAAATGTATCTGATCATGTTACTTTTACTTGAATTAAGGCTATTTCAATCAACAATGAGCAATAACAAAACCAGTATTTAGACATTTGCAAGAGATGGATGTTACCAATTTGCCTGAAAATGGAAACGTTTCATATTGAGGAGTCTAAATAAACATCCTCACTGTGTTGGTGTGTGGGATCCAACATCTGAGACTTTTGCACAAAACTGTTGCAGTAAAAGCACTTTGGTTTCGTTTGAGAGGTTTTAATTCAATGTTAATAGAGTACACACTTTGTGTCTTGTGCTTCAAGTTAATTAAGAATTTTTGGTGTTTAACTAAAATGGCAGAATTTTGCCTTTACTGAGGGCTTTGAGAGAATCATAAAAATCTGAATAATATTTGGATATTGTGGGAAAATAAATCAAATTCATTGTCAGCGAACATTTTATTAACGTTAAAAAAAAAACAGGTTAATTGACAATGTTTATACATTTTGTTTATTTCAAAAATGTTTTGTTGTTGCAGAAGATTTTGAAAAAAAGATTCCACATACAAACAAAGAAACGTAATAAAATAACCTATTGTACTTCCAAAATAATAAAATTTGAATATATTAACCAAGTTTAACACCAGAAGAACTGGTTAATGTATGACATTACGGTACTTAGTTTAACTGTCATTCCCAGTGTGTTTGATCCATATATATTACAGTATGTAGAATAATAATAAACATTGGTCCTCTGCTTTCAGTGTTCTTCTCAAATGTCGAAAAGAAGTGAATAAGGTGAGTTTAACATCAGCAACACAGCTCTGATTGTAAAAGACGGTGTTAAAGCTGACATATCTGCTGGTTACTGATACATGTTCTTTAAAGAATATAAGAATTGTGCAGTACATTTATGCATCAAACAAAAAACAGGAGCAATCAAAGCACAGAAATATGAGCATAAATGTACCAGAAAAAGTACAAAGAGTGTAACATCTGTCTGAGCTTAACGTTCATGTTCAGCTGTTATAATTGATTTATGGCCTTCAAGAGAGCCTTTGAAAATGCATAAACCTCAAAATGCTTTTTTGTTTATGATTATGTCCAGGCCATTGAAATGAATTCCATCACTTAACTTCTAGTCAAAGGAGATTATTGAGCTTTATGATGCAGCCAGTGGAATATCAATAATAGCGGATGGGGCTGTTGGGCTTTTTTCACACTGCTCTTTTGTTTGGTTGTAAATGAGCTGCATCAAATTCAAAGACCACAGAAGCCATTAACAATGGACACATTGGATGAAATCCATGATGCAAACATAAACACTTTGAGCACAAAAGCAGAGGGTGCAAAACTGTCTGAGGCATTGGTATAATATTTTAAAAGTCATGTAGCACTGGTGATTATGACCAGATTCAATCCAACAAAAAGAAGAATTTTGTGCAAATGAAAGGAAGTTGAACCAAACGCATCGCTTTCAGGCTGAATCTCTGCATGGATTGTGACCTTCTTGTATAGATTTTACTAAGCCAGGTAAGTGCTTTGCATGTAGACATTTGCTATTGGACCTGTCGCTGGCATCAGAAGCCCAGTAGTTGCAATTACTCGCTGATCATCGCCACGAGCCAGATAATAATTAGAGGTTGGCAAAATTCAGGGCCAGGCTGGAGAGCTATTGATTTCCCCATGTTCCCTCTTTAGTAGGATCAAGAAAATAAGACATGAAATTTACTGTCTTCATAAAAGTTTTACTAAATCAGGCCATTTGAAAGGACTATTGACAGCTTTTTCATTACCATACATAGTGTTCTCTAAAGCGTTTTTTGAGTATTAGCAATAAGAGGGCAGCTTTCTCCTTTGTGTCTTTCATGCACCAATAACTAATGGCTCCTTTGGAATATTTGGAGGTAATTTTAATCACCCACTCGCACATATAACCTCTGTGAGGTTCTAACAGGATTACTTTCCAATTTAGCATTGACAAAGACTGCCTTAAGCTTTCAGCTAAGAAATGCACATATGAAGGTGTGCAGAGATGAAAAACAATACTAGTAAAGGCTGGACATCACGTGATTATTCTGTGATCATTTCCTCTCACAAAATTAGATTTTCATTCTGTGCGTTAAGTATGAAAGATGGCTGCAGAAGTTCTCCAAAGAATTTAAAGAAAGAGACTCGATGAGGGGATTAGAACTGGCAGAGACATGAAGAAGAGGCTGACACAAAACACTGGCGTTCTGTATGCATGCAGACAAAGTCAAAAGCAGTTGGATTTGAGTTGAGAGAGATGCGCAGGCTTGAAGCCCAGGGGGTCATTTCCCTTCCTCGATGGACAGACTATTAACTTTTTGATTGGCAGCGGGGCTGACGCTGCCTGTTCATCATTGAGCCCTGTCGATTCCTCAGCATTTGGAAACAGCACATAAATTCAAAGGGCCGAGTATGAACAGTGTATCTCAGCATCCTCTGAAAGGGCTGCATCACACGGCCATAAAGAAAAACAGCAGCGTTTCCCTGACGCTGATTTCCTCGCTGGCAAAAAGTCACAGAAATAAATGACTTGGAACAGCCTGCAGTGTAGAGGAAGCTGAGTGCTGACAGCCTTTCTCACAGTCGTTTTGGTGTATTATTATGTTTTTGGCTTTATTTCTCTCCCTATCTGTTGGGATGGGATGATTTTAGCAAAGTTTTGTTAGAAAAATGGCGACGCCTGGCCTACAGTGAAATATCTATTGATGGAACTTTCCAGACCTTACTTGGGCCCTCACTTTAATTACTTGTTAGTCTTTTTATAGGGGAAGTAAATATGGCCGTTTGGGTTTATGGGGGGGCAGAAAAAAGGGCTGGCCTGTTTTATCTGCCCTTGCACACGCATCAGTGTAATGATGACAAAACGGGATGTTAACTAATGATTAGTAGAAATGGTTGCAGTTAATTAGTTGGTCCTTCGTTTATCGTTCCATTTGCACATTTTGGGGAGCAATCGTTATTAATTAGGGCCATCATGCCGAAAGGGGTGAGGTGGAACCCTACAGCCAAGTTAATCAGGCTGCAATGAAAGCTCCATTATCCTGCTCCGTCCTGTTGGCCTGTGATCTATTAGCATTATCTAAAAGCTCCAACAGGATCAGCGACAAGACTGAAAAAAAAAAAAAAAAAATCAAAGGCACATAAACTGGGTGGAGTTTGATTGGCCCAGTTCCTGGGTCACTGGTTATATGGGAGAATCTCACATAATATTCTGTGGCTCTTTGTGTCATTGCATAAATCCAGGCTGTTGGTATTGAGTGCAGTGGCGGAGGTGTTTTCAGTATGTATGACTGGAGCTCTGGAGCTGCCTTGACACAACTCGGTTTGAGTGGCTGAGGTGTTTTGTAGGTGAAGTTGAGGGTAAAACAGCCACTTTGGTTGAGGAAGTTCTTAATAGTGTGCAATTTGGTGTCAACAGGACGACAGCAGAACAGGCAAGAATAGAATATTTTTTAAAGGAAGACGATTTTCTTCAGAGACATTTTGAAGTATTTTGTCTTTAAGGTTGAGGGTCACAATGTTTTCAGTTTCTCAATTTCAACAAATCACACAAAAAGAACAAAACGATTACGTGATCTGCAGCGGAAGTGTTGTCAAAACCTTCAATTAGTTAAAACAATGAGCTGTCCTTGAAAAAAGTACTCAAAATATTTGGTGTTGAATCAATGTATGTCCCACTGATAGTTTACATTGTATACAAATAAAAAAATAGGTTCAGCCATGAACATAATTAGCATCATTTAAATGGACAAGCTAAAAATATTAGAATGAGAAAAAACAAATGTGTAGCCAAAGCCTGATGTTATTTCTTTATTTATCTCTTTCCTGTGTGTGCTGTTTGACACATTTCTTCATGACCATGAATCTAGCCTTACAGAAAAAACTCACAAAAAGTTTCCCATGTTTTCCACATGGGACACATGCGATCACATGTATGACACATGTTTACCACATTTTGCCATATATGTTAATGTGGGTAAAATGTGAAATGTTTTTACATGGAAATTTACATAGGCTTAAACCTTGAAAATGTTCTAAAACCACATTTCCTATGGACAAAATGCATGTTTCACATGTGATCACGTGAGTTTTTTGCACATGTGAAATTCACATGGTTCTTCTGTAAGAGTGGGAACTGTATTATTATTATTTTTTTTTTTAAGCTAATTTTACATACGCCCGGGGGCCTGTCTATATGGACACCAATTGTGTGTGAATCCGCAACTGAAAATAGTCCCTCAACAAACTTTCTATTTCCTCCTGTTGAAGTAATATTTGTGAAAATCGACAGGGCCCGGCTGGTTTGGGGGATTAATAAGCATCAAAAATAAATGAAACAATGTATTTGTTCCTTGTTTTTAAGGTTTACCTCTTCGGGAATCGGGCGGCCTTGGAGCTGAGTGCCACTGACGAGGCAGGAGTGCCTGAAGCGTTGAGAGAACGATTGTTGGTTTTGGTCTCTTCATGCATTTATTGACAAGAAAAATATTAAATAACATGAAGCTTGTTTTGTTAATTAGGAGTGAGCCAAGAAGAATAATGAAGAATGTTAAGAGATTTTTAGTCCTGAAAAAAAGCAGACGAGAGAGAAAATTAGACCTAGAAACTAGTTATTTGATTGATTTGAATGAAGAATATTCATCTATATACTGTAGCTGCACCGTTTCTTGCAACGAGCATAAAATCCTACATTTGTACAGAGCAAAACAAGCATACCATGTCTTGTAGTTGTCACCTTCATCATATTTTCTGTATAATGAGCTGTATAATCTCTGCAGAACTGCATCAAATAAAATTACATGACCTAATCACATTAACTTTTCAAAGTAATTCCCCTAAAAGCCATGTAAACTCGCAGTCCTATTTGTTTTCTCTGCACACAGTTGAGGAATATGAGTAAATGTAAATTCCTGCAACACAATAAGGTGATTGTACTTGAGACTTAGTACCATGAAATACTGGGCGCATTCATTACAAATAACCAGGGACTGGGCACCAAAGTGTAAAGGAGGAAATCAATGCATTTTCCCAGCTTATTTCATGCAAATGAACACTGAAGGAAACTGATATGGTTAAGGCAAGGTTACAGAAAGACGGAGAGAAAGGCCAGTGTCCCCGAGAAATCAATAGAATAAACTTGAGAAATGATTTAGATAGAGCAGATATGAACATTGAAATAAACAAATACCCTTAAAGGAAATCAATCATATAATTTAAAGAGTAAATGGCTTGAACCGGGGTGATGTCCCTCATGGCTTAGACAAATGGAAGATTTTTAATTTCATCATTGATATTATGCCAGACTTGGAGATTTTGCAGATGGTTGCAACCAGGGGGGAGAAAAATCAATTGGGTCTAGTTCTGTGGTCTTAAGAGATGTTAGATATTTACAGCATGGAGGTATGGAGCCTTGTATAAATTTACATTTTAAGAGATAAAAGACCTCTGTATTTTATCTTGTTATTGATAATAGAAACTGTCGACTTTTATCCTGTCCCATCTCAGGGAAGCCGAGCTGTCGGCTGAACGTGTTTGTGTATGTGACTGAGACAGGGGTTCAGAGTGTATTTGTGTCCATGAGAGGGAGAGAATGCGAGAGACAGAGGCAGTGGTCGGAGGCAATTTCAAGCCCTTATTTTCTTTATACACAAAAGGCAGGCTTTGTGTGCAGTTGTGTTTTTTTTTTTTCTTTTCTTTCTTCCCTCGCCATCCCGCTTCCACGTCAAGGCAATCGAGGTGGCATAATTGCATCAGAGGTCCAGAAATATAGGGTTGCAATTTAGAAGGAGGATGAGAAGAAGAGGACGAAGAGGAGAATGAGAAGAGAGGGTGTATAGGGAGGGCAGGAAAGGCATCTCAGACAGGTTCATTTACGGCTGGAACAGGGACAGAGAGGTTAAGACATTGTGACAAGAGACAAAGTAAATGTATATGTAAATGCAAGAGGTTGTTATCACTCCTAAAACACTATGCAGCTTTTTCACGCTTTGGAGACCTAAATTATATTTAGGCCACATAAAATCCAATAGTCCAACTGTGACCCACAGCTATGTAAATGGTTCAGGTAATTCTTTAAAACACTGCACTGGTGGCCAAACGGTGGGAGCAAATAACAACAAAGTGTTTACATCATTTGAATGATTTAGGACTACTTGCAGCGATCACTTTAATAGACTCCAGTGTGCTGGCACAGACTTCCAGGTTACAGCTTTGCCTGCTCCTTCTCGCTGCATTTCTGCACAGACTTAACAAGAAGCACTCGGGAAAAAAGACAAAACCGAATGTGCCGTTGGAATTCTTTCACCTCGACGTTCAGCCGTGTCGAATGTAAACGTCTGTGGTTGGACTCAGTCTGTAATGAGCTGTGAGGCAGATTACAAGGGACAAGTCAGGCATTTTTTCAAGATATATTAAATGTGTACAAAAGCATATTACAGGTCTTAAATTTTCAGCCACATGTGCAGTTGCTGGTGAAAAAGTTGAGGTTAAAACTGGGTTTTTATTTTCGAAATAAGCTGTGTTTTTCAATTAATGTAAAAAAGCGACTAGTTGCTGCTACTATTTTACCTGTGTTGGACTACGGTGATCTTCTATATATGCATGCCTCTGCTAACTGTCTTCGTATGGTGGACACAGCTTACCATGCTTCACTGCGGTTCATTACCAATTGTAAAGCTCGGACTCACCACTGTGGGTTATACTCTCGGGTAGGATGGCCTGCTTTGGCCACCCGTAGGCTCTGTCACTGGTGCACCTTCATTTATAAGGCAATCCTTGGTCTGCTCCCAAACTACCTGTGTGTCTTCATCATGCAGAAAAGTGCAGGACAATACTCCTTGCCTTCTCAGGACTTCTTTATGCTCGCTGTCCCAAATGCCAGAACGGAAATGGGAAAAAGGGCTTTTGTGTACTCTGCACCCTCATCATGGAATATGTTGCAGAATGATTTAAAACTCAAAGAACTGATACCACTTAAAATCTAAAATGAAAGAAATAGAGGCAGGTTCCCAAAAATGTCAATGTTTTTAAATTAACCAGGTTACATAACTGACTCAACTTTTAGTTTCTTTTAATTTGTCTCATTCTGTGTTCTTCTGTCTGTAACGATGCGTTTCTTATGTTGCTGCCTGTCTTGACCAGGTCTCCCTTGAAAAAGAGATATTTAATCTCAATGGGACTCTCCTGGTTAAATAAAGGTTACATAAATTGTACTTTACATTGTTACATTGTGTGCATTTTTTTACGAACCTACATATTAAACTTGCAATAATCAATATTTTTATAACGATGAATACATTTACTCAAAGGCATAGTTCAAGAAGGATAATTCTATGATGCTTTTGTGTCTTTTAGCTAATTGTTTTTTTGGCCACAGCAGGAAGCTATCTTCAATAATAAGTATTTAGCTGAAGAAGAAGATATCGTCAGAGGAGTTTTTCCAGACCAAAACTGAGCTGAAAGGAGTGCTGGACTTCTTTTTGGCAGATGGACAACAGTAAATGTTTATCTACTAATAATCGAATAACACGAACACATTGGCAGTTGGTTGCCAACACGTGTTTTTTCTGCCCCCAAGTGGCCAAAAAGTCAGTTGTTGCAGATTTGATAATTGGATTCTAGTTTTAAAGGCTTTATGTACTGTTTGATCTTCATCTTCCCACTTTGGGCTCATATCATTTCTGTTAATCACAAAACAGAACGTTTTGCTTCTGCTGTTTTTATTTTATTCGTGCTACCTTGGATGAGACCCATCATAAGAAGTATATAAGCGTTATTTGAGCTAACCGCAATCATTTTGTAAAGTTTAGATAGTTTCCAGGATGCTAACACATGGATGAAACAAACACAGGTGACATATTTCCATTGCTATTTTTACATCCTTTTCCACCATTTGAGGTTTAATTGGTGATGCCATGTCTTTGCAGCCACTTCTTCTACTATGATTTAAAGTTACACGAGTGGAGAATTAGCACCAACATAGTACATTGTTTATTTAGATTATGGGTAACTGCCATTGTCTGTAATTTATCTGTATATATCTGGGGAAGGCTTTGCATATTTAATTTGTTATTTATGTCTTATATGCCCTGCAACTTTAATTTACAAAGCCTGAAGGGCAAAAAAATAAAACATACATCATTTATGTAATCTGTTGTTCAATGCTAATGCATGTCTATCCTTCTTTATAAGGTGTATTATTAAACTATGATCAGGCTTAGACTATAATGATGGAATGAAATGAACAACAAAAAAAAAAAAATACAATTAGTCGCAATTCTTTGGATGACCATTAATTGTCAACTAATATTTCCTGATAATAACAGCCCTACCTTGGGTAAACTATTAAACTGTATAATGTTCGGTTACTCTCTGCTGCATGTTTTCAGGGATTAATGGAAGGGCTGTACAACAGGGAGATGTTGCAACAGTTGTCTTTGATAGGCGCTGTACAATCATCCGTAGATCAATCAGAAGCAGAGAGGTATGAGCAGCAGTACCTCAGAGGCAGACTCATTTGCTTTGCCACCAGCGTCCCCTTTTCTTTTCTTTTTTTTTTTCCACCCCGATTGCCTGCTGTTAAAAGAGGTGTATCCAGCCACCCCTTGTCCACTTTAATTTTTAATTACCATCTTCCGCTCACCTTTGTTATAGTCGTGACACGCTCGCGTTAAGCCGTGTATAGCAGGCGGGCAGGCTGCAGGAGAGAGAGAGCGAGAAGGGTGGGAGGAGGAGCGGGGCTTCGCTTGTTCTGACGAAAAGAGGGGTTGGATTCACTTCTCTAATTATGCAGGCAGACGTGCTCTGGGGTGAACTCTGGTACCAACATGCTGCCTCTGACATGGGATCAGGGCCCCAGGGCCTGCTGGAGGACGGGGAGGGTGGGAGCGTAGAGACAGAGACAGCTGAGGATGAAGAAGAAAATCTGCACAAGAAGGAACAAGGAGGGAAACCACTGAAATTTAGCACCTGTGGTTATTTTTCTTCTCAGACCTACAAAGACAGAGCAGTGAGACTGAGGGAGGGCTCACTGGCAAATATAGACCGCGTCTGTGATACCTTCATTTTATCCTTTTTAAGGCAGTTTGGTTTGTTACTCTGTTTTGTAGTCAGGCAGCTGCAAATTTAAAAAGGGATTTCCATGGACATTACACATTTTTTTCTATGGGAATATAGATGTTTATAAACACAGTCCCTCCAGGATTTTTTTTTTATTGATTTTTGTGATAAAAAATGTTTGATTTTGCAGTACATTATCTCAAAAATCTTAATTTTGTAAAGTGTGAAGTGAGTTTTTTAAGGTAAACATTTTTTTAAATTTCTTTTAACAACCACCGAACGAATAAAATGTAAACACCTCATCTGATAATAAACGTGCTGTAACATTACAGAAATATTTAACCTTTTTTTTCCTTTTTTTAATTTTAACTTAGAGAATCATGGGCTTAAAGTTAAAAAAAAAAAAAAAAAAGCATACAACAGGCGGTGACATTAGAATACAAAGGTGTTGTGAAAAAAGGGCTTTAAATGCTTTTTTAAATCATATTAATTCCACCCATAAGCCTACCGTATGCACAAAACAAATTCTCTTCCAACTTGAAGTGTGTATAAAAACTAATTTAACATATTTCTCATTAACATGATCAGACTACATTTACTACAAATTCTGTCACTTCCAGTTTTTCAGGTTAGCTAGCATGGAGTTTGTTTTGATGGCGAGAGGAGAAGGACCAGAGCTTTGCTAATTACGAATGCATGTTAGTTTTGTTAATAAAAACTTTGTTTGTGGGGAAATCGCTGGAATCTAGCAAAATTGCAAGATCCGGTAGTTCTTACTACCGTCAATATCACTTCACTTGTCCACTCACTCAACACGCTGACTAAGGGATATAAACGCACTTCATCTTTTATTGGAGGTTTTGTTTTTATTTGTATCAGATTGACTTGCTGGTTGCCAGTTATTCTCACCTGTTCAATCCCAAAAACCGGTCAAGCAAATATGCATTACAGTAATTGCCCCAAAATTCCCATTAATAATGAAAACATGCTCGGTGTAAATTTTCTCGACGTAAACTGGAGAAGTGATCTCTCTGAAGATGTCCCGTCACACATCAATAGGGAGGACTGCAAACAAGCATGTGAATTAACACATTTTACAAGGCATGTATAATTGATATGAATTGATTCTTCTCTGCAGTCCACAAAGGCTCTGTAGCTATGTGTGTGTTTGCATACCCACAGCGCAGCGAGGTAGGAAGAGAGCGTCGGGAGCCATCTGCCATTAGTGCCAGCCAGTTTGATAGATGCAGTACTGATGGGTCAGCATGTTGCAGAGCGGCCGCTAAAGCTTTGTTAATTGTCATAAGAAGTTCAGATTGATTGGGGCCGCCGCATTAGTACATACAGTGGAATTGATTAATGTTTTGTTCGGAAAGGAATGCGCGTAATGGATGGGTTGGTGTGGCACTTTATTTATTGAATTCATTAATGCAAGCCTCTGGACAAGAGTGATGCCAATGGCTTGGGGGCGAGAGGGAGAGAGAGAGAGAGAGAGAGAGAGAGAGAGAGAGAGAGAGAGAGAGAAGTCAGGTTATAAACAGTGGTATGAACTTGTGGTAATACAGTGTATACAGTATACAGTCAAAGTAAAGTAGGCTGTATTTGTGAATGCAAATAGAGAGAAATAAACAGCAGATATTCACACTGACCTCATCTGCTTGAACCTTTTTGTGCAGTTACCCATATATTGGCACCAGAGAGTAAAAACTGGCTTACAATGTGTCTATTAAAAACAAACAAAGAAGCAAAAAGCATATTATATATTGGTTTTCTGTCATTGAAGAATTACTACAAATGCCTACCAAGGGGCCCAATGAGTCCACTGGGCTTTTGCATGAAGGTTGTATGATATTTTTAGTCAACATAAGACAGCCTCTGAGGCTCTGAGGCTACAACGGACCGACATTAAAATCAAAATCTGTTTTGAGCAAAATTAAGTTACAGCAGAGGTTTCCTTTAATGGATTATCTGCTATATTTTGTAATGTGTATTATGAGACGATATCCATGCCTGAGTGGCAGTATGCTGTGGCTGTGGCTGACAACCTCTCTTCCTCTCTTCCTCTCCAGAATTAACACAATTCTACATTTAGAGCGCAGTTTTTAGCTAAATTAATCATTACATTATCAATGTTTACTAAATCCTGAATGTTGTTCTCATAAATATGCAGTTCAGTTTGTTTGTGCTCCCAGTTTGTTATTCAACATTTCAATAGGCAGTTATCATCTCACATCAGTCCTACGTATATGAGCTATTAGGGGCCTACTAAGCCTACTGCTAGGTTCAAGAGGCAGTTACCAAAGAGATAATATGACCATCGGACAGTGACAGGCCTACTGGACCTTTGCTGTCACAGTAACAATAATAAACGTGATTAGTTTAGTAAAGCGTGAGTCAAAGGCACCAGAACTACTTGGTTAGGCTTCGGAAAAATGTTACGCTACTTAAAAACATTGACTTTTGTTTCACATGGGACACAAACATCGGCCCTGTGTCGCGTCACCTGACTTCCTCCTTTGCTCCCGTCATAATTACTACGACCTCTAGGAGGTCCCACTGATTGCAACTGGCCAACTAGTAGCTAGAGTTTAGCCTGTAAGCCCCTAGTAGACCATATATTTGGGACGGATGTGTGATGATAGCAGGATGTTACGTCAGAAAGAGTTGTTTTGTTTCAATGAGAAAACAATACCTATCTGAAATAAAAGTAGAATAAGCAGGAAAAAGATTCTTATTTTGGCTTCTAATGTTTTTCTTAGTTGTAATGTTGATAATATAAAGCTTTTTTATAGACATTGTACATCTGATTGAAAGTGGAGCTGCCCTCTTCTCCACCTTGTTATAATATGAATGCCTGTGGTGGCACATGGGAGTAACCATCGTAACATTTCTTACAATCAACCACTTAATATACTAAACACCAGGGGCACGTAACGGGAGAGATGTTGTCTCCCTGATTGTTTTAAATCAAGCCTGTGGGGGAAGGTGTTGTGTGCTAAAGAAGTCACGTTGAACACAGCAGCTGAAAGAAGTTACAAGCACTCCCAACTTCTTTCTAATCGTGTTAAAGAGAGCAAGAAAACAAGAAACTTAGCCTTAAAATGGGAAAGTGGAGCCTCTTAACTGGGCCACAATTGTATTTACAGACCTTGTATTGTACTGCTGGACGAAAGTGGAGCCAGAAAAAAAAAAGGGACTAACAGAGATAGCGGGAGGAGGAGGATGAACGAGGATACACACACACACACACACACACACACACACACACACACACACACACACACACACACACACACACACACACACACACACACACACACACACACACACACACACACACACACACACACACGCAAATACTCCAAAACAATACACAAAACAACTTATGCCATGAACAAGATTACATCCTAAACCATAAAGGGATGTTGTAACAGTGTAAACATAAGCTTGTCAACATGGCTGTTGGCAGGATAATAGCTGGAGGGGAAATGCTGCTTTAACCTCGACAAAAGTGAGACTATAGGCTTTGAAATCTCTGATTGTATTTCTGATGCTTTGTTTTTGTAATACAAATAGATGGAGATTTGTATATACTGCAGCATTATTTACAGAGATCACCTTGCATGCAATTCAATCTAGATATACCAGCTCAGCACATGACATTTACGTTTATGTTTCATTGGAAAATATGTCAGTATTTTTAATGCACCTGGGC
Organism: Brachyistius frenatus; assembly: GCF_029030835.1. Taxonomy (NCBI): domain Eukaryota; kingdom Metazoa; phylum Chordata; class Actinopteri; family Embiotocidae; genus Brachyistius; species Brachyistius frenatus. The sequence goes on along the minus strand of NW_027210613.1, from coordinate 392,362 downwards.
AGAGGGCCAATGCAGGCACTCGTAAAACGCCCAGCTTGTCTGTGCCACACAAATAAGCATGTAGAGCACTGTGCGATCACAGGAGGGATAGAAGAGAGCTGGAAAAGGCAGCAGACAGTAGTTCAGTGACAAAGTGTAACACAATTAAAACAATAAAGCCTCACAAATGAACATGTCACTGTGGAACCTTATCAATTATGGCATCAAAGCGGAGGGCCCCCTCTGAGGTGCTTCCACCTATTCTTCCTGTCGTGCAACACCCTAATAACTCCCCCTCTCCCATCCACCAGGAACCTATTTGTATGCATCTGAGTTTTCTCCTCCCACAGCGGCATGGTCAGACGCTCTATTAATCTTTCTATATGAACAGTTACTGGCGCTGATGAAATTGGGCCCAATGAGGCGAGCCTCCAGTGGCCGGGATAGGCCCCATTCATCTTGATTTGATTCGCATGCTGACACCGGAGCACTCCGATGACAGAGGTTAAGTCAGTGAGTGGCCGTTGCCTTCTTGTTTGCTCTTTCAACTCCCCACCTTTAACCATCCGCCGCCCGCAGAAATGAGAGGTGGGAGAAGTAGGGGGTGTCTCATGTCGATTTTATGGGCGCACAAACTAGAACATCCGATAACTCCCCCACGGCTGATTTCACCCCCTGTCACCAGCCGCCACATCTCAAACAAATATATACAGCAGCGGCACTTCTCCTTGATAGTGTGTGACTCCAACAGATCAGAGATAGATGGGGGAATAGAATCAGCTGCCTGACAAGCGGCACCTTCTCTCATCCAGCAATTTCACAGTGTCATTTTGGGATTATTTCATTACTTGCCATGATCCATGACTGAAACTCATTTTGGCCCTGAGTGCTCAGAGAAAATGTGTGACATGCAGTTGAGAAGAAGTGAGAGATGGTAGCGCTGAGCAGAAGAAAAAAAAACTTGGAGTACTTACTATTGAGACATTTGAATAATTAAACCTCAACTCCTTAAAGTATTCATAGGAAAACTTTGGGTTGTCACTGGATACTGTGTGCATGCAGACTGTGTTTTTCTTGGACAGAAATGGTTTTGTCATGTGGCGCGTATGTTTATTTGTCATTTGCAACACAAGTTTAGGTAATTAGTATTGTTGCTGTGGCCAGCCAGTGATACCAAATTGTCTGTTTTCATGCTCCAGCAGCCACGAGACAGCTCATCGAGCCAGGGCTATGATGTCAGTAAAGAAACACATCCAAGGGCCTGTGGTGGCTTGTAGCACTTCGCCCTCCAGCACCTCTCGCTTTTTGCAAGGTGCCTCTCAGGTTACAGGATTCCAGGCAGAGGATCCCGGGCAGGAAGTATCGCCACATTAGCTCCATTAGATTAATTAAGAATGTTTAATTTCTAAAATGGAGCATGAGACGGAGACGTGACTCACAGCTTGCCATTTCCGTCCTACCTTGAAATAAAAAAAAAAGAAGGAGAAAAAAAATGAAACCTGCTTAATGGTTCAGCATGCGCACAGGCAACACGATACCTCGCTCATTTTCAGTGCATGCGATGCATTGGCACTTTATGAAAAGTAGCTGCTCTTGTTGAGCAGCATGAATGATGAGGTGGCTTTTTGAAATAGGAACCTCCACTGAGAGAGAACACACACACACACACACACACACACACACACACACACACACACACACACACACACACACACACACACACACACACACACACACACACACACACACACACAAAACAGACATAATCTGTACAATCATGAGAGTTGACACACAATGTACCTATATCGCTATTCATCCTTTATTCAGCCGTAATCACCCTGTGGTGTTGTTGAAGGTGTGTTCAGCTGCATGTTAAGAGGCTTTGTTTATGCTGCTAAATTCATCCTTGACAAAAACCCATAATGTTAATTGTTCCTCGTCTGTCATACTGCTTTTCATGTTTTCAATGGGACTAATTCACACCAGCGATGGATTATCACCACTGACTCCACTGTTACCTTGCCAGCACACACACACACACACACACACACACACACACACACACACACACACACACACACACACACACACACACACACACACACACACACACACACACACACACACACACACACACACACATTTGTGACAATATGTGTATACATCCACCACTTGTATTGTTACCTCCCAGTCGGGGTGCACTGTAAACCGCTTAGACATGGAGGGCTTTACAGCCTTTATAGCCTCACTCCTCCGAAGTCAGCACAGGGAGAACTGGGGGAGCCTCATTTCAAAGCACACACACAGCTAAAACAGCTAACGGTGATGGTTAGCAACTTTTTGTCCATTTTGTTGCCTGTATTTCTAAAAATACTTGGCTCTTCGTGGATAATGACCTACGTCCATATAGTTATCCCTAAGTGAGAGCACGATCTACTCTGGAAACAGTCCTATGAACTTTACATGTAAGATCATCAATCAGAGGAAACTGTGGTTGAGAGCCAGATGGAGACAACCCCCCATTCGTATGATTCACTTAAGTAGCTTCAGTGTATCTGAAGTGGGAAGCTATAGGAAGTGGTTTACATGATGAAAATGACCAGCACTACTGTTCTCTTTTCTTTTTCTTCTTCTTTTATCTAACTGACAGCCAACTTATTGCTTTTGAACTGTATGGGGTAGTTAAATGGCTTCAGATTTGTAATCAAGAATGGCCCAATGACGACGTGGTCTCGTACTGATTCAGAAGCTAATTTAGGGGGATTTAAGTGAACCTACAACATGCACGCTTACTTAAGTGGTAAAATAGACTGACGTTGTCTTATAAAACAACCAACATAGCCCTTAAACACTTGATGTAAGTATGTTGTAATCTACCTGTATCTCTGTGTTAGAGTTTTATCTAAGTTTAAGGAAGTTGTGATAATGGAGTTCTCACTATCACTATCTCATGTTGTTAGAGATGATTAAGGGATTTATCAAGCAGTATGTTTAGAAAGAAAGTAAAATACAAAGCATTATAGTTACATTGTTTTACTATTACTGCTGCGAGGATTTCATTTGGTAACATTTTTCTGTTTTTTTAAATGGTGAAAGAAGAACCATATTTCTCTAGTAATGCTCTAACTGATAAAGCACGGTTTGGAGCGTTCATGTTTGATATATAAAAGTTATGTTTTATTGCCTATTCACGTAGGTTACTGCAAGCTGAACAATTTTTGTCTGATATTTGTGTTTTATTAATATATAGCAAATATACTTTGTTAGAACTAAATAATTTCAAAATAAAATGTTAGAATTTATACTTTGAAAAGAAGAGTAACAAATGACTTAAGATATTAATTATTGGCACTCAGTTAGTGCTTACATTGATGTTATGATCTACGGTTGTAGTATGGTGTCATACAACACAACTGAAACATGAGATGAAATAAAAAGTAGAACAGAGACTGACTGTTTATAAATGCAGATCAGGTCTCTTATTTGAGTGAGACGAGCCAGTGAGGAAGGTCAAGTCCATTCAAGTCCATGACAAAGCAAAACTCAACGTGGATTTCTTTCAAGTAAGATCTTTTCCCAACCCTAAACGTAAACGTTTTTGGTGCCGAAACATAAAGCACATTGTGGGTCTATATGAGACACCAAAGCACACAAACGGCTTTGATAACACTTGGAATGAGCAAATTGCAGTTTATTATTGTTCCCCTTAAGACTTAGCTCTTTCTGAAACTAGAGTGGCATGTACTCACTGTACGAAGCGAGTTGCATCCAGTTATCTACCTAACAACCAATATTTAACAGGCAATTCTTTGGATTTGAGGAAACTTGAGTGCACTGAGGTTAACCCATGTCTGACTTTGGTGCATGTCCGCTGACAATGCTCATAACCCAAGCCAATGCCTATTGATCCTCTTCAAACTATAACAAACAGAAATTGTGGGCTGCATGTCTTTTATTACTCATCTTTACGCAATTTAATTGCTGTTTAATTACTTCAACTACCTAACCTTTCATGTGGCACACAAGGGGATGTTTATTATATCCAAATGTCACATAAATCAGATTGCAATGGAGAAATAACATCTACATTTTATTGTATATTCTCGTTTTACAACACTTTATAAGATGTTTTTGGTGGGGATGCTAGCAGAGACACATTGTGTCTGTAAGGCAATTATTTGTCTGTGTGTGTGTTGTGATGTGACATCAGGGACTGGACAGGCTTTGGTAAGAAAGTGTGTGTTGGGGGAAACCTGGCCCTTTGAGATTTGGCTGTTCCGACTGCACTGGGCCAGATGGGGATAATGGAATGTCATTCTGTCAGCTCCCTGGCTGATTAGGGAGTGTTTGTTATTTATTGATTGTCTTTCATGGTGAATTATCTATGCACAGGTCAGTGCCAGCATTTTATTCCTGGAGCTCTGATGGCCGGCTATTCCCATCCTCACACAAAATCAATGAGTACAAATAAAATGGAATTTTAAAAATGGGGGGAAATTAGCAAACATCTCAGCATGGCCGCTGTCATGCATATGTTAGCGGTGATCTCGAGCAGCCTGACATGAGCCTCGTGTTTCCATGAAAGTGCACTCTCACCGAGTATTCAATTTTAACAGCAGTCATGTCTCATTCTCTTCCCGTCCTGTCCACACCTTTTCACCCCTAATTACTATGCAAGCACCTTCTATCTGCGTATCACATCATCATAATCATCGTTTGTATAGAAATGTCAGGATCCTGACTGACGATATTGGTAAATATTATTCCCTCGTGGATTTACATAATGACAATTTTCTTCTTCTTTTTTCTTTTTACTGAGGCATATGATTTGGCAATGTTGTTATTTTCCCTATAATAAGTTATATGAAACACAGTGAGGCTGTACTTAGGCACAATGATACCTAGAGCAACATGCCAATTTTCTGCATGCTCATAATGTTTCTATCTTTAAAAGAAAAATGATCAGTTAATTCAGCAACTATCCTAAAATGCCATTTATTTCGTTTGAACTCTTGTGCAGGTACATGGGAGAAATTTAGGTGGCAATATTGTAGAGCAAGGAGGAGGTTTGGGCAGATGGGTGAGTCAACAAAACTCAGGACTTAAAAATCTTTTACCTTCCCTAAACTCTCATGTGATTGTACCTAAACCTCATCTAATGCCATAGCATTTCAGATCTTAAAGGTAGGCTATTCTAAAGACAGTAATTCAGAACTGATTTGAGATGCAGTGAGACGTGATGTTACCCTGATGAAAATCTGATGCGTGTTGCAGGAATTGCTCTTGGTATTGGCAGTTGTCCAAAACTGAGGTGAGAAAGTAAAACTTTGAACCTAAAATTGTCCATCAATGTCAGATCATTACAACAAAAGGGAGCACGTCTGTACCAGGCAGCCACCGACCGATAAAGCCTTGAGTCTGGCATGTTGGCCGTCGCCAGCGTGATTGTTTTGGAGCCAGAGGTGATCATATTTTGGACGAAGAGCGAGGGATGGATTTGAATGAGAACCTGAGGAAACTACGGCCGCCCACTTATACCAGCAACTTGACTGCACCCCAGGCCTGTCAATCAAACCAGACACACCCCTAAACCTACCTCTATTTGAGGCCCAATATAACATTTTTATGGAATTATTTTCCATCCATTTTTACATACTGTCTGTGGGCTGTACGCAATATCATAGTAATCCCACAACAGTGCTCGGGATATTTCACTGAAAACCACTAATGCCAACCTCTGTAAAAAAATGTCATCTGAAAGTCATTGGGTTATTCCAGTCTGGACCAAAGCTACGGACTGACAGATTGACACCACCATCCATAGAGATTCTGGTCAATTCTATATTACACAACCTACACTGTACTCAGGGAGATTACAGACATCTAAATGAAACTTAAAGTTGGTATATTTTCTGAAATTTGGGCAATTTCATGTGAATTGATATAGCATCAAATTACTTTAAATTACTCCTCATCTTGGTGCGGATTCCCCTAAACGCCTTTCACTTCCCCTCAGAGGTCCTATTTTAAATACCAATGACTTAGAGAGTGACCTCATGTTGTTGCACTGCATCCACACTCCTCCTTCCTGGTCTTCATTTATTTAGTTCATTTCTCATTGACAGAGTACAGCTACTATTTATGGTGCTCGAGAGTCAACAGCTGTCACGCCTGCCTTTCCTTACACACACCCATTCTCTTCCTCTTTCTGCCTTTCTGTGTTGTCTGTGATGTTTGTGTGCTTGAGATGGATGCAGCCCTCTTTATTAGATAGCATCAGTCTTTTGTCAGACAACCAGAATTGCACAGTGGTGGCTGTCTGCGCTGCTGCACTGGATTTCGCTTCAGCCCTCTGAGGCCGATCGCTCAGAGGCTTTTTGTTTAACCTGGCGGTCCATGTGATGGGGCCCACTTGGCCTCGTCATCCCAAGCATAAAAGGCGTCGGTGTCGGGCCTTCTTCTCAGACCAAACGGCTGTCCGATGCGCATTGACTTTCTGTCAGCGCCTGCCCGCTTATTGTTTGTGAGTTTGATTAAAAAAGAAAAAAAAAAAAAAAGAGGAAGGAAGACGAAAAATGCAATTACTCAAGTTGGAGGAAACCGAATGCAGACCTCATAGAGATAATCACAGACTAATGTGACATTCCTCCATCACCACAGCAACCAGAGAAAAGCCTCTGAGCAGCAGAAAAGTAGTATGGGAGAGAGAAAAAAAGAAAAGAAAAACACTGCTGTGTTGCACAGGCACAGATTCTTCTGTAAAGTGTTTTTGGATGGCCTTTGTTGATGCAGAAGTGTAATGGCTTGTTGTGCACAAATGGATTTTTATGAAGCATCACAGCTGCATCTGTTTCCCTTTGCATCCATTAAAGTAGCTGAAGCTACAGTATTGTGCGCTACATCTGGAAGCTAAGATTCATTTCTGTGGCAGGATGGTCGCGGAGATATTGGAGACTAAGCACAATCAGAATCATAGCGTTTTTATTGTTGGAAGGATGAAGACAAACACCAAAAAAAGGGCAAGAAAAAAAAGAACATGTGTTACTTACACAGATACACACTCACTCACACTCCTGCGGGTGGTATATCTGTACGCGGTGCGTCTCTTAATTTCTGCCGAGTAAACAGCTTCCAGATGTAAAAGTTTCCTGCTGGCCCCGCCCAGTCCAGATGCCCAGATCTGCCTCAAATTGGGCACATTTGAACAATCATTTAGTTCCCATCTTCCTGAAGGGGAACTTGTATTAATAAAGCCTTTTCATCTCGGTATCTTTGATTAGGATGGGCGGCTCTGGGAGGGAGGTGGGAGGATAAAGGCTTTGTCATGTGAAAGCAGATTGGGGGATTACTGTATTAATAGGAATGAGTGTTGTTGTTTCTTTGTTTATTTCTTGTGTTTTTTTGGGTGGGGGGCGGGGGGGGGCAGGGAGGTGTTGTTGTTTTTTTTATGTGTGTTACAGTAGAGTGGAAGGAAGCTGGTGATAGGAAAGAAAAAGGACATCCTCTGTTGTAAGTGGTTCCAGGTTATCCGTGCCCCATACTTACTCGGGCATGTTGCCCTCAGCCACAAACTCCAGAAACTCCTACGATGCTTTAAATCAGTTGTACACCGCCGCCTCTTATCTGAAGTTTGGAGGTTTCTAATTATATTTTTTGCTGGTTTTGTAAATACGGCCAGAGGATGAAATAGAGATGTCACAGTGTGTGTGTGTGTGTGTGTGTGTGTGTGTGTGTGTGTGTGTGTGTGTGTGTGTGTGTGTGTGTGATTCCATACTCCTGCTCATAGCCCATTACATACTCATTAAATCCAGTTCGGTAGTAGGCTAAAACAACACTGCATTCCTTCTCATGTGTTCACAAAAGATCAGGTCATCACTTAGGTGAAAATGTGTTTTTTTTCTTTGATATTTGTCTCATAAATTCATCACAAACAACAACAACAAAAATTGTCCAGATATTATATTTCCAGAGAAGATGAATTCCGTTTTAGTTTTGTTTTGTTTGGTCTTGAGATATCAGCGTTTGAATTTGTTTGTACTTTGGACAATGCTAGCTGGAACTACTTTCCAGAAATAGTTATCGTAAAAGTGGTTTATTGTGTGATCTCTGGATTATTCAATGGTGTAAAAAAAAACATTGGGAATATGATTTCCCTCCATTAACAAGGGTCATTTGAACAAACAACAGTAGCAGAAGAAGTACTCAGATCCTTAATTTAATATGAAGTTCAAATACCCATGTAGATATTAAAATATAGGATTATTTATAAAAGTGATGAGAGGTGGATATCAGTAAAGGAGATCTGTGTTGGTGTGCTGGAAAAAAATGATGAAGGTACAACACAAACTACATGAAGAGTCTCTTCCAGAGGACCAGGTGGCAGCTTTCATAGTGACTGGACAGACTGGACCCAGGTGCTCCCAATCAGCCTCAATGATCAGAGGAAACAAGGTGCAGCCAGGGCTGTCACTGTGTCAACATGGCAGAGACTTCTCCATTCAGTGCTGTTGGGCAGTTAAATCTATAGTAAATGATATTTTTTTAATTTTTTAAGGCCGATCAAATGTTCCAGAACTTTAAAGTAACTGTAGAGGTGATATAAAACACCCTAAATTTGTACTTCAGCACAGTACCTAAGCAAAAGTATAATATATGTTGCACACTAGAACATACATTCATCACATGTAAATTCCTCTGTATCCCAATTTGCTTCACTGCTGTGACCCATAAGCCGACAGGTAAACAAAGACAGAAAATAAGAGGATGGAGTTTTTATCTGCTTGATGTTGGATGACAGTGAGTCACGCCTCTGTCTGACTGCAGGTCAGCCACAGGGATGACCTCGTGGTCACACGATTCCCATTTCGCCATCTCCGTCTTCCTAGTCAGCTGCGACCGGCCGTCTCCTTCCATTTGGGCCCCCTGTGAAACGCTGACATGCTCAAAGACATATAGGATTCCATTATTTTCACTCATATGAGAGTGCCACACTTGATTCAAGCCGAGCTGTCATGGGCAAACCACCAGCCACTCCCCCTATGACACACACACACACCACACACACACACACACACACACACACACACACACACACACACACACACACACACACACACACACACACACACACACACACACACACACACACACACACACACACACACACACGCACACTCTCTGTTTATCTGCTCCAGATAACTGTAAGCACCACATTTGATCCCCCCACATCACCAATCAGTACCTCTCGTGATGAGTTTTTGGTTTGTTTTTGCTTGTTTTTGGCCAGAACCTGTACTTGTAATCGATCAGATAGCAGCTTCTTAACATGATATGAAGCGAAAGATATGCAGGATGCATTGAAGATTTCTTTGTTTGTTCATTTTGCATTTGAAATCCTATACAGTGTTGTTGTAAATCTCCTTAATCTAGATTGTATTTAGACTCATGTAGCAGGTGATGCAGCAAAAGATGCAAATCTTTCTTAATGCTCTCATATTTGACGTGCAATTATATATATATATATATATAATTTTTATATTCACACACACACACACACACACACACACACACACACACACACACACACACACACACACACACACACACACACACACACACACACACTTCCCCCATCAAGCTACTCACCTTGAAACCCTGTGATTCGCGCCAATGAAAACGAACTAATTCTGATGCGTGTGTATGATGCCTCTCCATTTAGCCAATGAAATGTTTTATGCAATTGCTGACTTACCTCGCGGTCTCCATAAAGTAGCCGAGAGCAAGCCAGCTCATAATGCTGCCACTGTAAATCAGACAGATTTAATTTCAATTTCATTTCAAAGGGTTAGCCATCAATAATTAAAAGGATGTGTTTATGACTTACAAAGATCATAATTAATCCGCTCCGGGGAGAGAGGTTTTTACACAGATTATATCCATCATGTTCTGTTGTGCTCCTTACAGGCCGTGCCACAGTGGACGGGGGAACATTGATTAAGATGTGCTTAGTGGATTATAAGCTGCTGTTCCTCGGGCGGGTCATAAAGAATAAAAGCAATCTTTTACCTTTCTGCGAAGGCCCACACATTTATAATAGGCTATGATTCATAAGCGGGTTCATAAGCAGCCTGATTCATATGCAGGTTGCTGAACATGGATGTGGGAGATTAATTTATAACTTGGACTCCAATTTAGCTGTATAAGATTAATTGAATAGGGATAAAACAAATGGTTAGTGTTTGTTTTGAAATTGTAGACGGTATTTTCACAGTCAAATTCTTTCAATTCCTCCAAACATGATTTCCATATTTTCTTGCTGCCTGAACATGTTAACATGTTTTTCCTCAGAAGAATGTCTCTTTAGTAATTGAAACTTTAATTAAGTAAATATGCTCTATTGTTCTTGAGCTAAACAACAGCCAAACTCGGCAATCTTTAGAAATACATTGAACTTGTTTCGTGGTGAGTTGACAAGGGAAAAGCACATCAGCAGTTACCAGTCAAACAGAAAATGGAGAGTGTCAAGCAGTACACCAAATCAAGACAGATCCTGCAGCGAAATGTGTTTAGGCATTGTACCGATTTCACTTTTCCCGTCTCGCTTCTTTTCCTGCTCCCTGGGCCAGGCGGGGAGGAATTAGCTATTATGATGGCTCTGGGCCCCCGTGCCTCGACTGATGGGCAGAGAAGTCTGGCCCCGTTTTCGTCACCTGTCTTGGATTCTGGGATTTAACATGGCTGGGTGTCTGGCAGCAGACAAGGCGAGGCGGTGGGAGGGTGGTGGAGGGACATGGGTGGGAGGCAAAAACAAACAAACACAAAGAGAAATACAACATGCTTGTGAACAAAAGAATTAGATGTATGGGCATGGAGAGATTGCTTTTCTGTGCTGGGGTCAGTTCATTTGACAAGCAGCGTTTTGCCTGGTATGTATTATATAGACGTATGTACAGGCTGCCCCTATAGACAGTGCAACTTCAGTATGCAGGGAATAGTGAGGCAGAATGGGAAAAAGGAGGACGAGGTGTTGGATTGATTTTTGTTCCACTCCCTGGTATGAAAAGGTCACTTTGATCAATGCTGCATAATTGTGGCTGTATTAGGATCATATCGGGTCATTTTACTGTTTAATGATGAAATATTAAATATTGGGTAGGTAATATTGCAGTCATTAGCGGGCTCTTTCATTTATAGCCCTTTAATTAATTTGAACCTGACCCCTAGTCCAATACTTTTGAGTGTGCAGACTTAAAAGCACCCTCTACTGAAACCACAAGCTCTTAGCCAATTGGATCCACTTACCTATACACATACCTCACTTTGTTAATGGACATGGGAGAATAGTATTAGCACTTTAGTAAATAATATGACTCTGCTAATAGGATCCTTGGAAGCCACAAAGGAAACTGTGCTAATTATGCTGCTAATTTTTTCTTTCAATTTGGTATATGAAATAAAACATGTTAAGGCAAAAGGACCTCTGAAATTGTCATGCTCCAAATGAAGTCAGATTTTTTTTTCCCCTTACATGTTAAGGAGACTTTTAATCAGATCACTGACCGACGCAGTTCATCAAATCATAAAATAGCCTGAGATCAACTTTAAAGAAATACTTTATCACTGTCAAACCTGACTCCATATTTTCCCCAGACGTTCACTTATTCATTTCCGTCCTTCTACATCTCTTCATTATTATCCATGATTGGACATAAAGACAATATGTGAGGAGTTGTGCCGCCGCGTAGATGAGTGCTCTTTCTGTAAATGACCAGCAGTGGGCTGGTAAAACCGAGAGTGCGTCAGGGCAAAGGGAGGACAGTAGGATGACTAAAAGCACTTTAATGACATGGCTGGACTCGTGTTTCCTAATGATGCAGGCGAGATTAATTATGCTCTGTGTATGGGTCATAATTATACGAGCACTGATCCTTTCCACTGGCTATGCTTGGGCACTCTCCGCCTGTGCCTTGAGTTTCAGATAATCCATCAACACATTCACATACTCCTTTCATTGTGTGTATTTTATTTATATATTTATTGTGGTTACATATTTATTTCTTTATGTTTGACATTGGGAAAGAAAGAGAGATATTAGATACTACAGAATAACTTTGACGTCATTCGACAAAAATATCTACAAATCTATAATAATAAGATAAGTTAATAAAGTTACCAATGGAACAAAACAATTGCACAACTTCTATATAGTTTTTTTCCCCCAGCATCATTGTTTTAAAATAAGGTGGATTATTCCATTCATGTAAAGGAGAAAACCAGGAAATCTTAAGGTTTTGATAAACAGATTAAAGGGAGTGTTTTCTCAACACATTGCATGACACTTCTGGCATCTTTCTCGGCACCTCAAAGTCCCATTTTGTCACCTTTTTACCTTGCAGTTACAGCCTCAAAGTCATTTTGATGGTATAGGAACTCAGTGGCATGATGGTGCGGTGGTTAGCATTGTCGCCTCACCACAAGAAGGTTCAAGGTTTAAGTCTCAGCAGGGGATTGGTTTGAACCGTAACTGGGGAAAGAGCCTTTCCGTGTGCAGTTTTAATTGGTGGATCTACATTGTCCGTAGGTGTGAATGAGAGCATGTCTGTTTCTGCCTTTTTGTGTTGGATTGGCGAACTGTCCAAGGTATCCAGCGTGTACCCCGCCTTCGCCTGAAGTCAGGTGGCATAGGCTCCAGCTCCCCCGCGACCCTTTCTTCAGGACTAAGTATGCATGCATGGGCGGTGTGGATCATTCCAGGTCCATATATGTTTCAGTGTCTAATTTCTTTCTCACAAGAATTATCAAAGAACATTGGTTACATACATAAATCCATATTCTTTGAGCATTGGTGTAGCTACAGGGAAAGCTGTCCCTGTTGGATTTATCCATCGCACATGTGCAGGCGTGAAACAGAATTCATTGCACCACAATCCTGTAATTAAAATTTGTGGCCACAGAAGCAGCTGTTGTCACTGCTCAGCAAATGTTGTCGTTTGTTGCTTTAAAGGAGCCGTATGTAAGATTCAGTGGCCTGCAGGTTGTAGACTGCAACCAACTGAACACGCTTCACCTCAACCTCCCCTTCCAACCCTGTCAGTAAATCTACAGAGGCCTCAAAACTCACAAAACATGCAAAAGGTCCTCTCGAGAACCAGTGTTTGGTTTGTCACCTTCTGGGCTTCTGTAGAAACATGGCGGTGCAACATGGTGGGCTCTGTGGAAAAGGACCCGCTCCCTGTGTAGATATGAAGGGGTCATTGTAAGGGAAAGAAAACCAGACAAATCCTACTTCCAGGTGATTGTACACTAATGAAAACATAGTTATAAAATTATGTTTCATTTCTGGCCAGAGATCCCCCTAAGTCCTACTCAACCTTTAAAGACAATGAATAGAGTTAAACCATTTTCAGTGGTTTTGTAGAGAGAGCTTCTCAGCGTTTTCTCCAACTATCCGTCACAAGAAAACGTCTTAAAATATTGAAAGTTTTAAGAAAATAAAAGGAATCTCTCTAATTACGAACTATCGACTGTGTAAATTCATAATAAGTAATGCTGGAGCATGAAGCTTTTATGATTTGACTGTCCATATTAATTCCAAGCTATTTTGATCAGATGACTTGACAATAATTGATGATTGGCTGTCATTTCCAATGCTGTGTTCCAAGTGGCCTGCTTATGTCCTAACACTCACTATTTTGAATGCATAAGTGCATTCATAGTGTCAAGTATAGAAACATGCAGTGCGCTATAAGTACCCAAATGGTGTACTCAAAATGGTCCACAAATTAAGTGTGATAAAGTGACACTTTTCACAATCCACAGTCACCAAAGCAAGCCTACGCCGACCTGGCATTGTTGTGGAACACCGCACAAACATGTTTATCGGATAAATAAAAACTCGTTCATTTTTGAGTCAAATAACCAACACAAGCTAGTAGGTGTTTCGGTAGGTGATGCATTCAAATGCTACGCTTATTTCCTGTCAGTGCAGAACAGCAGTGTGCAATTTGAGACAACACTATTTTGTCGAAATTCAAGTATCACACAAGTTAATGTACTAACATGTAAGCGTATTTACTATATGTGGGTGTGATAAGGGATGTACACCATTTGGCACACAACAAGAATAACAACATAATTTAAAAAAAAAAAAAAAATTCTAACTGAAAAAAAGATATATTTTCATTACTGGTTCAAGTTTACTCCATAATTGTTAAAGCAGTCCTTTAGAACCAATTGTCTCTGCAGTTTTTTAAATTTGTTTTGGGAGAACAGGGTGTCTGCTTTCCATCAGTCATGTCTAATATTGTCCTGTATTGCTACGACTTAACACTCAGTGGATTTTCTTGGAACAGAAGAGTGATCTTCAGAATCATGTACACAGAGGCCAGATAGAGGAACATGAGGCGATTTTCTTTGAGGTAAGTAGAGTCAGTGCTTGATTTAATAAATCTCTATGAGATGCTCCCATCGAGCATCCTGAGAGAACAGAGCAGGGATGTGCGGGAGGGGTGTGAGTGTGAATGTGTGGGTGTTGGGAAAGGGATGACAGGGTAACGGGGATGTCTTAATTCCTTGACATAAACATACACACAGATTAATGAAGCCTTAGGAGTTTGTGAAGAAGGGGAAAGATTGCTTATCGATCCATATAAAAATTTTCATGCTAATCCCAGCCAGGAGACAGAGTGTCTGGTATCAGAGTTAATAATCTGATTTCTAGGCTGTCCAGGACAATTCCAGCCAGCGTGAGGGCCTAATCACAGCGCCGTCTTCCCATCTGAGAGCAGCTGCCTTGGCCCTGCAGCACGTCACCCCCTCCTCCACCACTTCCCCCACCCCCACGGGTCTCTGGCCCCTGCCACTGGCCTGGACAGTGATGGAGCATATGATAGAAACATGTTGACAAATTAAATTTTTAAAATTTCAGAGGAGATTTGCGGCAGAGAGATTGGTTGGTGACGGCAGTAGCTTGCTAAGTGCTGGTAGAGCAGCACTGACCTTCGTCTGTGAGCATGCTCATGGGAGTCTGCCGTGTGTTGTTTGATCTCTGGAGCAGTTGCTGGCGACAAATCAAGATCTTGGAGTTATTTGGATGTATATGTGTGAAGGGCACTTTGGAGATATGATTGCTTTTGAACCAAGCGTTCACATTGACAACCATTTGTGTCAGTAACGTTCTGCTCACATACCTGCCAACGTACTATGTGCACACGAGAATCAACAATATAAAGAGAACATCAAGATTTGCATGATGTAAACAACAAACATGGCAACAATCAAGAGGGTCAATACTTTGCTGACTGTCCTCACTCTGGTTTTCCAGCATTTTTCACGGACGTAACGGTCTTGAACTTGTCTCAATTTAGTTTTGCAGGTCCCTGACGGTCACATCTCTATACCGCCCATTCACCACCCTTACTGGTCATGTGTATATTACATTCATTTCTGAGGACGTGCACAACCAAAGCTCCAAACAGTCTCAGGGTACGTGAGGCGGCAAGTATATCTCCAGCCGAAGTCTTAGCTAGCTGTGAACCTTTTTAAAATAACATCCACGGGTTCCTAGAAAATCTGAAAACTTTCGATTTGGACCCAACACGTGGACCAATCACCAAATGAATGTATATTGTGTAAATACCTCTTCCACATAATGGCTTTGATTTGTTTGCCGTCTGGATCATCTCAGATTTTGTATCCTGGTTATAGCGGTCTCCTGCTGCACCAAGAGGATGTGACGAGACAGGGTGGGACACCCCGAGGAGAGCCAGCTGATGTGTCTTAGTTAGGCTAATATCCTCGCCTCACATTTTTCTCCATTAAATCTTAATCACAGACTTGTCGAGTGTCACTTGACATTTGCATTTTGCCAGGCGGAGCTGCGATGCACACAGCACTCGGAGGTGCGGCAGCTTCCTTCCACTGAGCGCTTTGTTCACTCACCAGCTCTCATCTTCAACAGGGTCACTGTTGCAGATTGGCAATGATGAGATTGGGTATCTTCCTCTGTGGGTGTGTTGGGTTTTGTTTTCTACAGTAAAAAAAATGGCAAGTACAACATCGCAAAGTGATGAACCACTAAAAAGCATTAATTAAACACGCCATTTCAGGCTTGCATGCTTCTGAAGTTTAGAAGAAGGTTTGATAAAAGACTGTCCAGAAATATAATATTTGTATTTGTGCGTTCATAATGAAAGACTTACTTCTGTTAGCTGTAATAAATTAAAAATGTTAAGCACAACAACAACAAGAAATGACAAGGACATGTGGAAAGAAGCAGTCGACACTGCTTTAACTTCTCTCAATAATCAATCTCCTCATCTTGATGTTTACAAAAAAGAGTCAATAAGTGGAGAGGGAGCTTGGTGATTGGGTTTGATTTCTACCCCCAGTCCAAATCAGACATTATTGTCTCTGGCACTGGCTCTCTCTCGCTCTCGATATGACATTGATGACAATAGACGTGACGAAGGCCATCCACATTAACGAACCAGACAAATGCATTCCTTGACTGACGTGTTGGAAGCACCAAATGGTAGCAGGTCTGAAACCCAAAACCCAAAAAACTTCAGCACCTTGAAATTCTCTGAGGCCAAATAACTTGGATATGAGGCTTTACACCAAATGATACCACATAGGAACACTCACTTAATGCTTGAAACTCTGAAGTGTCACCACAAGTGTCCCGACGCAACAGCAGGACTTAATTTAGAAAATAGCTGGAATCGTATCTTATTAAGTGAGGGTGAGGCGTCTTTTCTTCTAAACCTTCTGGCTGATAAAATGGGACATTCTGACATTAAAGATGCAGGTTTAATACCGGTGTAGAACTACCATTTGTAACTTGCTTATTTACTTTTTTTGGTGTGTTGTTTGAATCGATCGATACCACTCTCGTGTCTGTATGTTAAATATGAAGCTCCAGCCGGCAGATGCTTAGCTCAGCACATTAAACAGTAAGACAGCTGGCCTAGATCTGAAAACAGCTAGCTAGCCTTGAATCTGAGGTTGCTTTCACACCTCTCTTGTCTGGTCTAAGACTTTTCAATTTAGTCTGAACCAAAATAGCAGGTGTGAAAGGTGCCTGAGACCATGGTCTGGACCAAAGAATCAAATTTGGACCGACCAAAAGCGGTGGTCTTTGTCCAGATCTAATATGGTTCAGTTTGCGAAACCAATACTAACCAGATCAAATGTATACAGTGTATCAGAAAACATGAACTTTGATTTATTCCTTGATCTGGTCTAACAAATCAAGTACCAAACCAAAGGTCAGATCAAAGGTTAGAGCAGTGCTGTTAAGCCAAGGTAGCTTTTTACCCCAGTTTAGCTGTTTCCTCATTTCCATTCCTGATGCAAACAGGTCTTTGTTTCTACACTGATATATTTACTGTACAGACCTGACAGTGGTATCAATGCTCTCATGTATCTCTTGGCAAAAAGGTAAAAAAGCATACCTCTCAAAATGCGGAAATATTTCTTTAAGTAACTGATTAGTAATTGTTTATAAGGTAAGGATTTTATTCATCATAACAACTGTCTAAATGCCCGTCATAATTTTAAACAGGACAGCTTAAAAAAGTCCACATATATACTGGATGAGATTTTATGATAAGCATGTGTGTGTGTGTGTGTGTGTGTGTGTGTGTGTGTGTGTGTGTGTGTGTGTGTGTGTGTGTGTGTGTGTGTGTGTGTGTGTGTGTGTGTGTGTGTGTGTGTGTGTCTGTGGTGTGAATAGCCTCTTGCATTGCCTGCCAGTAAAAGCAATAATTTGACAGTAATGTTGCCAATAAACAAACAAAACCCGGCCTGGCTCATAATCTGTATCTGTTTGGGAAAGCATAATGATGTGTTAGCGTGGCCCGGTTTTCTATTGTGCTGCAGCCTTGTCATGGTGGCTCAGGGGAAGACTTATCCATATGAGAGGCTTAGGGAAGCCTGTTCAGATCCGCCAGGATTAGACCCAGGCTAATACACTGGGTCAACAGCATGGTTCTCCTAATGAGACAGGTGTACAGTACTTACGACTGTCCCTCCACGTAGCGGAGGCTCAAACAAAAGCTGATATCATCCCTCCCGGCTTAGCCTGACTCATATGGTATCCCCCAGTAGTAAATACAGTCGCTGTATCAACCTTAACGCAGACATCCAACAAGCTCAGAGGTGATCTTGGCTGCACAGCATGCTGGGGGATTGTCATGCCAATGGCCAATTTTGAAAATAAGAAATAAAACATTTTAGGAGGATTTCAAATGCCTTTGTCTCTCCTTGTCTCTTTCAAAGCCAGATGTGCGCAATCACAGCTATAGGTAGATAATGAGGTGCTACAGTGCTGTCGTGGAAGAACATGTCCTTTACCAATGCACAATGTAAAACCGCTGCAGTCCTAGTTCAGAAAAAATACAAGCATCTCCTAGTAAGTCTAAAGTATCCAATGTAAATACTATGTTATTGTAAACTACAACATTAGATTGCTAATGCAATAATGTGTTGATAGCATTTCACTCTTGTAGCTGGTAGATGTGGAGTTAATTTTGACTACTTGTTTAGTCCAGTGTTTCCTAATCTAGGGGTCGTGCACCGTTCCAAGGATGACAGGACGCATACGAGGGGTCATGAGATGACTCAGACTCATATTGGATTATGTATTTTTGTGAAAAAATACAAACAACTTATAACCTTTGGTTAAGACATTTATCTAAATACAACTAGAAGTTCGGAGAAGGACCAACATTACATTGTAAAACATTAAAAGGGGTCCCAAACTGAATACGGCTTCTATCAGGGGTCACAACCACAGACTGTATAAAGTGGGCGTAGCTTCCTCGTCTGAAAAATGAGGCCGATGCTGAAGTGCGTTACACTGCAATACCACAGAGTGCTCCGAGGGGTTGGCCCTAAAAAGGCTCTGGCTCTATAGACTCCAATTCAACTAGTTTAATGAAATTCCAAGTCAATAAATGTATTTCGGTTTTACTAGGTAAAAGTGCATTATTCATTTTCTGGTGGCCCATCTGAAAATAATCATTAATGTGAAATTAATCCTCAAAAAGCAGTGTTTTCAGGGGCGTGTCTTTTTGACAGGTCTGTGGTGCAGTCAGGGTTCCTCTATCGATGAGCGGGAAGTAGTATCATTGGGTTTACGATCAGATTGAATCAGATCCACAGCTCGCTCCCCCAAGCTTGTCCAAATATGGTAACTTCTGGCTCCAAACTGCTCCGAACAAAAAAGATGGCGAGAAAATCCGAATTTGAGGCTTCATCACGGCTGTTCACAAACCAATGGGTGACATCAATGTTGGTTGCCGCTTGGTCACAACCTAAAACAAATCCTGTTAATCCTTGACAATAAATTGTCATAATATGTGTTTATTTTATTGTAAAACATTATATTATATGGTATATTTTCCAGTGTAGAACTTTAAAGTAGTACAGCGAGGGAATACTCAAATAAAACCTACCTAAAAGTACAACGTAGTTGAATACAGTACTTCTGTGTATTTAGTTACTTTTCACTGCTTGAGTTATTTAGTTGTGTTTTTTCTAATTGATATAATATGCATCGCTCTAATCTTCTGACAATGTTACATTTCAGCTAGTAAATGCAACAACAAAAAAAGGCGGTAATTAATTGTGACATCAAATGACTAATCTGTGTATGGTTGCTTGGATACAAGAAAGGACTCATCCCCCATTTATCACCCCCTTGGCCAATCATTTCATGCTGTGATTTGTTTATCAGAGACATGACATGACAATCGTCTATATTCAAAGCTGTTGCAGCAGCTTTCACAACCTGCAGGTATTTGATCTTCATGAGTTGCGATTGCCACTTTTCTTTACCTCTTACCTCTTTAATGAACCTTGCTCACAAACCATGAATCAAGCCTCCCTTGTCCCCTTCAACGTCCCCCCCCCCCCCCGCCCGGCAAACCCCACCACCACCGCATCCTCCTCCTCCAACCCCCCGGCTTGTCAAAACATTTGTGAAATCCTATTTTCCCTTAATAAAGTATAGTTCTGTCCTGCAGATGTATGTTTGGATAACATGTCATACTCTGTCTTTGTTGAGAATGGCGCCCCGCTGATGTTCTTAGGCAGTGAGAAAATTGCCTTATTGAAACACGTTGCTTGGAGTGACTATAATGCCACATTGAGGGCCGGCATTATGCACATGACATATTCAGGACCTTAGAGTGGAAAAACTATGAATATAAAGTAATCACTGAAGGCACCTACATGTTTCTCGGCCATGATAGCTTTGCTTTTTCTCTTACCTTTGTCAAATATGATGATTTCATGATTTTAGACAAACCATTTGGGGACTAGCTGCTTGCCTCCACAATGAATTGTGGAAGCAGCCTCTCAGACACAGACACACACAGACACACACACACACACACACACACACACACACACACACACACACACACACACACACACACACACACACACACACACACACACACACACACACACACACACACACACACTTCAACAGCGTGTGGAATTAATGAAAATGATGAAGATTATTTGATACACTCCTCCTATATTCCTAATTATTACAAACACTCACTTAAAAAAAAATATCTCATGTTGTGCACAAGGCCTGGAAATAATACTGCCACATTGCAGTCAGTACAAGCAGTTGAGTTTAATGGGCCAGGCTGTGTGTGTGTGTGTGTGTGTGTGTGTGTGTGTGTGTGTGTGTGTGTGTGTGTGTGTGTGTGTGTGTGTGTGTGTGTGTGTGTGTGTGTGTGTGTGTGTGTGTGTGTGTGTGTGTGTGTGTGTGTGTGTGTGTGAGAGCGAAAATGTTCCAGGGAGCTGTGTAAACAGAAATACTAAGCTACCCCAAGAGTGCACTTTCTCTGTGAAGTTAAGAGCCGGGTACACATGTTTATTACAATTTCAAACAAAATGCAAATGCCATTAAACAAATGGGGTTGAGGCAAATTAGCCAGGAATTTAATATTCGCAGAGTCTATGATATAGGACATCTTGTTACGAGACAGTGGTCTGAAGTATCAATCGCGAGCCGAGCCTTTCATCCAGCCGGCTCTCTTGAGGATATTTGTAATTAGCATCATTTGCCTAATACTTCAGGTTAATTAGAATATTTAATTGAATAGCCCTAATCTTCGGAGATGACTATATTATAATCAAATTAGCACCACCACTAGGCTGGCTATTGAACATGGCAGACTGCCTAGCTCCTGGTCTCTTATCTGCTCCATCTCCATAGAGTGTTCTCACATACTTAATGATCCATTTGAACTATGCTATCAACATTTGATTATTCCTGAACAACAAAGGCAGCCACACAACCAGTAGGCATAAAAGAAGAGATGATAAAGAAAAGCGCTATGGCTCCCATATGGCAGGTTGGGGGAAGAGCGCTCGCTCTGTGTGAAGCAGCCGAGCCAGGCAGCAGGGCCTGCGAGGCCATCAGGGAGAGGAGCCGACTCTACTCTTACTTCCCCTCCATCCGCCCCTCATCTACTGAGCCAAGTGTTTACCAAGATAAGCAGATGAGGAGACATATGTTTGAGAGGCTTCTGGAGAACTATTGAGAGAGTTTTAGTAGTCGAACCAGATGAAGAAAGGTCTGTAACTCTGTGGTATTTACATCGCTGCATACAGTAACTGTGTCTTTTCTTTCTTTACCTTAATAGGGCAGCTAAAAAAAGTACAGTGAGCTAAAACAGCACATACTGTAAAAGGAAGACTTTCTACTGAGTAATCCACTTAAACTCCATTAAACTGAAATCAATCATCCTGGGTTTATTGAACCCAAAAAGTCTTATGCTCATACACAATAATCTGTCTCGCCAAGAGAAAAACAAACTAATGAAAAGCTAAATATTACAGTGCGTTCAATTGCAGCAAACAGATGGCAGCTAAATTAAAAGAAATTACATATACATTATCTTCACTTTATTGCTTCGCTCTAATTGAGGCGATTATAACTCCTACCTTTCTCCTCTATAATGAAGTGAATTAATTCATTTAGGCTGGAACGTGTTGCAATTGTACTTGCCAGTATTTGTGTTTAGCGTCGCAAGTGATAATTTTTGACAGTGCCATATGTTTCCCAGGCAATATTTCTTCTTGGTTGAGTTTTATTACATAATTTTATTTGTCCCTGCACTGATTTCTTTATATATCTGCAAATGAACTCTTGTTGCAAATAGGTAGCCATATGCCACGAGGATGCAGAATAAAAGGCTGAAAAATATTCCTAAGGCTTTCCGCTAATTTGTTTTCTCTGCTCCGTCTCGCTGTATTGCAGCTGATTGTGCATTGTGGCTATATTAAATTGATAATGAATAAATGTATCATCAGTTCAACATGGCCTTCAGTGGATTCGCTGAACACTGCCACTAGGAGGTATAAAAACATAATTGTGTCCTCGGCCCCCTCAGTTTTATCGTTGTCGTTGGAAATGACAAAAACCAATACAGCAGGTCATAATGGAGACTTTCACATATAAGACATGAGGATTATTTGCAATCGGGGACATTTTACTGAATTTCCTTTCAAATAACAACATTGAATGTATACTTTATTCATGAAATGATAACTTTGAGCCACTTTTACTTTGATTTATTTTATTGTGTTTTTGTTCGTTCTTTTTCTTTAAAAGGTACATTGTATCTACAGTATGGTTAGAAATGTATCTTCTACCAAGTTAATTGTTGTTGTTATAATTATCATAATGGCAAAAATGGTGTTTTTGTGTTGGATGCTCTCTTCTTGTTCCCATCTGCCCCTGCTCCACAACACAATATAAGTCAATGAGCCGACATGCATTGCTGACAATCCCTCCTTATTGTTGAATATAGGATAAAGACTACTTCGATGTCATGTTGTCGGCTGCTCTTGGTGGTGACATCACCCCCTGCGGCGGCAGAGGACAGCCTCTCCAGGAGCACAGATTCCTGCTTTGTAAAGCAGGCGAAACCTTTCTGAGTCAGACCCCCTGGGTTTTTAAATTGCTACACAACGGACGCATAGTCGGGAGGTAGATGTTGTCTAAGCGGCACTCAAGCATTTTAATCCATATTGGTGTCATTTTGGAAACAATGGCACCGTGATTTGCGCACCTCTTCAGCCTTGGAGAGGATGGCACGTGATTGGCTCGGCAGCTTGTCAGTGCAAGCAGCCAATTAAATCATTTACAAACGCTCCATTAAGGTGTCTGTAATAACCAGCATTGAGCGCTAAAATTATTTTTTTTTCCTCTCGGAGCCCTCTCAAAAAAAGCAATCAAGTCTTAGAATTTGGATGTAAACAGTAAGGCTTCTGATAGTTCATAGTGCTTTTTACGTTTCTTTCCTAAAGACGCTCACAATGTTGTTGACATTGTAAAGCTCCTCGGAGCACAGTGTGACAAATTTTCACAACATTTTATTCTCCCCTCCAGGCGGAAATGAATGAAACACGCACACACATATGCTGAGTGTACTTCCTTAACTATACTAGATAATTAGAAGGTTCAACATGTTTGTCCAAGGCTTTCAGGGTTGTGATCATTCCCACAAACATCCCATGTTCTCATAAACATTTCAATTTTAGAATACATTTGGGTGATTAAAGATGATTAAAGTCGACCCAATTATATGAAATACTTAATTATGTCAAACTAGTAACAGTTTTATTTGGGAAGTGCGGTATGGTTAGTTGAGATGCTCAGATGAAAAGCAGTTCAAAGCATGCAAGTCTTGATACCACATGCTTTGATATTAAATACAAAACGGTACAAAAGTCTGGAACATCTGACTAGATCCTGTGAAACTCATTTACTTCACACAAGACATGGAAATAATACATAAAAACAGAAAGGGCAAACACCCTATGGTTGAGGCATTTGAGGTTGCAAAATGATTAAATGTTGGCTGAAAGCTAAATAATCCAAACCTCTGTAATAATTCTGCTGCAAGAAAAGTTCCAACAACAGTCAAGTGTAAACAAATAACCTGAGAAAATGGTTTGAAAACTCCTGAAATTCTACTGTGAGAAGCAGTGAGAAAGAAACCGTGGCGATCTATATTAGGATTGTTTGAAAAAGGCTTGCACCGGCCTACTCCTTGATGTCCGAAGCAGTCAGACCCCAGTGTATGGTCAGAGGCGGTTTGATGCTGGGTTTGATGGAGTATGTCAGTCCAATCAGCCCAGCTTCCAGAGTCTGATTGGGTCTGCCAGCCAGAGAGGCAGCCCTGATATTAGCTCTACAGCCAGCTGACAGCCGGCATAGAGGGCAGGTTATACGACACACAACAACAAAGGCGACGCGCTGAAGGGCCACACTTTGTCTCGGTGAGTGTAAAAGATAGAAGAAGAAATGTAAAATGGGAGAAAGTGGTTTTCAGAAGCCAAAGAGTGACCAGAGAGAAATGCTTGGTCCCTGCTTACTGGTCTGCACTCCACTGTGCTGTAATGTAGTCATACATTATAGCTGCAGCATGCAGCTAAATATATAATGAAACATGTTACATGAATGTCAAAAATCAAATTGACTGATCTGCTTCAACTTTGCAGGAATGTTAAATGTTGTTTTTGTAATTTTGTAAAAACCATAGTGTTTCATTGACATTGGCTACACTTCCTCATTGATCATAGAGCCGAGTGCTGAATGTGCATAACATATTAACACTTGCAGAATCAAACATATATTTTGGCTTTTACATTTGACATTACTTAAACCCAAAATGTAGAAACATATTGAGACGGTAATCCAAATATGGACTTTTACATAAAGTATTGTTATTATATTACACATGGATAGACTATGGATGAACACATACATTACCTTATCACTTTAGAAGTTACACCAATGTAATTGCATGCAAGTCAATACAATGAATCTGCCACATATTGTACAATACTGATGCTGTTGCACTAGACTGGATTTTACTGAGCTATCCCCTCTTGTAAGTAGGGGCAAGAGGCAGACAAATAATATTTAGCACCGCAATATTTTGTGCAACAATATCATATTGATACAAAGATGCCAAGCATCAATATTTTTTTTACATAAATCAAAAAATTGTCAGGTGCAGGCAACATTTATAACAGGCTTGTAAGTACCAACAGGTCAGTCTGTGAATCCCACTTTGGTGCAATAAAAAAAAAGACTGAAATGAGACAAACAGACTAAAAACCTTTTTTTAGATAAAGCAGATGTTGACAATTTTGTTTTTGGAGGGATGTACATAATTTGCAGTTGAAAAATGGTAATACATTAGAATATATGTAATTGTAATACCCGGCATATCGTTATGTTTTTAACATTTTAATATGGGGACTTAACCCTCGTGTTGTCCTTGGGTCAAAATGACCCGCAGCTGTGTTCAACCAAGTTCTATTTTATTTCTATATTTTTATATTTTTTGGGGGATCATTGGCCATCATTCTTTAAAGAAACCCTCACAGCCTCCTTGTCACCAATGATCCCAAAAAATATGAAAATAAAATAGAACTTGGTTGAACACAGCTGCGGGTCATTTTGACCCCACAGTGATGTACAGTGGGGCCTCTGGTGATTCCCACGACTGAGGTGGCCAAAATACTGGAAACACTTTTCAATGTAGTGAAGTCCATTTCAACACCACTGTACGCTGCACCCTCAATGATGAGTATAATGATAAAAATAATACATTATCAACTTTATGAAGACTTTATGGTTGCCTCCATTAGATATCCCTAAAAAGATGAGTCAATTTTTATGTATTTTTTTCTCCTGCTAAAGCGGTTGTGTGGTGTCCAGGAGCCTGAAGACAACATCAGGGCTAAACAAATTCAGAAGAGTCTGACATGATGTATTAGGGATAGGGACAGAGACCTGGCACAGGCAAAGTAGGTGATGGGCTGAAACAAGGAGCTTAATTTGGTGTAAAGCATCTCTCACGGGAATGTGGGCGACTTAAAGGGTGTGGAAAAGTTCTGGGAGAAATTTTCTCTAAGGTTTATGAGCCATAGCAGATGAGTAGATGACCCAAGTTAATTATTATTGAATTTGTTTTCCCTGCTCCACTGATACTTACCTCTACCCCGATGCAACAATGACAGTGGGTCCTCGCATTAAGGCGAACAATGCGGCTCGTCTTGGAGGATCGTCGTAACAACATTTTTCTGCTGTCTAAAACTGTTAAGCGTCTTCATTGTTGGACTACCATTCAATCATTTCATACTAACAAAATGAAAGTGGATATTGTGCATGAAAATTGTTCAAACTGAGGAGGTAACACATTGATCACTGTGTTTCCATGGCACTTGAAAACATCTGTATGTTTTTCTCCTTCTGTCAGTTTTTAAGTGCTTGTAAATCAGTGAGCTGACAGACCTGACATGGCAGCAGAGCAGGATCTAAGGAATGAGTGAAAGCTGAGACAATTTACTCCAATTAAAAGCATAATCTTGAAATTAGATGGTAAGACATGGAATATAATATAACATAATTGCTGAGAGGTTTAGGGGCTTGCCTTTCTCTCTGTCTTACAAGGAGACGTGACATAAATCATCATACTATATGGATAAACAGCGTCTCCTGTCATAATTGAACACAAAGCAGATGAAAGACAAGCTGTCTCATGCTGGCGTTCACCGGTTAAAGTGAAGCAACTGTTGTGTATGTTTGATAAGCGGATGTATGTCTGATACATTAACACAACAGAGATATCCCATTAATGTTTATTTGTGAGAAAAGAAAACCATATGAATGCACTTTTATCTCTCACAATAAAACTTTTCAAGTGAAAACTCCATCCTGCAGGGGTAAGAAGGTATTCTTTATTTCAGCTTTAACGTTCATTCATTCACAGAATGAAAGAATTTTAACCAAAAAAACAAAACGAAACTGCAATCCCACTGTGGGATTAATAAAGTCTTATTTTATCTTATTTGAAGTGAGATGTAAATATTTACGGAAATTCACTGTGACTATAAATATCTTAATATTTCTAGTTAGTTGGCGCATCCCTAGTGATATGTTCATAAGGGATTTAGCTTGTTTAGTGACTTTGTTGAATTTAATCCCCAATCTTCTTTCTTGACATTTTTTTTTCCTGTATGTTGATAATATCAATTACATCAGAGTTCTTTAAAAAAATATATATAATTTATCCGTCCCCAACCTCCGTGTTATGAAAGTTGGGTTAAGAATTGAAGGGTTTCTGTGGAAAATTTAAATAAATTGCAGATATTGTAAAGCCAAACATTAACATGATTATAAAAGTGGTTGCCTTCTTAAAAATGTTGTGCAACAATATACTGTAAATTGATATTTATTTAGTGCTAAATTTCTTCCTCCTACACCACTTTTTAATGGTTCCTTTTTATGATCTCTGTAATCCTTTTTATAATCTCCTTCTTCAGTTCAGTTCTTTTAATCATTTTGATTCTGACTCGTTCTGTTGTTTTACTAAAGGTAGCTATCTCGAGCTCTGCTCTTATTTCTTCATATACCTCTTTTGTCCTCACAGTTTCTGCTAGTTGGTAGTTTCGTGCGGAGGCCCAAAGCACCTACAAAGTGTTGGTCTGTTCCACAGAACACTGATGGCTTGAATTTTCACTATGTTCGAGAAGCTTCTCACTGATGTTTCTGACTTTTTTCTCTTTTAAATAACTGGTGGATCGCAAACCCTGTTTAAGGGAGCATACAGTCACCATCTGTATTAGAGAGTGAAGATTCACTCATATTTTATCAAAACGGTTGAAAATTTGACGCAGTAGCCCATCTCATAGCCACTGACATCAGTGGTTCCAACTTTTGGTCCAGCAATTTTGATGAGCTGTGCTAGCTCCTGCTTTCTGGTGCCAACACCAATCTTTTTGGTGATAAAGTTTGGAACTGGTTCTCAGCACCCCAGAGGTGAAAAAGAACATTTCTGACTTTGGTTCCCCCTTGTGGTAACCTTACAAACACACTGTGCCGGTTTTTGCGATTGTGCTGTCCTCAAATATGTTCACATACAACACTGTCACGTTAGAAAGGCAGCAGAGGATGGAGGAAAAAGGCAGCTTGGGTGTCCAGCTTCCTCTGTCCCATGTTTATATGGTATCTGGTTTGTAGTAAGGGAAAGCAACACTGTGTATGACAATCTTCTGCTGGACACAAGGGGAGAAAAATATGTTTTGTTTTATGTTGTCCTTTTCATTCTTATAAATTCCAGGAGTCAAAGATCGGAAAAACGTACCTCGGAAGAATCAAAGAAACACTTTGCTCTTTTGACATGACAACGGTTAAGTCCTTCCAAAAGGTGAGATCCAAGGCCACCCTGATAGAAAAGAAGGCTGACTCACTGTCATGTTCAAGAGGGTTCCCCTATAAGCACCAAAGAGCAGGTCTCAGAAGAGCCTCGCTTTTACCATCATTGTCATCATGGCACAGCTATATTTGAGGAGATGACTAAAAAGTAGCACCACCATATCGACCAATTCAATCTGGTTGTGGAAGGACACTGTAGCAATCTGCTTTGTGCCAAAACACATAAACCACTGCTGGTGTAGTTCAACCATTTATGTCCATGAGCACAGACAGAAGAGTTGAAAGCACCATAGAAAGTTCTGGTAACTGTATGACACAACTGTGCATACTTTCAATATGATGAAGTAAAAACTGGCATTGAAATACCTCACAATATATTGATTCCAACATAAGCGAACAAAGCAGTCAGTCTACCTACTGAGTAACAGATACCTCATATCCTCAACAGCTCACATCCAAACATCGTCTTTACACACTCTGTCTTTGCTCTGAGACAATACGTAGGAACGTTTCTCATTGGTTATCAGAGGATGATATATAGTCTAGCCTGCAGAGAAACATGTGTTGTGCTTTAATCTAGAGTGCATAGGCCAGTATTCATGGCCAGCAGCTGGAGAAAATCACAGGAGACGAAGAGTCCACCGTGGAGAGAGGAGACATACTGCCTGCCTGCCTGGCAGATGCTGGTTCTTGTTATCAGCCCTCTCTCCACCTTATTTATGTGGTGACTTACAATCCGACACCCTCTGTTTTTTCCCCTGGCACACAGCCTCTTTGCCCACACACACATTTTCATATGAATGAATGTCTGTTTCTGTGGCTGTTTCCGATAGATATCACACATGCTGGTATTTTACTAACATAGACAATGTCAGGCTTAGATTTGGTGAACCTTAAATAGGGGAGCCGAGTCCCTGTAATAAGCAACATTAGACTAAAGAAAGGAAAAGGCCAAAGTTTGCAGATGAGAAACCACATGCTCTTTTTTCTTGTTAAAAAATATTAAATTCCACCTCACTGGAGGTTAGCTGAAATTTTGAAGTATGACGTTTCTTGCACTTCTACTACCTTTAAGTTTAAAATAAAGACTGACAATGGACATCCAGGTCTGAAAAGTAAAGTCAATGCAAAAATGCCTTAACGTGTAATACCACTGAAACTCTGGGATTCATGTCTAAATTTACTCGTGCTGATCAGTGTTCTCATGGTTCTTCTGAAAATAGTTCAACGATTAATGAGAAATTAGACCTCAAAAAGAGGTATTGTTTGAAGGCGTGCCTGGTTTGATTGACATGCCTGGGGTGCACTCAGGTTGCCGGGATGGGTGGGCGGGCATAGTGTCGTCAAGTTCTCAATTCGATTCATCCCTTGCTCCTCCCTAGCTCGTCCAAATTCGGTAATTTCTGGCTCCAAAACAACCAAGATGGCGATGGCGGAGTTGCCAAGCCGGAGGTTTCAAAATGGCAGTTCACAAATCAATGGGAGATGTCATGATTGTAAATTTGTTAGAACAGCCATAAGGGTTAGCGACACTTCCTTCAGAGGAAAATAAAAAAGCCTTTTGTAATGGAAAATAAAAAGAAATAAAAGAAAGCCTACAGCTGACAGCCACATACCAGCTTTGTGATGCTAACATTGAAAACGTTTACATGCTAATGGTTTAGCAGGTAATGTACCAATGCCACCAGCTTAGTTTAGTTCGATTATCACTAAACACAGGTAGAGAAACCAAAGAAATCCCATGTATGCAAAAAAGAGACATGGCCCAATATGAGCTATCCAAATACCTCATGTTTTCCATTATCTTTCAGAAACCCCATACTCGTGTTCAGGAGCATTCCCTGTTTAATCAGGTGCAGGGTCACTTCCGATATCTTTAACGGGCTCCTATAGTCTCCGAAGCAGCAGGACATCCGCACAAGCTTCTCATCTCCCTTCTACCTCATATCCATATATTAGTCTCTCTTTTACGCCCCAGTCTCACACTGCTTCGCTCTTATTGACAAGCCCCTACTGTGATATTTATGTCACATATTTAATATGGACATGGGAATGATTATCAAATCCATAGTTGCCAAGAGAGTCCGATCGGCCTTAAATAATGGATGAGCAAGGATGCGACTCAATTTGTGAGGCCGCACAGAAAGACAGGGCAAGTGCAGCCATCGACCCCCTCCGCCCACCCCCATCGCCTTCTTCCTCTCCGGAACGTCATTATTCTGGTCGATCTTTTCGCCCCTCGCTTGACATCATTCAATGTAATCATCCTTCAATAAAAAACCTGCTTGTAATAAAAGGAACAACCCGGGTCAATACACAGAATATGGAGAAGGATGACTCTGTGCTGGGAGACAGCGTATAAATGGGCCTCTTTATCAAAGCGGATAGGCTCCTGGTGCCTTTACAGGAATTCGACTGTGACTGGAGTTATCATTACTGTTACCTTTTGTATTATCGGTGTTTGTGCTCTGTGATTATGAGGAAGAATGATGGCTACACTAATGAATCAATGAGCTAATGAAGCAGCCATTGTGTTAGTTTATTGAAATATACTGAGGAAAATTGAAGACTTCAGCAGCATCTCTTTGTTTGAATGCTCTGCTGTCATATTATCTGTTTGCCAAACTCACCCACACCAAAGAGAGAAAGGATTGTTCTTTTTTTTAAACATAATGATTGGCATCTATTATGTAGGACAGATCTGTGCGCATCTGACTTTCTGTGCAGGAGAAGAAGTGCTGAAGAAAAGAAAAGAAATAGGAAACAAAGGTCACACTGCTGTCACACGCTGTTCTTCAGCTACACACTCGCCGCTTTAAAAGACCAAAAAGCCCTGTCTGGACTGAGGTTGGTTCGAGGGTCAAATTCACTGACAGGGTAATTTTGCAGCGGCGACATGCAGAGCTGCTGATTATCCCTGAGCTAGCATCATTTTTGTTTATCAAAAAATGTTAATTGCCTGTTTTTACGAGTGGGAAAAGATTAAAAGTTAATAGGAGAAACTAAATAAACACAATGCAATTGCATGAGGCTGTAGAAGATGGTAATTAATTTGTGGCCACCCCTGAGCTAATTAGCTGATATAAAGCAGGAAAAAAGAAGTTAATGAGGCTTAATGTAAGTGATAGACTGAAAAGTTTAGACTAATGAATTTATGAATGCGTGAGGAAATGCTTGTTCCAACTTGCGTGGCACCTCCTGGAGATGGCAAACTTAGTAGCCTGCTTTCCAACTTGATCAGCTTCAGCGTGCAGTGTAAGAGTTTAGCGCTATATACAATTTCACAGCTCGGTTTGATTCAGTGTGTGAAGCCAGGATCAGAAGTACCGCCTCCATGCCGAGAGAGAGATGGCGGACCATGGGAGGGCCCATACCAGCCCAGCAGTTAGCTTGGTTTGTGAATCCTCAGGGTGCAGCTGGACTGAGGATACAGAAGCTTGTATATTGGAAGGTCTGAGGAGGTCAGTTTGCCCGGGGAAAGGGAGGTATGGAAAATAATAATGTGCTCACAGCTTCCTGTGGGTCCTACGGTGAAGATGGTCCAGGGGCTTTGTCACAGTGTCAGCTGCTGCATGCCAATCCCAACTATACTTTTCATATGCCACGTCTTAACATGTCCAATATCTGTCTTCCTGGCTCATTTCACCTCCTAATGCTCATTTTAAGAAACAGCTTATTATTTCAGTTACCACTGTGGTGACCGCAGAGGACATTACTCACACTCAGGAGGGTCACGATGGCATTTACTGTTGACACTGTGGACAAAGGTTCATGGATAATTTGAATGAAATTATAGGGCCACGATGAGTCCTGCTAGTGAGTGGGAGCCAGAGCAGCGGGGTAATCAGGTAATTGTAGCTTTCATAAATGTAATTTATCGGGAAGGCAAAGGCCAGCAGTGGTAGCTCGGCACACTTGTCGTCTCTTCGGAGTGACCTGCAAAGCTTTCACGTGGTGACATATGTCTTTATGAGCTGTAGGGAAGCTTAATGGGCGATAAGGCAGAAATACTCCCATCAACGCATCAGTCATATTACATAAATCAGCGCTCTAAGCGGACATCTTCCCACACAGTTTGCCTTCTTCTTCATGGTTTACTGCAGGTAATTTGTCAATCACACGTTGATGGAGCAGCACAGGTGCTATTAATGACATTCATATAATAGATTTACAAGTGTCAAAGACCATGTGGCAGTGTCTCAAATGGGAATTTGATGGAAGAGCTGGCGTGTTACATGATCTGTACAGTAAATAATCAGCACTGGCAAGAAGCATATTGTACAGGAGGTCACTTTGACAGAAATGTGTCATCAGTGAAAGGACAGCCTCACAACGTTTGGTAAATCAGTGTGAACAGAATATACTGCAGATTGTATAAATCACGTCAGTGTTACCATGTTTGTTTTTTATGAAATACTGCAATTTTGACTATGTATCCCTCTGACATGAAAAAAGGCTGCAGTTTGCAGTTTGTTTGGTTTTTTAGGTCAAACACCAAAAATTTGGGAAGGGCTAATTTAATCCTTAACAAATATTTTACAAGCTCTTGCTTTTTTGTTGCTGATTTTTTTTTTAGGTAAAAGCTGTTGATCCGTGTATGGTCTAAGCTAAAGACTGCTCATTGGCTGCTGACAGTAGTGTCACATTTAGTAAAGAATAGTATCAATCTTTTCATCTAACTTTTTGGCAAGTCAGCAAATAAATGTGTATTCCGACATTTAAAATATGTTTTTAGAAACTTCAGTTTGGCAAGGGTTTTGGTTATGATTGGTCACAGTCGACAACTATTCCAATGTAGTCAAAAAAGAGTATAGAATGACATGTTGGGTATCTATATATATGCCAGTGACACTGCACTTAGCCCCGGGGCTAACAGCTTGTTTAGCCCCAGGCAAGGAGAGCTATCAGCCTTGGGCTACGAAGGCTTTCACACTGGCACAATCCATAAACATTTCGAAGGAGACTGACCTTGAACTTAGCATAATGCTTGCTGGCCTCCTCCAGAGCAGGGTTAGGCCCGAGTTTGCGGGGTTGTGCCCTGAAATAGGCCTTCCACACTTTATATTAATCGGGCATATTCATAGGCCATAACCCTAACCCTAATCCAGGGTCAAGTGGAATGTGATAAGATAGTTAGTTTTCTATATTTTGAGTATGTCCTAGTTCAGTTAGTATACAGTACCATGTTGAACAATCATTTTCATATCAATGTTTTTTTGTTTTTTTTACTTTCTGTTTTAGACTCATTCAAAATAATTACCAGGTTTCACAGTTGTTATTGCATAAAACAGTACAGTTCATTTTGAGTATATTTTCTCCCATGTTATTTTATGTGTTGAAAAACTGCAACGGCAGTCTCAAGCAGAGCTTGATAAACAAATACCACCATCGACGTGAGCTCAGCTCAAATCTATATGAAGTGTGGGTCTCCAACCTGTTGAGAGGCATGTCGAAAGCTCAGTGACAACAATTTGTGCCCTAATTCAAAACTCTACAGATACGTTCAAGGCCGATTCACACATAGCCAAACTGACAAGCAGGCACACACCATCAAGTAAAGAAGGAGGAGAAAATGAATGGAAGCTCATGTGTTGTCGTACTGACCCTTGTTTTATACTCAGTAATCGTCTTTATTGGACAGTCGGGGCATGGAAAACACAGGAGGGAGATGACAAAGGCTTTGTTCATGGGTCAAACACTCATTTCATAAAAGCCTCCTGCAGAAAACTGAAACATGATAGGTCAAATACAGGTCTAAATGCCTTTTCTCGTTTCCCTATTTTCCCATTTCGACATATCTGTCTGGTGTCCGTGCTCTCTTGCCTCTGTAATGGAAAACTATTGCAGAAGCATTTCTCCGTCAGTGGGGGTCAAGAGGTCATCGCTGATGTCACTCTCAAAGTAACCAGTGGCAAATAGGTCTTGACATGTGCGCTCCAATGAGAGAATGAGACCGGACAGCTCCTCTGGCTCTCCGACTGATAAGCCATAGAAAAGAATACGTGAGTGTTGGAGCATCACGCCTGCTGCTCCTGCCGTTCGAGAGGCTAATACCAGCTGCTGAATCAAGGCACAAATAACAACTGGGTGATCTGAAGGAGGTTCGTGACATTTTTTTTATTTTCTTTCCTTTTTTACCTCCCACTGTTTGAGAAATTACAAATTTTGCTGTTGGACCTTTGTCTATATATTCTTGTTGAATTTTTACTAAAAGAGCAAGCAATGGTTTAACACATTTTTAATCAACTTTTGCATTTACCCTTAAAAGTTAGCTGAATATCTCTTCTCCTCATCTTCCCTTTTCCTTCCTATCATCGTCTCGAGTGTTTGAGCGAAACAAATTCCTCTTGTTCACTGTCAGATGCATGTCATGTAGTGTGTGATTTGCTTTACACATGCCCGTCTAGTACAGATTTCTACGCCTGTTTGTTCTGGACAGGCGTGCAGTGAGTCCCCATGCAGCGTGACTGCTCACTCTGCACTCTCGTCTGTTGTCTCGTCACTGCAGGAAGTACTTCAGGAATGACATCAACTGCAAAAAGGATACGCGTCCACTGGTAAAACAGAATTCTGAAGGCTCGTTCCTCATATCTACCTGAGATTTTACGATAAACTTGCCTTTTTTTTCCCCCGTTCACCACTCCTTTTCCATCTCATCTCTTCACTTCATTTCTGTCTCTCCACTCCGCTGAATGAGCAGGAGACTGACGCCTTTTGATAGAGTTACACCCCACGAATGGAGTCAATCAAGGGCCGGCTGGAAAAAAAAAAATCCTTTTCTGACAGAGGTGTCAGCAAGATTGTCAAGCCTCCGTGATAACAAATCCATAGCAATAAAAGGAAAGAAAAAAAAAAAAGAATAGTTCGGGGGGCGGGGAAGGAGAGGAGAGAAAGAGCGGAGAGTTAAGGATAACTGAGGACCCTGACAAAGTGTAAAACAGGAATCCTCGGAGTGGATTCCCAAGTCAATCAGAGCGCTTACTTTTCAGCTGTCCATAACGCTATTTCATACCAATTATTACCCCCACTGAGCAGGTGACAGGCTTGTGTGCCGACGGCAGCGCCATGCAAACCCCCAGTAATCCCGAAATGACGGATTGGGAGGGAAGCCTTGCAGTGATTTGTGACAAAGTAACTGAACGTAGACTTCTGTACTTAGAAACGTGAGAGCAGTTTGTTCTCATGCTTACGGTAACACTTGGATTTGATGCATGGGTTTTAGTCGCCAATATACTCTCTCGGCTTATGGGGAGGGGGATCACCATTCAAGGTCTAAATTGAAAAATTGCTGTTGGGTGTCCATTTGGTATTTACTGTGTATTAATCAATAAAAATCATGTTTTTGCCTTATGGAAAATCTGCTTTTTACTCAAATACGTAAATGTCCACCACTGTTTATTGCTTTGCGGCTTTTTTTTTAATCAATACTTTTGTTATTTTGTTGCGCTTTTAGTCTCATGCATCAAACTTCTTTAACATTGTTTCCACAGAGCTGAAGCAGGGATATTCACAGACAGGCTATAAAGATGGTCGCTTTGTTTGACTGTTACCCATAAACCCCCCGAAACCCCTCTTGCTTGTAATTTTTTTTTTTCTCTGCCAAGTCCTAAAGTCTTAAAGCTTCCCGCCTGTTATATTTCCTCCACATCAATATGTCACCTAGTTCCGCCACGGCAGGATGTCAACCTAATGCAACTCTAGGGTTAAGAAAACACCATCCTTGCCTGCTGACTGATGGCCTGTCACCGCTCACACAAAAAAAGTTTAGAAATTTGATCCACCTGTCATCTCGCCTGTGATTATGAATCTCTTCCACCAGCAGCTTTGAGGCCCATTCAGAGGCATTCTAGCTTGGCCTCGCTCAGCATTAGTTACATGGATGAGAGAAAACTTCAAATCGCTTCAAGTGAGAGAGAAAGAATTCAGCTCATCTTAATGTAAACAGTTGGGCTCAGTGGTGAGCCCTCCAAAATAGACACCGCTGTGGTGAAAAGGCACTTCTTTTTTGAGAAACTCATGTAATCTGATTTTACTTATCGAAGTCATACAGCACAAATTAAAGCCTCTGAATGTAGCTGAAAAGAGAAACGCCATTTCTTAAAATAAAAGGATGAGAACACGAGTACGAGCTAAGAAATGGAAAATATTTTTTCATCCCGTCCAACCTTTGTTTTTCCTCTTTTCATCTCATGAAGATGAGTAGGCAAACACAAAAGGAGAATACGTGCTTCTTTATCTCTAACCTCACTGTGAACTACAGGTGACCCTCTGAGTCAACTGCATTAGCTTTGGGGTGGTCAGACTAAAGCTTGTGTGTGTGTGTGTGTGTGTGTGTGTGTGTGTGTGTGTGTGTGTGTGTGTGTGTGTGTGTGTGTGTGTGTGTGTGTGTGTGTGTGTGTGTGTGTGTGTGTGTGTGTGTGTGTGTGTGTGTGTGTGTGTGTGTGCTCGGAGGGTGCGAGAAGTGAGAAGGGTGAGGGGGGTTTCATGCTCTCCATTACGGTTGTTTAGGTTAGAGGGGTTAACTCAATGAGGCTAAGTAAGTTTGAACTGTGAATCACATCAGCAGGCTTGAGCATTCACTTATGCACTATTGTAATGTCCAACTCTGAGGTAACCACATTAAGATTAAGATATCCTTAATGTATCACTTTTTTTTTCTTTTTTTACTTTTATTATTAATGTTTATTTGTAGGACAAGGGAATGTGGACAGCTCAGGCTAACGGAGGTGTTATTCTTCATTACAGCCACCTACATTCTCCAAGCTGTCGGGATTTGAACTGGCAACCTTGAAGTCTCAAACCCATTTGTCTAAACTGCTTTCTTCAAACATCCAAAGAAAATGTATTGCTTTCAGTTTTCAAACAGCAATTTCCTAGACTGAGTCCCCACTTTTTTTCTTTTCCCAGATAGAGCCTGAGACTGATTTATTATAGATTTTCTGTGTTTTGATTGTTTTGCTGAGAAGCAGGATGGGAAGATGGGACTTCCAGCTGCTCTGGATGCTTGGGAGTCCTGGGAGTCCTGGCCCGGCTGCCCTCCCGGCTGGCCCAGCCAAGTGGGCATGCGCTGTAGTGGGCCGCGGCGGGGGGTTGATGGGCCTGTGGAGCCTGGGCCAGACAGGCCACAGATGCCTTAAATGACTTGGCATGATGGGATAGCGAAGGGTTGGGAGCACGACTTGCGAGTAAATCAAAACAGTTTTTCAGTGATATGTGAGCGCGATGCTGCCAGGATGTAGAAAAAAACAACAACAAAAAAATAACAAATACAGTTGTGAGAGTCACACTTGAGAGAGTGAATTGTGTTGCACAATGTTCAGTAACTCATTTAAGTGGTAAGTCTGTGCCAGTTAAATTGTTACCTTTAACAATGTGTTCCTGTTTTTATTCAATGTAAGACTGTCAAATATGTAAACTTTTGATATGACCAAAGAAACTGTTGTGGAAAACAGAATTATCACTGTCTCCTGGACTCTTCTCTACATCTCTGAACCAAGATGATCCCAGTTAGTCTTGGCCAACTGTCCCAAACAAAGACGGCCCGTTAAGGGCTTCCAACCTGCACTTGAAGCACCCATGACACCGAACCGACAGAAGGGCCCCCATTAGATAGCAATTCATGTGGAAGCTGTGGGACCCCGATATCATTATCAAGCAACAGACCTGCCAGCTTTTTGTTGTGACACAGTCTGCTGTGATGCACTTTCCTTGAGTCTGAGTGAAAATAACGTGTATTTTTCATTTTGAGAGGAATTTATGTCAGATTTAGAATGTGAAATATTACAACATATCCCACTAGACATACATGTTATTAACATATAATGGATACTGTGTTTTAAAAATCTCAACTAACAAATAATTTAAGGAGTAATTTATATTCTTAAACCATAACATCCTAATCGTGGCTTTTTTGATGTGCAACATTGGTCCATCAAGTTTTGTGGTAATCGTTTTCAACCACAATCAATCCCATTTGCTCCCATTTAGCTCACACTGCAGCATACACATGTGGTATTAATACATTCTTTATAAACAGTGGCTTTGTATGAGTCCAAGCGAGTGAGTCAACCTGACAAAGATCTGCTCCATTAGTTTTAAGCTGTGACATAAAGTTTGGTAGATCATCATTTACACAGTAATAATGTAAAAAAAACTAACAGAATAGTTCATCATTTACACAGTAATAATGTAAAAAAAACTAACAGAATAGTTCATCATTTACACAGTAATAATGTAAAAAAACTAACAGAATAGTTCATCGAGTATACACCAGTACAGAATAACTCGCATGCATTCACCATTTCTCACTTGTTTGTATGCTCCTCCAATTACAAACAATCTCCTGCGACAGCGCTCAAGCACAGCAGCTCACACTGTGAAATGCGCAAAAAAATGTAGGTGATCAGGTGGGACCTGGGGAGAGAGAGAGAGGGAAAGAAAAAAAAAAAGCCAAACTAGTCCCTTTAACTTTCTAAAGACTTTTCAGCATTTGTTCTGCACACTTACCTACGCAAACTCCAAGGGGCCACAGTGACTGGGGTCCCATTTCAGGCCCAGCGTGGAGCCGGAGAGCTCCTCAGCTGTAAAATGAGAGCGCCGGAGCGCAGTGTGAAAATGGATTAGACTCGCTGAGATAAGGAGAGCCCTCAGCGAGCCATGCACGCCTTCAATAGGGAAAAAGAACTGCTGTACAAATTGTTTTTGGTACATTAAGTACCTGTTACTTTATTTCACAGATGGAAAACAATAACACAGGCTCCGGGGTTGGAACCACCGCTGCACTGAGGAATGTGAGAGGTTTGGCTCACCTAGCGCCCTCCGAGTTTGCCCCTTTTAATATGCAAAGTGATTTTTTTGTAAAGACTGTTGAGTGTAAGAATTCAGCAGATTGACAACATAACATATGATGATAAATGACAAAGTGCCAGGTTGGTAGCCAGCAGACTACAGAGGGAAATCATACAGAATATCCATGTTAATAAAAAATAAAATAAAATACGCTGAATGTTCCCACTCAGCAAACAGGGCAGGGATTTTTCATTAATAGGCCCGCTGCTGCACCAGGGCCTCCCAAATTAAATGAGTGTGTCAGATCCTGGATGATTTATACATTTGGACTGATCTAACAGCTCTGTGGAACAGCTATGACACCCTGACAAGCCAACAATGGATATGAAAAATGAGCCAATACCACAGCACTAAATCTGAGACTTTCAAAGCCAAATGCACGCACAGAATCGAAACCTCTAACATACTCACAAGTATAATGAAAATAAAGTGGGGGGGAGGACAAAAATCCCCATAAGATTCTCTGCACAATTTTAGCTAAATCATTCAGTGTTTATATGAGTGGAGTGATGGAGACAAATTGGTCCGAGTGGAGTGTGGCAGTACTTTGCTTTTCTGATGTCTTTTCGTGGCTGCGTAGAGAGCACATCACTTTACAGCTAAATGAGATATCAGGCCTATTGCTGAGCTTTGACTCAATAGGAAAATGTCAAATCAAGTTAACGCCAAGGTGCTTTTCAAAACACCTCAATTCTCTTTCTGTTTCTATCAAATTTAAAATACGTATGCAATTTATTGTTTCATTTCTCACCCCCTTTTTCTTTCTGGTAGCTTTATCCGAAGAAAATGTGTTTCAGCGGAAGCAGAAACCAACTTTGCTCCAATGGCAAGAGCTGTGTTTATAATTATGTTGTGTAGAAGGCTAGTGGCTCTACTAACTTGTTAGATGAAGTGATAAAAACCAACATGATGGACTAAAGCATTTTTGCTTTTCTTAGTATTGTCCTTTTACCCTCTCATTCTCTGTCTGATGAAAAACTGCACTTGGTGTTCCTCAGAGCTCAGCAGATTTAGAGGAAACAATTACCAGTCCGGTGATCTCTGCTTCTCCAGTCCCGCCGATAAACACTCAGCGCCCTGAGGTATGGTCGGAAAATGATACCGTTTTAAACGGGTTAAATTTCATCATTTCCTACACCCCTCTCCTCCTCATTTCCCCCTCCTTCTTACCCTCAGAGGTTTCATTTCACAAAAGTGTGAACACATTTTTTTGTCGATGGGGGCGAAAAAATAGAAACGATAAAGAATATGAAAAGCCCATCTTCACAGAACATTAGACATCACAAAACAACCCTAAGCTATGATTGGATATATCAAAACTGACAAGTAAAAGTTGATTGCTGAGTGTCTATTGATTGAGCTATATTTCACTAGGAGAGCACAACCTCGTAGTTGTCTTCACAGTGCACCAAACCCTGCTGCAAAGACACATTTATTGGATGGACGGCACTGGTAACTTTGATTATTATTGCTACATATAATATAACAAGACAAATCATGTGGAGGTTTAACCATTTCAAATGACTAATATTATAAATGTATGCATTTTCCAGCATATTCACGCATGCTATTGCTGTATACTTGTGTTTTTGACCAACATCTTAAAATGTTATCAAATGTAATATTTGTTTGACTATTTGTACCAAAAAAGTGTACATAATACCTTGACTGCAACTAAATAATTAGTTGTTACTGTAGCTCATGAACAAATTAAGAATCCTAATTTAGTAAAATATCTGGATTAGTTTTGAGTCACAGATGAAGGGAAGACACAAAGGAAACATTGAATTTACCAGTGCTTGAAATACAAGTCCCAGTACTCCCCTTATTCACATGATGGCGTGTGCATTAGCCGGTACATATAAGATACTAGAATATATTGCTGGTGTTCACAAATGTATTCAATTAAAGAGACAAACATTTAAATTATTATAGTAACAAGACTACGTTAAAACCCACAATTATGGCTGGAAAGTGTAGAAAATGCTGGAGGGCTTTTAATCTGAGATGAGGGTTTTTCTTTTGAAACGGATACAGAAAGTCAAGGCAGTCAGCCAACCAATGGTGACTTCAGCCATTTTCTGATGTAAACTCCAGACAATTTAGTACAGTTCGACAATTAGGTTGTATTTTCTGATTGAACATTTGCGGGTGGCATAAATTCAGCAAATACCCACATTTGTGTGAGCACAAACAACACTGTTTTTTACAACAAAAAATATGTCCACATACTTACAGAAACTGCACTCCGATCTTTTGAGGTAAAACTACATAGAAGCTGAATGTGTTTCTGCTGATGCTGAACATTACATCAACACGCTATTTGTGGCTAAAAGGGATGCTAACATTAGCTTGCTGTTCTCGCCCTGCATTTGAAACTGGTCTGGTTGAATTTAACTTTAAAAACTCTGCTGTGTCATCCTCTGGTTCTGTTCATGTTCTTTTTGTACCCTTTTGGAGCCCGGCAAACATTATTGTAATACTAAGGTAATGTTACTTAAGAGTGGTGGCCCACACAAAAAACAGGCAGGCAAAAATGAGTGCAGGTGAGCCTCACGTAGTGCCTTCTGGGTAATGTAGTTTATTCAGGGACATTACGAATCGCCCAGATAACCTCATATGGAGAAAGCAAAAGAGAGTACTGGTACTTGTGAGAAGTCGCAGTGTGCAAGAAAAACTCCTGGTACGCTGAAGAGTAAAATGTAGGAATGTCGTTACTGCGTAT
Organism: Brachyistius frenatus; assembly: GCF_029030835.1. Classification (NCBI taxonomy): domain Eukaryota; kingdom Metazoa; phylum Chordata; class Actinopteri; family Embiotocidae; genus Brachyistius; species Brachyistius frenatus. Next base: position 350,549 of record NW_027210613.1, on the reverse strand, counting down.
TGCGGAGTAGAACCGACCCAGAGAGGTGAGGGGTTGAAAGGTAAAGGAGCGATGACTTATGGATGTCAAAAGGAAACAATGTGCGCAGTTCATAAAAAGGTAGCGATGCCTATTTAATCATGTGACTTTTAGTTATGACGAGCACGCAGTGATATGATCATCTGTAATGTGTTTATTTATCCCCCACAAGGGAAAAAAATAAATAGAGAAAAAAGAAGGGGATGAAAAATAGGACAGACGCTGACAGGGAGTGAAACACTTGAGCTGTAGAGAAGGCCAAGTGTTCCGAACACAGCACAGCGGGAGTGATTGAATGATCCCATTCTGGGCTCTTTGTTAGACACTAGGCAGCGATGTATGAAGATTGATACACAAGTGCTCGACTCGGTTTGCTGGATCATCAAACGGATTGATATTATACTCCAGCCAAGGATGAAGACAAAGTAAGTGTTATCATACTCAATACCGGGGCTTGTCAGAGGCGGGAAATCATCCCGTGTCACTGGTTATGGGAGCGTTTCGCTGACTGTCTTGAGAATTTATCTGGAAGATGTGGCGCTGTATGGCAGGCAGCAGCTGATGGCGGAGGCCCCGGCTGCACCGTAAAGATCTGGGCTATAGATTGAATTACAACATCGTGCTTTAGAATACATTTATTTCACTGCTATCATGTTTGTCCCCACAGACACTGTAAATCCCTGGTCGTCTTATCAAGTATTGCCATTTATTGTCGCTCAAATAACATTATTCATGGTGATATCATTACTTAGATAACGTAAGCATTACAGCAAATGATTTGTTTATCCGTTGTACAACAAGGGCTTCCTACATTACTCCTGAGGTTTCTCCCAGCTCCTCATTATTCTTTAGTCCTGGGAGCAGTCAGTACAAACTAAAGGTAATAATAGATGTATCTGTTTAGTGGGTCTATTGAGGGTGCTACATGTTGCTTTTTAACCACATGAAATGATTACTGCATTAAACATGGGGGTAAAGTAACTGATATTTTGTGCAACACAACTCTGTCTGCACTGAACTACATATTAAGCTGTTTGGAATCAGCTCAATTTTGCACAGCACACAATGATCGCAGAGAACTGTAGCGGCAGAGCCACACTCCTTCATTTTCTGAATTTCTTGTCATACAGAAATGTACAGGTTTTGGAATTGGTGATCGAGATACGGGAAGTCAAAATAATGACATCAATCCGAAGCAAAAACATTGATCATAAATGCTTTGCAAGAGGATAAAAGTGTAGTTTCCTTTTGAGAATGACTTAGATTTATTATTGCTTTAATTGGACACTTGTTTGATTGAAAGATTTTCACGTACCATCTGATGAAGTGAGTTTATTTATTTTAAGGCCTTATATTTCATTTTATTTTTTTCCCACTTAATATACATGTGCTTAACAAGATGCCTGACTTTAGTTATTAGCTTCAGCAGATAGTACTTTTAAGTGTTGGACCTGATAAGACATGATCAGATGAGTGTAAAAACAATCCTTTTATCTGTTTCAAATGGTGAAAGGTGTAATTTAGGTAGCAATACAATCACACAAGTGTTGTGAGTTGTGTTTTTCCTGATTTAGATATTTTGTGCTGCATCCTCTTGTTGAATTTGACATATTTTAAAACCCAGTGAAGGAGCAGACATTGTCAACTAATTTCAGCTGTGAGTGCTTTGGTATGTGGCAAATACATCTGTGTTGCCATTAAAATGAACATTACTCAAATGCATTTAAAATACTCCATTACGAGGGCCTGCATTCATATTTTATCAGCAAAATAAACTCAAAGTATCAAAGAGTTAAAGAGGTCATTATGGAACTGAATGACACCTATAGGTTTTGTTGTTATACTGTACAATAATTGATCACTATTACTGAGGCATTATGTAAACAGAATTTTAATGTCTGGTTTAAATAGAGCATTTAACAGCGTGCAGGGTGGTCTAGTCTAAAACAATGTAGACATATTGTATTTAATTAGCTGATGATACAGGTTGTATTATGTAAAATGTAAACTTGCACAGTCACTGAACTACAGCAAATTGTACACTCTCGATTTAAGGGTGTAAAATGTCATTTGTGTTGTTTAAATGTATTGTGGTGTACAAAACTACATAAAATAGGAATATTGAAGTAAAAATGCAAAATTATACTTAAGTACAGGACGCAAGTAAATGTATTTAGTTACATTTAATTACTATTTAAGTTGCATCTTGCTATTTCACAAGTATTGAGTAAAATAAGTTAAATTATAGGTTGAATGACTTGAATTCCACTAAAATGAAGTCAAACACAGGCATTATTTTGGTTTCTAAAACCCTCAGTACAGGCACTATGTATTTTGTAATTTGGTTATACCCAGTGTCCTGCAATGAAGTGGCATAATTTGATGTGTGAGCTGTGCAGAGATGACACTGACTCCCTATTTAAGTAACTAACTCCAGTCTGCCCATGCTATTACCAGCAGAAGCTTTCTGATGCTGTTTTCCTCAGAGTTGGAGACACAGGGGCAATCTAAGTACGTGCCTGTCTCTATGGCGTGGTTTTATGCACACTGTAAAACTGTCATTTACGTCTGCGCATACAGTGCCCTCTCTGTGTCGCCAGGCTCTGTAAAAGCCATGTATGGGAAATACTGCAGGCGATGGCACTTATGGATATTTCTCTTTACATTCATCATTTTTACATGTAGTCACTGGTAGCAGCAGGCTGTCAAAGAGACTTACTGCTTTTCATCTTCATATTGAAATTCCAGGGAAGGTAGTCGTAGTCCTGCTTGTGTATATCATTTCTATTGTTATGGTTTGAAGTTATGCTACAGTTAGCCCATCCATGCACAAAGACAGACACACACACTCACACGTCTCGTCGAAGTGGGATGCTTGAGCCAAGAGGTGCTCGCTATGATCTGGCCTTGTTAAGCTGTTGACCCTGAAGAGAGAGAGAATTACCCCTGTTGGAACGGCAGCGCGCGCGCGCGTGTGTGTGTGTGTGTGTGTGTGTGTGTGTGTGTGTGTGTGTGTGTGTGTGTGTGTGTGTGTGTGTGTGTGTGTGTGTGTGTGTGTGTGTGTGTGTGTGTGTGTGTGTGTGTGTACTATATAGGGATGTCTGGTGGCAACGGCAGGAGGAGAGGGGGATGCACTAGCTTTGAGTTAAGGGCTCTATCAAGGGACAAACTTCCCCAGCACCACAAAGCCACATGATCCATCTCCCTTTTTAGCTGGTGTCAGGACCGGTTTATGTGATGATGATTTGATGCTTGGGTACTGGGTCTCTCATTCTCACTCGCTCAGATTGACCTATGATAGTCAGAGCTGGGATCGCAGGGATCACTGAGCTGCTGGGCTCCAGCCATCTGAAAATAGCCATCTATGCGTCCTTCAGGAGTACATTGACAAATCTCCTTCCTATTGCACACACATATTCTACTTGGCGTCACAAATTTATTGTCATAAAAAGCATCATAACGTGTAGTAAGCAGCTCAAACTGGACCCCTATCATAATATAGTTCTATGAAAACTGCAGTTGTTTTGGGAAATTATTGACACTTGGCAGTGAATTTAGCAAGTAGAGAGAGAGGTTGTTGATAGCATATTGTTTTTTTTTTCTTTTAATGAGATTTGTTGACAATTGGATAAATATGGATTAGGCCTTTTTCATGGAAGACATTTTGATTTGTCACTGTAACAAACACACATATATAAATAAAATATATATGGCGTAATTCAAATGTCCTGCTTTAAGGTCCTCTGTATTCTGTGTCCTGCCTCACTGTCATGACTTACTGGAACACCCGAAAAGTTGTCAATTAGCTGGTTCTGCTATAATAAGTTGGATGTCTGCTCCAGAAAAAAGTACCTGCCTCATCCCTTAAAGGTGTTCCACACACGTGTTTCCGACTACCCTGGCTAATTAGGCTCCGAGTCAGGTTGACATTGTGCGGAGCAATGATGCGACCTGCATGACATCACCACCCTCTGTGGTGTGTTCGAAAACGCTCTCTTGTTTTCTCTTTGTCAGCCATCATATCTGCATGTCCAAGTCCTATGTGTGAAATGCGTGAACTATATAGTGTGTTCAAAAGATGACCCTGGTTAATTAGACATGTCGTCAGGTGGGTGGAGCAAAGCTGCGACCTGCATGATGCCCCCCACACCCTACACCTGTGTTAGTGATCACTCTGTTTACTTTGTAACGCACTGTATTAACTGTCAGCCATTATACCCTCATGTCCAAATACTAAGTGAGAAAAGCATCCACTATGTAGTGCACTCAAAACGTAACACAATAGTATGAAAGAAAATAAGGCATAATATGCTTTCTACTAACTGACCTTAGCTATAAAATCCCCATTGCATGACACTAAACCTGTCAGTGGTGACACAAAATGGCAACTACTTTGTGTTAAACAGGAGACAGCGAATGAGGGAGTGAATTCGGACAGAGCACATGTACTGAGGGATTATAATTGTGCGCACTGTCCCACAGAACAGAAGAGCAAGAAAGATGTGACTCAGCTGCAGTTTGTATACACCCATGAAGTTCAGTGAAAGGTCTCGTTAGGCGTCTAAAGTGAAAACACCTGTGCTGGTGACGTTAAACACCTGCTCCCGAATGTTGGTCAGAAACGGCACAAAAGAGTGCAGGAAATACAAGAGCTGTGGCGTTAAGGAGAAGGGAAAAAAGGACAAAGGTTGAAATGCCTTTTTTCAGATTTTTTTTTTTCTAATTTTAGTTAAGTTTGTGAATTAGAGTCTACACTGTACCCCAACAAATTACACATACTGCACTCTTAAGATAATTTCAATAAAACTGCACCAACAAACTTCTCTCAGCATTGTTACGCATCTTAGAAACAAATAATACTTATAATCTATAAGAGTTAAGTGTTTCTATCTGTGCAAGCAATATTATAATACTAGTCAATTGAAATGAGACCGGGAAATTGTATAAGCAAAGCACAACTTATTAATATATATTTTATTTGGGTGAACTTTTAAGCACTATATTTGCACCTCCCTGGTCGTACCACTTATGCTTAAAGTGCTGGTAATAAACAAAATCCTTCAACACAATGCTATTATGATCATAAAAGCTGTAAATCTACAGTATTGTCCAATTACATGTAGCTTTTAAACAGTGTCAGTGTGTTGTGTTTGTGATAGGCTGTGTAATAGTGTAATAACTCTGTCCCCCTGTAAGCCGGCCAGGGAGGCTGTGTGTAAATGAGACGGTTCTGCTACATTAGCTTCATAACACCATAATCCCTTCTCCATAAACCATTACATGCGCCGCAACATTTCTGATTTATGGGGGGTAGAGAATCAATGGGAAAAAATTAATGCTCGCAAAACGTCCCAGGGACAATATTGAGCAGATTTTAATTGTGATTTCATTCAAGTGGCTGTTAGCCAGATGATGAATGGGAGCTAACCTTCCACTCTGCCAAGCACTGGAGATAGTCTTTAATATGACAATTAAGTGTCTGTCTTTGAGATTTTATTGTATCCTTCTCTCTCTATCTTGTGAGCTACTCTGTCCTCCCTCCTCCTTTTCTTTTTTACCTCCCACCCACTCAGCTCTTTCCTCTCTTTCTATCGCTTCCTCTCTTGACATCACTTCATCTGTACAGTGCAGCTTTTGCGCAGATTAAATTGAGACTCGAGTTTTCTCCATCTCAGAGCACTTACTTATGTTTTATGACACGCACTAAATCAATTTTATGTTGTTATTGATCCCCCCCCCTCCTCCTATTACCCTCTTGCTTAAATCGACACAAACCATTTTGCCTTTTGCTCCCTGGTTCTTCCTGCTTGTGTCTTGGTGGTGACCTCAAGTGTATGACCGAGACACGGCCATCTACAAGGAGAAAAAAAGAGTGTCTCCCTGAGGGGAAAAAAATATGTGTAGATGCTGATATAAAAAGGTATGACCAGGAGGTGGCAGGTTAAACTAGGCTGTACCACTCATCAAAACTTCACTTGTATTTAAGAATTAAAACCCACACTCTGTATCATCATTAAAAATGGTTGTAAAACACAAACAATTTTGTTGCGTTGTCTTGTAGTGCACCTGACAGGATAAAGGTTTGGAGAATTTTTAGTGATGGTAAATCACATCACCTCTGTTGTTTTCAATAAGTTGTTCAAGTAAAAGAAAGCATGCTTTGAAGGGATTTTTTTTTTTTTATTTCAACTTCATCATTATGGCTGACTATGCCTTGGTACAATGCAAGCAGTCTCTTCCGAGTTTGTATTTATTCACAAGTGTCTCTGCAAACTGAGCCAACAAGACTGAAGGCCAACATGTTCAATGGTTTTGTGAAGTATTACAGGAATGTAAGTGAATAGAAATGATCAAAAAAGAGTAAAGACAGAGGTGAATATAATCAACACACAATATGAAGAAGAAACATGAATAATAACACGTGAAAACAAATGAAAAGTAAATGTTGAATGAGGAACTCGTTTCAACAGCAGCTCTTTTTAGTCTTTATCTCCAGGTTACATATGCTTTGGTTTAAGCAGAGCTAACTGCTAAGTGCAGGGGGTTAAATGCAATAAGAGCTGGCTTGATCTCAATCAATTTGTCCCTGTCTTTTGGCAGGTGCCCAGGCTTTGCTGTGTCCCAGTCCGCCAGTGTTGGCTCCATCGGGGCTCCCAGCAAAGAGCTAAGCAGCAGCATCAATGTGACCATTTAGAGTGTGATCTGTGCAGATGCAGTAGGAAGGTCGGGCCATTGTGCAGCTCTCCTCCCTCTTGCCTTTCACTTCACCCTCTAGGACGCCGTCCACATCAAAGTTGTTATTGAGGCCCCTCAATCGGAAATCCCGGTTTGGCAGGGAAGCGAGGTCTTTAAGAAAAGAATGACGGCCTTGACCTAACATGGGGAACTAAATCAGCCCACCAACAGCCAACAGGAAGATTAATACTCATAGGGCCTCTTTACACCTGCCCTTAAAGGAGCAGTGTGGAGGATTTAGCGACATCTAGCGGTATGGTTGCAGATTGCAAACAACTGAACACCCCTCACCTCACCCTCCCCTTCCAGGTGTGTAAGAACATCTGCAGAGGTAGCCAACCTTGCAAAAAATCTTAACAAGAATTTTACAGAAACCAGGGGTCTCCATTTGTCTACCTGAGTAACTTGCGGACACTGTAACATTTATTCACATAGCTGAGCTCTACCAAACCAGCTGAATACGCTTTTTTTATGTGAACAATAACAAATTGATACTCAACACATGTACTTAACCAGCTACACCAGCTACTTGTTGGAGATCCCTGGTCTTGACTATGTTTATAACTGAAGGATTTTTCTGAGAAAAAAAAAAAAAACGTAAAAAATCTCACTTTTCATAAAAGACTTTATGACTTGTAAAAGAAACTGTGAAAACATTTGCCTTTTTTTTTTTTTTTTTTTTCAAAATCGATTCAGTTTTTACAAATGTGTTAGCACTTTTTTCTGAAATCACTGAGGTGTGTGATGATTTACAAAAGTAATAATTTTGTATATATTTACATTTGTAACCCTTATTTTCTGTTTAGCGTCCTGGAGAGACTGATCCCTGTTTAACAACTCATTGAATTACTACGCAAACACATTGCAGCTCTCATTCATTTTATGATTATTATTAAACCTTGCAGCTGCACATAGCTCCCATTTCTCAGTTTTGCTGCTCATTTGGCCCAGTGGAAACTCACGGTATTACAACTATGGATCCGCCAAAAGCTTTTTCGCCATACACTTCTACATATAATATAAGAGACTCTCTGTACAACTGTTGCTAGCATTCTTCAAACTGAAAACTCATTTGATGGTAATAACAATGTTTTATGGACCACTTCAAAAAATAATGACATATTGTGAATTTGAATAGCAGTGCTACCCCCCAAACATATGGAAATAAAGCCATGATTTAAACTGAAGTTTATTTTTATTCAGAGAAATGAAAAAGAAGAAAAATGACAGAGGAGGTTTAACACATTTAACACAGTTACATGAAAGAGAAAATACTGAAAACAGCAGCATGAATTAATACGAGGATGACAGAGAAAAATCAACTCCCTTCAAGTTGTTTCTAATAAAGAAAACGTAGTTAGGTCATGTATTTAACATAACATAACCATAACACCACAATGGTAGTAAATGTAAATGTGGACAAATATCTGAATACTGTCCTGAATGTGCAGATTTACCTCTGAAGTGAATGTCTTCTTGCTCTCTTTGAATAATGTCTCAACACAAGTTGATGCAGGTACAAAGGATGCCCTGATTTCCCGCCTCCATATCTAAAAAGGGTACACGACAGTTTCAAGACTCAACAGCAGCAAAGAAAAAGGCAGGCGGAAAAGTGAGAAGGAGAAAAGGAAGAAGACGGAGATGACGGATAGAGGAGAAGGCAGCAGATAGTGAGTTCCTTCCTCTTGTTTTCTACTTCTGTTTCAGCCTGTGCGGAAAAAGCTTTTCAAATTATGATGTGGATTGACGTGCAGCAGCTGTCCCCTCTCCTGGGTCCTGTCCGTCACCTCACCGGTCACCGCTGACAGCACTATGATGGATTAGGAATTGTCATCCAGGACGCTTGTCACTTGTTTACAAGTCGGCCATCCCTCATCTCTCACCACAGGCCTTATAATCTGGCCGACACTCCTCCAACACACCCCTCCTCCCCCCCTGCTGCCAGACACGCTATACAAGACAACACCATACATTACAACAGCTTTTTTTTTTCTTCCCCATAACCTTTCTCTTTCTCCCACTCCTACATCCCTGGGCTGAACACAGTCAACACATTTAATGCATTAATATATGTGTTGTGTTCGCCAATCTCTCAGGGACTGGGGCGATGTCTTCTCCTGTCAACCTCTACCCCTGAGAACTGACTGGGTTTTATACAAACATCCCAGCGGGAGAGGGAGGGAGGCTCAGATCTAACCTGCACTCTGTTTATGGAACAATGCAGCTTTTGGATGTTTTCCGGAATGGTACTAATTCACATAAAATAAATAATGATTCAAACATCATAGATGTAGTGCTGCCAGAACGCGCTGGAACAATGCTACCACTTTTTTTTTTTTCTCTAAGTGGGTAAATAAAATGTTCACAGTTCTTTTGATCCAGTTAAGATGTATTTATAATTTTTAAGTGCTTGAAGATCCAATCATTTCTAACGCGTATGTCATGCAAGAGAGCCATCAAAAACAAATGGGATGGTCAGAGTGGTCATGTTGACATTCAAGGTTTATTGATTGATTTATGTTGTCAAGTTGAAGCCTCGTTTTTATCTGCTATTGTTTGCCCTGTAAAGTTACTGCATCAAGCATAAATACAAACTCAACACTTTCTGTATCTGCTTCAAATTAAAAGCTTTCTAGCATTTACATTAACGAGTAATCCAGAACAACCTTTAAAAAAAATAGCCGGATTATATTGTTGACTTTATTAAATTAAAGCCATGGAAATACACATTATTGACTATTGTTGGCAAACTTGCCACTGTAGAAACAGTGGTTACACAACCTCAGAAACAGGAGCAACTTTACCATGCTCACTGTCTACGACTTCAACAATTAGAAGTCAATTCAAAAAGACCCTGTTAAACATGTATTATAATGTGTGGCACAAACTCCAAAAATGTGCTAAAATTAATGTTAAAAGTATTATTTTTTATTATTAATTTAAATGGAATGTTTTTGGATTTATTTATTTTTCCAGTATTTTCTAACATTAACAGATTGATTGTAAAACCACTGATTGAAAGATTATTTAATTTAAGAAAGCATTCTAAAAATGTGTTTAATTTATCAATGAACAAACACTTTTTTACTCACTTAACCTTTTGTTGTGTACATCTGGTTTTCACAGTTTGAAGTACAAACATTCACATCAAATTCAAGACCATTTTCCAGAAGCTTTCAAACTCAATGGTGTCAAGCCTGCATCTCCGAAATGTCGAGGAAGGACGCCCCGCAGAGCCGCCTTTGATCTCTCTCTACTGCATCCCTGAGCCTGTGGTCTGCTGTGAGAATGTGTGAGTTTATGCTCCCTCTGCAGGCATAGTCCAAACTGGAAGACGAGCTAACCAGCCTGCCTTTCTAGTTTGGACTCAGCCCTGCCAGCTGTGATCCTGCAGAGAGGATGAGTGGATGCCATCTACCCTGCACTGCTGAGACCCTCCCTGTGCTCCCAGTGTGGCCCTTGAGAGAGGCCATAATCTTCTCCTATCTGCCTAATGGTTCCCTCTGTGGATCCTGAGATGGCAGGCCTGGGAGTGGGGGCAGCATGCTGAATCCTACCATGAGCATATTGTCATTAAATTAAAAATTTCCGAACACTCCCTTGCTTGTGGCATAACCGCCGCTGTGAGAGCGATCATAATTGGCTCTGAAAACATGCGTAATTGCCTTCAGCTGGCGTTCTTTTACAGTTGACATTGTTGAGGCGGCGGAGGGGCGATTGGTGAATTGAATATGCAGCTTGTTTCACGATGGCAGTCGTAATTGAAATATGGTATGGGTGAGTGGAAGATTACATTAAAGCTTCTTAGATAATTACCTGACAGGGGAGTCATTGAATTGACAATCTGCCGTGGTGTTTCGGGGAGCGGGCCAGAGCGAACAGGCCAAGGGAGGAAGAGAGGGAGGAGGACGAGTAGGGTGGGGGTAAAGGCATCCAGCAGAAGAAGAAGAAAAAAATCTCTTCACTAGCTCACTTTTTCAGAAGAGCAATCCTGGACTGCCAGCATGGCATTCCTCGGCTCTCTCTATCACCACATTTACCCCACTACCTCCCTCCCTCCTTATTCTCTCTTAGACTCACACCCCTCCACTGCTTTGAGTAGACCGCTTCCTCTTTAAGAGCTAACAGATGGCTCGTCATTGCAGTTGCATTTTATCCCTATTTTCATTCATAATTTTATTGTTTTCTTGCGTACAAAAAAATACCTTTCAATTTAACACGAGAATCACGAGACTAACTGTAATCAGCTGAAATAGAGGTAGAATAAACAGAGACTGTACTGCTGATGATTTGTACTTAAATCGTATGGCATCATTTCAAATAAAGGAACATCCCATGATTCAAATGACTTATTAATGATTTACTTTCTCTGGGTGTTCCTCACAGTCCTTTCACTTCCTCACCCTAATAGACAGCAGGAAGGGAAGTGTTATTTCACAAATATTTCCAGACCCCAGACGGTCAGTGTAGGCACATTACTGGTAAACTGATGCACAAAAGAAAAAGACGCAGCGGGATGATCACGTCCGTCCTCCTCTGTTCTGTAGAACATCAGTCTTGTTGTTGCTGCCGAGGCGGAAAAGAACTCGCAGGTGCCTCCTCTCTTTAATCTACTTCTCCCTTCACCATTATCTTATATTTGGGTATAAACACACAGACTGTGGAACCCGATAATATGCAATTAAAAACAAAGATCATTAGAAAGTTATTGGTGTCTGCCTAATTACTATAACTTTACCCCCCTTATAATGAGCGTGCATGGGTATTGATTCGAAGCAAATCTCCCTTTCCTCCTGGAAAAAAGCAGGTAGTTACTTTGTGTTAAATCATTAATATAGTAATGATTTTTCCAGAACACTCTCAATTAAGACTAGAGCAGAAAATGACCCAGGGGAGTTGAACCTCACGCTCTTAAAAGTCTGATGTTCCAAATATATCCTCGCTTCTCTCACCGGAGAATATGGATAGGATCGAGCCATGTTTCTGAATAATTTAAAGCGGAGCTTGTTGATTAGTATGTGTGTAAATGTGTTTCTGTGTTAAAGGTCTGCACCTTTAATGTAATACAGTATGTACTAATACGCTGCACTGCATAAGCCTTGTGTGGATAGTAAGTGATGTAGTGGTATCTGTTGACCTCCAGGAGGTGACAAAGAAACAGTCCCAGGATGGAAAATAAATGAAAAATCTTTAAGAAATAACAAATTCAATCGATGTAGTTGTAATAATTTTTAAAAAAGAGTGCACGCTTTGACCGAATAAAAAGGTTGAATAAAATACGAACGTACCCATATGTCTAATGTTTTCATTAACGGCAGTAAAGACCAGTTTTCAGTACGCCTGGTTTGTCTGCTACAAACAGACCGCCTCAGTTTGGTGATAGCTAAACGAGCTAATTGAGCTAGTCACATAGGCCTACAGCTACTCCAAAGGGTCTGAACTGAGTGTCCACAAACAGCTGATTTTGAAAATATTTGATCGCATCAGTAATGTCATACAATTAGCGGGATGGTAAACATTAGTGTCAACAACTTTGTATCTACCAGTCTAGAAAAAACGGTGCAAGTTCATTGTCAAACTTCATTCCTTATGTAGGTTTAAGTTAAAAGTTAACAAAGGTTCATTTCGACTCGTTTTTTTCATCAAATTTCCAGGTAGTTTTTGGTATCCTCATGTAGACATCGATGTACAGACAAATATCAAAGGGTTTGACTTTGATACTGCAGAAAACTTAAAAATGTAAGGACTTATATTCACTTTCTGCAATGCAGAGTCAGTTCGCTATCTGGGTTGTATCAATGCTGTAAGTGAGCAAGCATCAAAAACATCCAGCACAGTCTCATTCTGATCATTGTATCTTTCAATTGGCTTTGCATACATCACTAAAACTAACTTGGTGTTCTAGCTGAACACATGTTAAGGGCACGGGGATGCTTTTGCTGAATGCTATTATGCAATAATGCTCACAAAGACAAAGTACAGCTGAAACTGATATGATTGCCATTAGATTTGCAGGAATTTAATTTATAAACCAAACGATGGACAGACAACAATTTTGACCCAATGATCAAGCTCAATAGTGAGGGTTTCACTAATGATTTTTAATTCATCCTAAGGGACATGAATCCTACATTTCATGGCTATCCATCAAATAGTTGCAGAGACCAAACACAAACCCAAATGTGAATTTCGTGGTGGCTATAGAAGAAAAGTCAGGATCACCAAAGTCTTTAGAATTCATTGTCTTGGAACCATGAATGTCCACAAATAATGTTAAGCCAATAGTTTTTTTTACTGGATAAGGAAAAGCTTTGACCTGCTGATTAAAAATTTCATGGCAACCCGTTTGAGGTATTTCATTGTAGGAGTTGCAGAAATTATAGACTCTGCGTCTGTCATGGTTTTCAGGTTTGCATACGTCATCTAGTTTGTCTTTGTAATTCAAATCCTGCTTCTCTCTGATCTCTGAACCTCCACCCCAAACCATGTGAGGGCCTCCCCCACTCCATTCGCCCCGAAATGCTCCAACAATTAGATCATTTGTTCGGCTATTATCTCAACACCTGCAAGAAAATCTGTCTCAATTTTCCCCTCTGCTTCTGATCTTGTCTCCCTCCCTTCTTCTGTGGCCCCACTGAGATGCTGCTTCAGCCCCAAGCAGCTTCTGTCTCTGTCAGGAGGCTCTTGGACACTGCCATCCCACCATGCATTGTGCCAGTGCCAAGAGACTGTGCCAGTTCAAGCCCCTATAGCACAGAATACTTGTCGTGACCCTGCCTTTTCTTTTCTTTGCGCTCTTTTGAGGCCCCTGTGCCAAACACACACAGGGCTCAAGTAGGGATACACAAAAAACATCTCACTCTCCCTCCCTCCTTTCGCTCAGACCCATAATATTCACTTAGTGAGGACCAGGAGGGGCTGGAACAAAGAGACCTTTGGGTCTGGGCAATGATTCGTTATAGTCTCCATAACCACAGTTTACAGCAGCTTTCTTTTGAAATGCTTGACATTTTACTTCCTATTCCTTAGATATAGTCAGCGGGTACAGTGCGTCATCTTTGTTTGACTTTATCACACGTAAAGAGCTGTTTTCACTCAGTTTAATGTCATTTCCTAGGTAACCAGTAGGTTTTTGGCAACAACGCAGAAACGGCCAATTTGTCAATGGAATGTGTGAAGTGTCAATATAAATCTATCTAACCCCTCTGGTCTCCATTCAGGAGATAATTTTCATATGCATATGAGAATTTTTGCTGTATTACTTTCTCACACTTTTTTTTACAGACAGTGATAGATGGGAATGAGGCTCCTGTTCAGGGGTCCAGAGGAGTGAGGGCAGAGAGCTTGTTTTTGTAGGAGAGAACTGTTGGGTACCAATGGATGGATGACACAATTTGAGCTCAGTTCTCATAGCAGGCATTTATAGCCATTTGAGGTGCTGCTTCTGGTTGCTCCAGAAGTTTCTGATTGTGTTTTTACCAAAATGAAACAAACTTTAGAACTGTTAGATTCTAACTCAAGCTTTTAGACTTGCTAACACCTATGGGAGATGATTAGGTGAGTGAACAGTAAATAGTGTGCAAGCACGTACGATTTCATGTGAAACACTTGTGTTTGATAAAAAGGAAATAATGATGTGACAAGTCTATGATTACGACCAAAAAGTTAACCATTTTTAGGTTACTTTCATGTGGCAAGTCACTGTGATGCTACCCTTTGGTTTGTGAACTGCCATTTTGAAGCCTCAAGTCTCCTCCTTGTTTGTCTGGCATCGTTTTTTTGGAGCCAGAAATTACTGTATTTGGGAAGGACCAAGGGGGAGGGATCTGTCTCAATCTTATTGGGAGCCCAAGGACACAGCACCCACCCACATCTACAGAAAACCTGACTGCACCCCACACAAGTCAATCAAACCAGGTAAAACCCCAAAAATGAAATTGTTTTAAGATTTATTGTGAGAACAATTATCAGAAGGATTGAATGCAGGAAATGACACCATAAAACCACTTGTGAAAAAAATGACTCGCTTTATGTATTTCATGATAGAAGTTAAATGGGAGCCGATGGAGAAAGAGAGGGTTTGTGGAGCCAAACCCTATAGCGGCGCTCAGTGGTATCGCATTTTAAAACACATCTGCAGTGGCTTCACTTTTCAGACCCAGCTATTGCTACAGCATGAACATAACTAAAGCTACTGAACACTACGGTTTGGTTTGTCGTCATGGTTCCAATAACAAACATACAGCTGTCTTCCTTATTCATGTTCTGCTGACCCATCCATCCAGCCCAACCTCCTCCCTATATGGGAACTTCATGTTTGTTCAACAATGTTACCTTAGTTCTTCCGTTGCTCTTGTCATAATTACTAAGTTTGCTAGTGAACTGGGGCCCTTGCTGACACAACTAATAGTGTCATACTCCTTGAGAGAATAGTCTCATATTTAGAGATAGTTACGGAATGTAAAAACAGATTTGTTATCAACCGTGATAGTAAGGATCTTAAAAGAATGAAAATAGACTGCTACTACCCTCACACTCATGTCCATCAGCTAAAAATCCCCAATAAACCAACAACAAACCATCTTTACACTGCTTGGGCCTCTAAGGATTTTCTATTTAGGATCTGTGACGTGAAAATGTTTGAGCTCCCCTGCTGCACATACTTATCTGAAGAACAGTGTGTCACAGCATGGCATTCATGTTCATGTGACATTATCAAAGTGCTCATATGACAGCACACCAATTATGAATCCTGATGAGACGACACCGAAAAACATCCTGCACCTTGCCTGACGTGACCTTTTACTGTGATCCTACGTTCTGTCCATCGACGTCCCCTCCTGTGCTGCCCCTCTCTCTCTCTCTCTCTTCGTCTCTCTCCTTTTTTTTTCTATTCATAGCTCCGTCCTCTGTTTCCATCCCAAGGTAAATCCCATTCGGTGGATGTTTTGTCATAGAAGCTCGTGAATGTTTTCGCCGCGCTGTTGTTATTTATTGGCTGCTGACAGGGCCATGAATTCCGGGCCAAAGTGAAACTCATATTGTTATCAAAAGCATAAAATTCCTATCACTTTAGATGTCAGAGCAGAGACAAGAAAATGAAACAGGTACTCATAAAGGCAGTGGGTGTGATAAATCAGCTGGAGGGGCCCGACCAAGGAGACGCTTGATTAAATAAGGGGAATTAGGTATTTTTGCAAAAGCGGGAAATAACATTGATCTATGCCCCTGTCAGTGGCGAAGCTTGACACTATTGTGTATTGTTTATTTTGCTTGCGTATTTATAGTATCTCAATCTCCCTCTGACTGACTGACTCATATGGGGATAGAAAATGCGGCCTCCCTTGGCTGCCATGTTCTCTGTTGCTGGAAAACTGGGTTCAGACTTATCCAGGATCTGAGTTAGCCTTCTTTGGTTTTCTCAGCAATTGAATCACCAATCATATCCTGCAGCTTTGTTTATCAGGACGTATGTGAAATGAGCCAATAGGACTACTGTTTTTCCTATAGTGCCATAGGCACCAAGAGGCAATTTAAGGTCAGTCAGGGGTGAGACTCTTCACTAGTTTATACCAGGGTGCAATGAAATTTCATTGCATTTTATGGGGAAATCACTTTCGGCAAATCATTTCTATTTTTCTAGCGAGGGCTGGATATATGTTTAATGAGAAAGAAGTCTTGTTATTAGGAAAATGCAATAAATCTTCACACTTTACCTAACACTACAAACAATCTCTTACTTGTGTAGCCTGTTTAATTAACAATTTATATGTTCTCTTCTTCTTCTCAATCTTTCCCCATGGAACCAAGTTGGAAGAGCACAACCATTACTTTCAAATTTCCCTCCTGCATGGTTTCCATTGGAAAAAGAAAGGCATGACAACCAATGAAAATCAGAGATACGACTTATTGCCATTGACACATCTCTCTAAAAGCAAATTCTGCAAAGCATCTCTGTTCCAGGTTGCTCTCCTTAAATGTATGATTTGGGTAACGTCCCCCACTATGATTTGGAGGTGTCTGCATGGCTGATGGGATCGCTGAACTCTGGAGAGTGGGGTGGCGACCTTCCACCTCATCCATCACCCAGTGATGGACATGGGAAGCCAGTCCCTGACAGGTTGGGGGGGGAAGGGTAGGCGGGGGTGGAAGGTACAAATAGGGTTAAGGATAGGGCCAGAGAGAGATCTTGGTTACCACAGCATGGTGGCTAGAGGAACAAGGGGGGAGGAAAAGGACGGGTGGAGAGAAGTGTGGCCAGGATTGAGGTCAGGGATGTATGATTGGGGTATTCAATGAGCCACTGCTAGCCTGGTTAAATGTTTATGTCGGAGACAAAGATAGATTATCTGACAGTTTGTGCATGTCTTATGTGTGACCAATAAACAAAAGTGCCTTACGTCACTTTTGCCGCCATCTTTCGTACTTCTTTTTTTACAGTACGGGACATGAAACCACACCGTGAGCATCGGTACAGTTCTCCAGCTGACATTTGTGAAAGAGCAATCAAGTATAATACAAATGATGAATCTGGAAATCAGGAGCAGCGTCACTCCATTCTCCAAATCTTGCTGAAGTGTAATGAGTCTCTGAGGGCCAGTTGTTCCTTACACCCACTGAAACAAGGACCAACATCATCAATCTTTGGAGGGGCTAAAGTGAAGTCGACTTGTGTCTGAAGGTGCACCCCTCTGTTGATTTCTTCTCGTGGGCTCAGTGGAAAGCCCACGTTCCCGTCACGCGGAGCAGGGTGCGGCTGCATGCTGTGCAGACAATGAGAAGAAAACCTCCAACCGACACGGCTGGTATTGAGTGACACCATGCCGCGAAGCGAGGATGCACTGCACACACACATACACACACACACACACACACACACACACACACACACACACACACACACACACACACACACACACACACACACACACACACACACACACACACACACACACACACACACACACACATGTTAGCGTGGAATGAGTTCAGTGACATTTGACCCTGGCCATCCAAACGCCCGTCGACACCATATACTACCATCGTTTTGTGCGTGTGATCATATGTTTTCCTCAGTCTGACCTAAATGTAGTCATGTCTAGACACTTCTTTTTCTCTTTCTGCTGCTGCATTGCTTATATTGTGTGCCTCATGTCAAAAGTTTGCTTTTCAGGAAGTTAAACAAGACTCCTTCCCCTCTCCTGTCAGACAGTAGCTTCATGCTTAGCGTAGTGAAACCAGGAACAGGCCAGGGGTGAGCTGCCCATTTCACTCTCACTCATAAATCTGAAGTTTCAGTGTTTTTTTTTTTTTTTCATATGCTGGTTTTGATTTTAATGCTGCTGTTTTGTTCTTTGTGTCTGAGTTGCTCTACTAAAGCTGATATCCCTGCATACCATAATGCAAATAAGGAGGCTATCATGTCTTAAAGCCCAGATTAGATTAGATATTATTCTGTAAATAAGGATAAACTATTATTAGAACATGGGAAACAACAGGGATTGACACACATTCTGTGTATTGTAATCTTCTTGAAGATTTACTCTGTGTAATGAATTAATCCTGTTGTTTCTTATTTTGTTCTTCTTCTACTTCATCAAAATATTTATACAAATGCCTACATATGTTTTCATCATGTTTTCGGGTGTTGCTACCAGCCCTGGATCAACTCCAGTACACACAATGCACATGCCATGTGTGTGTGTGTGTGTGTGTGTGTGTATCAGATGAAACAACAAGCTGCCCTTGCTTGTCTTCTGCCGGCCAGGGCCTCAGTGGGTTGGACAGTTTGTGAAAATGACAGGACATGCCAACAAATTGCATCACTTCTGCCTCTGTGGCCGAGGACAATGGGCCACCATATGCCGAAGTGGGGGAAATGAATGGAGCTCATTTGTGCTGGCACCCCGAGCTCCCGCTCCCCTCGACCCTGCTGGGGCCTCCGTGGCACCGGGGCCGACACAGACAGACGAGCCCACCCTATATGCCACACCGCCCGTGCTGCTGTCCCACTAGCCCAGCCCAACAAATACATTACAGTTGTGGTCTGTGTATAGACATGAATAAAGAAGGGGAACCAGTTCAGTTTGAATTTTGATATCACTTCCTTAGGTAGGGCTGAGAGGGCATGTTACATGATTACAAATGATTTTAAACACACAACACTTCAATCATGTGATTTGTGTTATCTGAGTTGTAGGAAGTTTGTCAGAATATTTTGCAATAAAAACTGGTTTAACAGCATATTGCGTATTAAACACTCTTAATGTAATAGTCTGATGATAAACACATACATAAATGCACATTCGGGACATATCAGGTAAAGGTAGCGCTGCGTGTAAGTTTGTGTTTATTTGTGTCTTTATGTGTGTGTGTGTGTGTGTGTGTGTGTGTGTGTGTGTGTGTGTGTGTGTGTGTGTGTGTGTGTGTGTGTGTGTGTGTGTGTGTGTGTGTGTGTGTGTGTGTGTGTGTGTGTGTGTGTGTGTGTGTGCAGTCCTGGGATGATAGCAGATGATTAAGGAGTGGCTGCTCTGTTGACATGAGATACTAATGAGGATGAAATGAGAAGGTCAGGGCTCATCTCCAGGAGGGGGACACCCCCCCCCCCCCTGCTCCACCAGCACTCTCCCCCCCCTTCCTCTCTCCTTGTACCCCCAGTTGCCTCCCTCCTTAGGATGGACAGCTAATCCTCCTCTTAATCGGCGCAGGCCAGTACACACACGAGTGTACACACACACACACACACACACACACACACACACACACACACACACACACACACACACACACACACACACACACACACACACACACACACACACACACACACACACACACACACACACACACACGCACAAGTGCACACGTCTACACCGAGGCGCCTCTGATCAGGCCTCTGCATCTTCATAATGGAGGTAATTAGCAGCTCAACAAGGCTAGCTCAGCATTATGATTAGCACCTCTTTTTGAGCACTCTCAGAATCTGACCAGGTTGGCCTCTGCTGTCAATCCAGCCTGCTCTATGTTGCCAACACAGCAGACATCAAAATGCTCATTATGCAATACTTTTAATTACACTTGCTGTCTCTTAATATTTTTATTTAAATAATATTCACTTTTTTTTTTTAAATTTATTTTAGGACCAAAACTCTACAAAGGTCGAGGCTATGTTGCTCTTTAAACGCAGACTGACTAAAACAGTTTGACAGTCACTTGACTAACCTCCCAAAGATGGGACAAAATCCAGTAGGCACCAGCAATAATTAGGAAGGTTTAAGACCTAAGATTTTATTCGAAAGCATGCATAAAACATTGTGCGTTTTGTGTGTTTTAATGGGTACAAATTGAATGGTGTGGTGTTGAGATCTTCCTCATTGTAAATGCAGGTTTACAGCAAGCATTCATTATCCAGAGAACAAGAAGATAATGTGACCAAGGTTAATAGAAAACATAGTAGTCAATTTATTTTTTATCAAACCAAGAATGTGGTCTCAGTCAGAATGATACTTAAAATTAATTCAGGAGGATATGTTGATCATAATTTCACAGAACAATGCATGTCTATGCACACACACACACAGCCAGGCTAAGCTAAAAGCAGAAGCTGTCAATCAATCAGTGGCTGATGCAGTGATGGAGTGATGTAATGAGCGGAAATCCGGAAAAAGATAGAAGTGCTGGCTGCCAAGCGATGCAGCAAAGCGACCTGTGTGAGTGTGTTGGAGCTCCTATTAAAGAAGGTGTAAGGGTCTCCATCAGCATAGTGAACTGTTGACCCTGACAAGGGGAAGGAAGTGCTCGGCCAGCTGCACGCCATTTTTCATCTCCCTGATAGACCTCAAAAGAGAGGTAGAGAGGGGGTGAGAGACAGAATGGGGGGACATAAGAGAGAGAGAGAGAGAGAAAGAAAAAGGGGCGGGTCTCATAATATAAAAAAAAAAAGTCTTGTGAAGTGTGGCGAAGTGTTGGATGGAGGCCTCCTAAGCCGTGACCCCTGTGATTTTTAAAGAGCGTTCAGCTCAACTCGTTAATCAAAGGCTGATGCGTATCACAGTGACCCCCTCCACACACCAAAACCCCGCTTCAGCCAGGTGTCATTTGTCATTTTTCACCGTAGGTTCATGAGAAGATAAGAATCTTCAGGTTGCCACCCAGTTCAAGAGAAGAACTGTTGCTATGATATGTGGGATTTGTCTGTGTGTGTGTTTGTGTGTGCGTGTGTGTATACTCAAATGAAGATTGTAGGCCAAATAAAGAAGAAGTTTTGAAGCTCTAACCTGTTTAATGGTGCATTGCAATATATTAAACGGATTTTACACGTTAAAAAAATGTTAACAGCAGTACAAGTACATTTATCATATAATACTATATGCGCATAATCCAATATATTTCCTCTAGTGATGTCACTTTCTATCAGGATTGGTTGGAGATGAAATGATAAAAAAAATCTGCGGGTGTAAAATTAGAGAGAAGGGAGCTCTCTGTAGCCCACTGTTCATCTCTTGAAGCAGCTCAGAGGTTACATCGAGCACAAGACACTCAAATCTCCGACCGCACACACGGTGGTTCAGTTGCAGTGCAGGTAATGAAGGTTGGCAGGTTTTAAAATGAAAAAGAACTAACGTGGAATTAAAAAATAAGTCAATAATTCCAGTTCTGCTGCAACTATTTAGATTTTTTTTTAATAATGAAAAGAAAAAAAGAAAAGAAAAAAACTGTCAATCATGAGTCAGATGACATTAAAGGAGTTAATCATTATATCAGTAAAGTACTTGTTCAAGTATGACTGATACAAATGACTGATAAACATACATGTTTGGTAATACGAGAAGTTGGCTGAAAAGTACTACTGTATCTCGTTTATACTTCATGACATATTGCATAAATATAGTTTATGACTTCTTATATAATGCATGAGTATGCATCATGTGTTCGTGTATAGCAGGAGGTATAATTCATGATAAATGAGGAAACTGACAGAAATGTTAGTGTTGTGTGAATGTGTCATGTTTGTAATTCACAAATGAAAAAGTCCTTATAAATTACCCACCACATATGGGTGAAACAGAAGTCCTAATCAGAGAACTCACATATGAAATGGACTTCAGGACTGTCGTGCTTTTGTCATGTGACTTATTCTCCTCCTGGGCAGCCAATTTCCATCCTGATCCTGTAACAGAAAACAGAGGCAGTTGTGGATTTCATAGAGAAATGTTTTGATAGGTTTATCCCGTAAGCTTTGTTTTGTTGAACAAGAAAGTGTCAGTTCTTTTTTGTTTTTTACTCTTTCATACATAAAAGTGTGGGTTTTTAGACCGACTTACTACAAATCAAACACAACCAAAATATGTTGAGACTTCACAAACAATGCATGTATTAAGTCTTGTTTCAATCCAGTGTGATTGCTCTAGTTCGCTCTGTTTGATCAAGAGCGAGGGGGAGAGAGAGAGAGAGAGAGAGAGAGAGAGAGAGAGAGAGAGAGAGAGAGAGAGAGAGAGAGAGAGAGAGAGAGAGAGAGAGAGAGAGAGGAAAAATGAGCCTGCCAGTGGTTAATTGAGCATACAGATTCCTAATGTGTCAGGCGGTGGCCTCGCAGATGAGGGATGGCACTTTTTTACGATGCATCTTCCTTTGTTTCCTCTTTAGGGCTAATGAAGTCGGCCTTGCAGTCGCCACCTGGGCCGGACGCTCAGACACCAGAGACACTCTCACATCCCCATTCACAAAGTCTAACAGCGAGTCATCATCTTCAACACCACCCCTCCACCCCTCCACCCTCCTGCCAGCCCTGAGATAAATACACACACATGCAATGACATATAGACACACAGGGCTCAAATGTAGGCGTTCCCGTACACATACTCTATATGAGAACGCATGCACGTACGCACAAGTTGGGTTATTAGCTGGACGTTTGTGATAAACTCACACTCTGGGCCGATGTTTGCAGTATATTCATTATCAAAGCCGCAGACCTGTTTATTTTTACTGTTTTAAAACAGCAAGCATCCATTATCCAAAGATTTTTTTTTTTTTTGTCTCTCTTGCTTGTCTTTTTTTCCTACATGCCTTTAGGTCACCCACTAATGAGCTTAACACTGAGGAAACATGGAAGCGATTAGACGCGGCTTGGCTGTTTGAACAACGGGGTGATGATATTGTACCTTATGATTACAGGCATTTATATCAACAGAAACAGGAGAGGAGAAAAGGAGGCGAGCTAGAAAAGTCGGTCCACATCTATGCATCGCTGGGCGACTTCTCATGGGTTTAAATGTGTGTGAGCAACTAGTTATTGATGATCGCTGCTGCTGTAAGCCGCCCACTCCCTCTTTATCCTTGTTCTGCTTTTGCAAGTTGGGCCTGAACCTCCTTTAGTACCACTTTCTCTTTGCTGTGGCAACTCAGGCCAAGAAGTTCTGGTCACCCAAACATGTTCAAGGTGCTCCGTGACCATATGTTTGCTCATTGGGGAACGTAGCAGGGAAGGGCTGGACTGTATGACCTTCACCTAGGTTGAGCAGTGAATACTCCAGGCTCCATTCACTTGGGTTCATGCCAGGTGAACACAGTAGTCAAACGTCCCAGACATGCAACTGGATCCCAGTAAGAGTTTGATAGCACGAGGAAGTGGAGGATGAGAATGTAAAAGAAAGGAATTATCAACTTTTTAGGAGAAAAACGAAATACTTGCCCTTGAATTTGTTCAAAATGTTTTTTCTTTGCTGGTATAATTTCTGAAAACATGGAAAAATTATTTTAAAATAAGACAATGGAGTAGTATCAACAGCAATATGCCCACATATGTGTTTGATTGCAGGAAGTGGTCAAATTAGAGCGCAAAATGTTAAGAATTAGGCAAATTCAGTGAACATTTTACCTACTGGTTTCCCTTCTAAACTCTTCATCAGATGTTAATGTCATGTTGAAACCTCAGTATGTATCGTGCATACCACAAAAAGTCCTTTTACATTTCCTTTAATTCTAAATCCAACTTCCATTTTTTTAGTTGTTTCATTATATGATATCAATTCCGTTTTTTTTAAGAAATATTCAGCTGTGGCAATTTCCCAAAAAACGTTCGATTAGAAATGCCTCCAACAATAGCAGCAGTTCCCTGTTTTAGTTCTCTTGGTTGAAGGCAAAGGTTGTGTGGTTTTATGAGCACTCAAAATTATACAAATAATTCAGTGAGTTTTTGTTTCAGTTTCAGCATTTTCTAAGGTCAGCCCCAAGGCCCGAGATAAAATTATAAAAATGTTTAAAAAGGCCAAAATTGATTAAATTTTGTATACATCATATATTTTTTGTTTTCATATTTTAAATTGAAAAATGTCAGAACATTATCATTAATCAAGAATAGATTGAAAATACAGCACATTTTACAAATTGCAGGTCCTACAGTTATTTTTCTAAATTTAATTGAGAACAGAAATTCAAACTTTTTTTTTTTATCATTCTTAATACAATTTAAATAGTTCTCATGTATGCTTTAAAAGCACATTAGTTAAATACAATTGTTCCCCAGTGGAGTTTCCTAACTATTTCAACACGTTGTTTAGCTTTAACCTCCTTTAACACACACGTCCTCTTGAATTATACCATCTGCATGGGTGCAAAATAAGCAACAGATTAAACGTGCGCTGATAACTCAAAATGTCGGCACAGTCGAGTCAACAAGGGATCTTTATGGGGAGGGAAAGAGCTGAAGGAAAATGCCATTACTCTCCAGATAATTTAAACATGTGTTGGCATTTATCTTGGTGGTCCATGTCCGAACACTAATGACAAACTCTTGTTATTAGTGGACTGAATCAAAGCCAAAGGCATGCCCACCCAAAACTTTAATCTCTTAAATGTTCTCCACTCTCTAATTTGGTATTACAAAAAAATAAAAAATTGCGAGATTCATATGTACAGTAGTCTTTGAAAATAGTAAATAGAGTGTAGCGAAACACATTTGACGTTTTTTTTTTTTTTTTAGATCTCTTTCTCTCTTTTCATTGCATCCTTCCACCACCAAACTTTATTTTCGTGGGAAGATTAAATATTTCTGCTTGAGAACACCCTTTAAACTATGAAATGACTGCTGTCACTGACACACAGAGCCCCCCCCCCACACACACACACACACACACACCTACACACACACACACACACACACACACACACACACACACACACACACACACACACACACACACACACACACCACGCTCCCCTGATTTTGGATGGATAGATGGTTGGGAAGAGGTGGAGGAGGGAGGGAGGGGGTTCTGAAATATATAATCTCCTGAAAAGAATGAGGCCCTCCGGGATTTTCTCAAAGTGGCCCCTCTCTGCACTGGGGCTGGGGGAGAGTGCTGGTGGTGCGCTGGGGGTGGGTAGGTGGAGGGTGGGGGGCTGAGGGGGGACTAAAACATGGCCACTCCACACTGTAACCTGAGCCAGAAGGGGGCCAATCTGTCAAATAATTAGCTGTTGCCCGGCACAAAGGTTTTATTTGCAGGAATTTCATCGAGGCAGGATTGAATAATATGTCTGTGTATTGTGTGGGGTCATGGGAACATCATCTCTTACTGGTGGGCCATAAAAGACGGCTAAATGATAATGAGAAAAGGCTCCGGTAATTCAATTCCTCAAGCGTTGGTTTCCATTTTTCTCCCCCCACCTCCTCCTCCTC
Source organism: Brachyistius frenatus (assembly GCF_029030835.1). NCBI lineage: Eukaryota > Metazoa > Chordata > Actinopteri > Embiotocidae > Brachyistius > Brachyistius frenatus. Next base: position 325,114 of record NW_027210613.1, on the reverse strand, counting down.
CTCCTCCTCCTCCTCGTCCTCCTCTCCCCCTTCCTCTTAGTCTTTCTGTCCTTTCTCTCTGCTCAGCTAATTGCGGAACTTCATGTTGATGTTGAAGTGGCTTTACTCAGTGTGTATGAAAATACACGCTGTAGTGGGACTTCAAATGCACAAAAAGAACTTGTTTACAGATAACAACAGTTTATTTCCTTCTTATTTGTTGTTATATGGAATTTAATTGATGAATAAACACCAAATATTATTACCTTTTCCAATTCTAAAGTATTACTGTGTAATGTGAATTTAAAAGAAAGCAATGAAAAGTAATAAATGAATGAATAAATTGAGCTCAAATTACTTAATAAGCAGGCAACCAACAGAGTAAATACGTATAAAACAGATCCTATCAAAGAGTATATTTAAATGTGTTTGATATTTTGCTGGTGTATTGATTGCTAAAACTGAAATGAATAGATGAGCAGCAGTATGTGCTTCCCACTCCCAAACCCGGTGGCTCAGTTGTCTTTTTGTACACTGACCTCTGACCCCTGAGAGCAGCCAACCAGGAAGTGGATAGTGTTAAAAGGGATTGATTGGTTTGTGGTCTATAGATGATTGTTTATATCATTCCATACTGGAGGTTTGACCTTTGGCGACCCTTCAGTGGACCAATCCGCTGAGAGCCGTGACCTGCATCCATTTGCAACAGCGCTAATTAGCTTTGACGGGTCTCGCTTTTGCATCGGGGGCTGTAAAACGAAGCCCTGCAGTGCTCTGATTGAAGAAAGACGCGGCGCGGCTATTCCACTTCATGCCCACCGTTTCCTTCCGCCGAATGTCAAACACATTAAACTTAATGTACCAACAAATCTTACTCAATTATTTGTATGTCGCCGAGGTGTGTGCACGCGTGTGTTTATGTGGCCCTAAATGGTGTTCATATGTCAGTGTATGTTCAGCTGTCTGAGCACACTCAAGCATGCTGGTGTTTACATGTAAGGTGGGGGAAACTGAGAGGGAGACACAGTTTGCCTTTTCACTGCTATGTCCACGTGAGGTTACACATCCTGCGACGCATTGCGGAGTGATGAGGAAACTTGCTTTTAAGTAAAATAATTGGATTATTGCATCCTGTGATCTCGCTAATTCTAATGAAAGCAAGCTTACAATTTTCCAATTATTATTCTATGCCGATTCTGTTCCTCTCTAATAAAGAGGAGCACTGATGCAAAACAAAATGCCAGGACTCCATTTCCTGATCGTGCCTTGGAGCTATTCAGAGATGAGGGACATGCGCACCCTTCAAATATAACCCCGAATACCAAACATAAAACCTGTGACTGCGGAGCATACGAATCACCCAAAATCACATGAAATAGTATGCAAATTGTTGCCATGTACAGTCTCTCTCTGAAACAAACAGACTTAATTTAAAATAGATCCTACCACATATTAAGAAACTGTCATGTGTGAATTTAAAGGGACAGTACAGGTTGGTCTACATGGGGTTACTCTGCTGTGTGTCCTCGGTTACCGGGCATCAAATTGACATGAGTCACTCACTCTGCCTCTGACAAATCATTGTATAAAATCTCCTCCCCTCTCAGTATCCTCCACACACACACACACACACACACACACACACACACACACACACACACACACACACACACACACACACACACACACACGCACACACGCGCACACACACACTCGTGCCTCAGTAGCAGTCACTCATACGTCTCTCCTGCTCTGCCTGTCAGTCTCCCACCGAATTCCCCCGGATCACAGTACATCTGACAGTGTTTCATCTTGGATTTGAGGATAAGTGGGAGGGTTTCGGTTCAAGTTCGGAGCTTAGAATGAAAACGGCGCTCAGCGTGAAAAGTTAGGGGTTTACACGGATGTGGGACCCCCCTCAACCCACCCTCGCTCCAATCTTTTTTTTCTCCTCCTATCTCTCTCTCTCTCTCTCTCTCTCTCTCTCTCTCTCTCTCTCTCTCTCTCTCTCTCTCTCTCTCTCTCTCTCTCTCTCTCTCTCTCTCTCTCTCTCTCTCCTTCCCTCTTTGCAGGCTGTTGTTGATTTAGCTGTGAGTGGCTGCCTGACACAACATTGGCTAACTCCTCAAGGAGCTAAATACAGCTAACCTTGTTGCATAGTTATTCTATCACTGCACTCCGAGGGGAACACAAAAAGGATGTATTTTAATTAAGCGTAACCCAGGGGCTTCAGTTTTACTATAGCCACACGGAGGTGGAGACGGTGAGACGAGGGAGACAAAGAACAGGGATTAGACACAGGGTGGAGAGAAGGAAACTGTATGTGCAGTTATATCAGAGAGAAGAATGTATGTTCTGATATTATCAGCTTTGATTTGAGACATTTAAAACTTAGCTGACTCATCAGTAAAATATATTTGATCTGAAGATGCAAGTCGAGGATACATACAGGAGATATGTTAATGTATTTGGTGACAATAAACATTGACATTGTACTCTTTTTTAAGTCCCATATACACCATCCTGCTTCTGTTAATACTGCTAAATATAAATTTAGCACAAATACATTATGTTTAGGTAATTTCCTAAAAACAAAAATTATTCATGAAATAATTTAGCCATTAAAAAAAAATATATATATATATAACTGTATATTTGTGTATATTCTGAGATGTGTTCTAATCTGACCTGTGTTTGATCAGCCTTCATCATCACTTTGCACCAGAAAATGTTTAAAATTTCAAACCTGCTTCACCTTTGTGATTCGTGCTTTAAAGGCTTTTTCCCACCAAAATTAACTCGACAGCACGCAAACTAAAAAAAAAAAAAATCAATTTCCAAAGCTGATATCAACTGCCAGTCATCTTGGTTATAATCTGATTTCCATATAATTACTGTAATTACACTAATGCCTTCAAATATCTGTGTAATGATTTAGTCAGGCTGTTCATGAATTCACTCGTGTGTTTACTTGTGTGTGTGTGTGTGTGTGTGTGTGTGTGTGTGTGTGTGTGTGTGTGTGTGTGTGTGTGTGTGTGTGTGTGTGTGTGTGTGTGTGTGTGTGTGTGTGTGTGTGTGGGGCACAATGTGCTGCAGCATACATGTCTACCAGACTCTAATAACAGGTGAAGGGATAGTGTGAACCCCTCTCACACACACACACACACACACACACACACACACACACACACACACACACACACACACACACACACACACACACACACACACACACACACACACTCACACTCACACTCACCGCACACACATATCTGCAGCCTAGGTTAACCCTGGAAATAAATAAATAAAGGCAATACATGGAGAACCTGAGGAGAATCTTGAATGCCAGTTGCTGGTAGGAAAGATGGATTGCCTGAATTCTCCACCAATCACCAAACAACACATTGGCTGCTGCATTGATTGATGAAGTATTTAAGTCGTCAATCTCACATCACCTGCTTTTCTTTTCTCTCGTTCGCCCGGACGGCTGCAGAAAAGGTACGCTGTGTCTGCAGATCTGACGAAGCACACCTGACCAACGGAGAGCCTCAAAGATTTTCAGCTGCTCTGAATTTCACATCAAAATGAAACAAGACTGGCTGTGAAGCCACAGCTGGTTGAATAGCTGAGAAGCAGATTCTACTGTACATTTCTTACAACCTGGTCAACACAGTCTGTTTCAAGTGCGGTGATGTTAAGACATTTACAGGAGTACAGTTGCATGTGTGTGCTTCTACCTTCCATATTCAAGCAGTCATTTTCCACACTGCAAATCATACACACACCACCTCTCTCAGCACTATGTAATAGGCCTCAGCGTATATAACTCAGCCCAATATTATTGATTACAAATCATGATTAACAATAATAATATTGATAAAAATGGAACATTAGCCCTCACCTCTGACCTCTCCTGCAGACCTCTTTGTACTCTATGATGTATTCAATATCATAATCATGCTTGAGTACACTTGGTTTAAAAAAAAAAAAAAAAAAGGGGGGAGGAATGGGGGATCAATGGGACCGTGCTTATAAGCAAAGAGAAAACATCACACCTGCAGATATTGTGTTGACGGTGCTTCGGAGAGCGAACACAGAGCCAGCGTCTTCCCCGGAGTTTTCCTGAAGAGGCCATTGATCCGCCGGTTAACCTATTCTCCAGCATTAGTTCAGCAGCAAACCCTCGGAGGAGAGCGACCCCCACCCCTCACCCCCACCCTCCCCCTCACCACCACGCCATGCGGGCCATTGTTTCCCTCCACTAATATGATACCCCCCGAAGGTTCTCCGCAGACCTCATTTCTAATCAATGCGTGTGGTTGGTGGGATCATCCTGTCTCTGCAAATTAATGACTTCACTTTTTTCTGTGGTTTCATTCCATCGATTTGTTTTATTAGCCCATTGATCTCCAAGCAACCCCCCCCCCCACCCAACCCAACCCCTCAGCCACACACATACACCTCACCAAGCCTCTGCTTCCTCTTTGCTTATCAATGACAGCTGATGGCATCAATTCTGCAAAAAGAAAAGAAGAAGACAAAAAGCCTCCTTCATCAACCGATGGCTTCGGAAAAAGAACTTTAGTATGATGTAGATTTATGTTGTTTCATGAATGCAAAATCCATCAAGGCCTCTAAGTCCCCCCCAAAAAAGTGCAAAAATGCTGTTTATATGTTTCCTGTCAGCTCCCAGATATGAATATCCAGGTAAAAGTATTTGGGTTTCATTAGTTTAATACAACTGTCATGGTCTAAATCACTCGGACGTTCATCTGGTCAGGGCTCGGTGGTCTTATTAACAGCCATATCTAACTCTCTCCCCTATAATTCCCTTTGAGATCCGAACAAAAGGATAGGAAGTGCTTTACTCCGACGAGTCAGACTTCACTTCACAGGAGGAATTACAGCTTTTCATTTTCTGTCACTGGAGCGTTTTAGTGAGGTGCCCCACTAGCATTACGATGTTCTCTCCCTCTCTCTTGTTTTATGGCTGGAGCCATGCACAAAGATTCACGGTAATCACGTATGAAAACACAAATGTGAAATTTTAAGTACACTCGCTGAGAGACGGCTGCAAAAGTACACGCACAGTTTATTTTAATGCTGAAAGAAACATACAGCATAGTCACAAAACCTACATCCTCAAGTGAAACAAAAGCACACAAAACCCCCAAAGGAAACAAAATTCAAATGTGAGGTCAGTCGAGTCAGCCCAGTGTCCATCAATGCTTCTGTCTGAATCCATTAGGATAAACACAGTTATTTGCATTCTCTGGACAACCGCAGTCACGCATTATCCTCTCACAATCGAAGCCATATTATTGCTGTCCTTCCTGAGCCATCAAGTAGTGACACAGGCTGTCTAACAAAACAAGCTGAAGTCAGACTAAAGGCTGTAACATGTCTGACTCCACCCATCATCCCATATTGTACCTCTTCCCTGTCCTAAAGCATCTGACATCAGTCTTTACTGGGATTACATTTAAATCAAAATATGGAGTCAAACCACAACACACAGGCTGAGAAATAATTTCCTAGTGACATCCAAGAGGAAACCTGCTTTGGAATTGGAGCAACTTTGCACAGATTGTTTTCAATCATTTAATTTTGGCTATAAAATGTATTATTTCCAAAGCATTCAGCCAATCTGATGGGAGGTCTTGAATGATTACCCCAGAGGATGCTTCATATCTATGGTAAGATGTAATAATATCTTGAGAATGTCCACGTTCAAAGATGAGAGAAAGAGACTATCAAGCACCCCACTCCCTCCCCACCACCATCACCAAACAGCATGTTTATCCAGCTTGTGGGAATTCCTGTTCCTCAGGATGGATCTGGAGTCGTCACGATTGGCGACGTTCCCGTCCCACCCTGCCCGGCTCTTTCATGGAAATCACATCCCACGCAGATATACGATTACTCACTTTTCCTCTGCTTATACATTACGGTGCTGACCTGGGAGAAGCAGAGACAGCCAGTGTGTTTGTATTTAAAAATAACACAGGGGTGACCCCTCATAAAGTTATGCACGTGGACACATAAGATTTCAGCACATGTAATTTAGGTTTGAACGGTTCACTGCTCTTATTTTATACCTGAAGTTTGGTATACTTTCCTTGTCTTTACTTTCTTAGGTTTGAGGATTTTTGTCATTTTTAAAAGAAACTGGTGTTAAAAATTTGAGATGTGGGGTATGAAAGAAGACAGAATTTTGGGGAAGGGGTGGGGAGGCTTCCTTGAGTTGAGTCATATATACAGTATGTAGAATTACCTGTTTTTGTAGCTTGTCCTGTTCTAAGGACTAAAAGTCAGCATATCTCAATCCCCGCTGTTTTGATTTTCATCATTGTCATCAGTCCCCAACACCCAAGCGCCAAAACAAACCGTGACGTCAGACATTGGGTTTTGTAACCATCGTTCTGAAGCCTCAAGTTTGGTATTTTGGCCATCGCCATCTTGCTATTTTGGAGCCAGAAGTGACCATATTTGCACAAGCAGGGAAGGAGTGAGCAAGGAATCTGACTCAATCTCCAATGATACTGCGCCTGCCCACCTGTGGCAAAACCCTGACTGCACCACAAGCCTGTCAATCAAATAAACACGCCCCCAAATATACTGCTTTTTGAGGTCTAATATCTAATTAATGATGGGATTATTTTTAGGCAACCAATATGAAGGAGTGACTTCAGCAAATGTCACCATAATGACTTGAATTCGTATTTCATGAGAGAAGTTGAATGGGAGTCTATGGAGGCGAAGGCTTTTTGGAGCTAACCCCTAGCGGCGTTTGGTGGTATTGCAGTTTAAGTTAGTCTGTGATCATTTTAGGACAACAGCTGCCAACTTGAACTAAAAACAAAGATTTTTACATAGATACCAAGATGTACATTTCTTAAAATCCTGAGCAATATTTAGTATTCATTTTAACAGACCTCTTGCTTCCATCATCTTGAGATTATTATTTCTAATTTATTGCTGAGATTCAGGTCATAAAGATTTATCTCGGCAAACATAAACAGGTAGGTAAGTTTAGGTGGGGTGAGCCACCACAGCACTACTAAATCTCTCTCCTGTCTTTACATAAATCCTTTCAGGGCTTCTGGCAGCAGTTTCCTGCTCTTTCATCTGGCTCCCTTGTGGTAGGACTATTAGCCCGGCCTGTATACCTGCAAGTGTTTGGGAGGCAGCTGGCTCTGGACGCTCAGTGCCTGCACGGGCCCAGGGGCTGCTGGGACCTGGGAACACTGGCACCGAATACCGATGGGTAATTAGACCTTCATTCAAGAGCGAATGTGGCAAGCATTAGACACAAGGCTCTTTCCGGTTCAATTCATATCTCCATCCTGCCTTCCTTCCCCGTCTAACAACCACGCTTCATCCTCACTTTTTTTTTTTTTTTTTTTTTTTACTCCCTTTTTCCCTTGTTTTTGTTTTTCCAGTCTTGGACAATTTATAATGTCAGGCCAATAATTTTAACATGAGATTGTTTTAGAGGCAGAAAAAAATGTGTATTAGAGGCCAGCTATCAGTATAGCTTACATTTAAATATCTAAGAAAATCATGTTGAAAATAAGGGGACTTAACATGAAAATACATTTTATTTTTTAGGAACAACAAAACAGCTTATATCATATATAAGACAACATAAGCAGGGGCTCTTAAATTAAATGCTTTCAGAAAATGACATCCTACATCCTTTTTTGTGTTTCAAAATTACATCAGGAGGTAGACAGGAACGACATAAAAACCACCTTCTCTCTCACTGGAGACATGTTCATTAATTAAAGCTGAAGTGCAGCTGAAGTGCTAACCCACTTTAAACATTCATGAAAAAAATGACATCATTCCCAATTTTCACCACAGATGCAAGGACACAAGTGTCTATTCATGAAATCAACTTCATAATATTTTTATATGGCTGTGTTTTGTGCCACTTAGTCATTTCCTCACTTGTGAGAAGCACGACAGCGCCTGTTTCTCATGTAAGAGGAAAACTATTGAGAGGCCCCTTCTAGTTTTGCGGTGAAAGGTGACATAACCCATAATTCCACTCAAACCACAATGTTCTTTTATCAGATGTTCCTCTCTGATACTGCGAGGGTGGTTCACATGACACAAGCCAGTCACAAATGACAAATCCCTCAATTGAAAATGGACAAAGGTATAGAAACCACAGTACTCAGTATTAAATTAAATAAGTCATTATAACAAAAAATAGTCATCTGAATAAATAAAGTACAACATATAGATTAACCATTATATTGTTAAAAACGTCACAAGTTATTTAATGTCAACTTTTTATTTCATTTCTCTAGCTCCTGTTGGCTAAATAGTTTTGTGAGCCTGGATTACTGACACAGGTAATGGCAACAGTTAAATGGTTAATTTAACATTTAGCTTGGCTTCCTTGGGATTTTCAGAATGATTGACAGGGAAGTAGACAACTATTATGGGCAAAAACATCATCCAGTGGTTTCTTTCATCACAACCCTGTCTCACATCAAAAATGTATGATAACTACTATAGTCTACAGCACAAAACCGTATAGTTTCACGATGATGATTAATTTTTTTCTTTTAATTGGCCTGCATCTAGATCATGTGACTGTCCAACACAGAAGGTGCCTTAGATTTTCAAGATACATCCTCCCAGGATGAAAAATGAAACCAATGCAGAAATGCCAAAAACTGCAGTTTCTTGAATTTCCCCTTGAGGCTGTGGCTAAAAGCAAATCCATCCTGATAACCCCCCATGTTAAAATTCCTAACTTTATGGCTGAAATAAACACATTTACAGTCTGGTATAAAAGACAGTTTGGGTCCCAATAGCTAATTTCCCCGACATGTCGCCAGTGCCATATGTAAATTGTATTATAAATCACCTTTTAACTTGTATTAAGATTTGAAGTTATTCATAATTAAATGCAGGGCTGCTCGGAGTGACAGGTGGATGCTGTCCCAGTTGGCTAACTGCCTCCATGTTTCAACCATAGACTTTCATCCAAACCCACACAGTAAGAGACTTTCCACTGCGCTGGTTTCAGAAACCAGGGCTCATTTGGTTTGTCTCAGCTCCACCCATCCACCACCTCTTGGCCCATTTTTGGATTAACTGGTAGCAACTAGCCGAGATGGCGACCACCAGCGACACCTAGAAGTCAGCTTCAAACTGCTCTCCAGATAATCTATGCTGTGGCACCATCAGCCATAATCCTATATGCATTTTGTGTAAATATTATTTATGATCTGTTCTTGTAAATACAAGTGTAACAGCAGCGGACCCTGTCTTATTTTTTGACTGCATCCACTCCCTAATGTTATGATACAAGTAGGCTAACCAGAGTTTCATGGTGATGTCACATCAGTAACGATTGTGCAAAACAACGTCAATCAATCTGTCTTGCACTCTGGCTTGCTCACCCAGTGGGTGTATGTGCTGCAGAGTAACGTAACTACAATTGGCCCAGATGCATATGATTATTCTTGGGCTCCTCCACTCGCATTTCCCAGCATGCCTTCTTCAATTGTGACTTTTGAAAATAAAGCACCCAAATTTAATAGACGTAAGTGATTAGAAGTTATTATATAGATTTGTATTCAAACATGCAGTTTAGGAACATTTAAATAAAGACAGCATACAAAAGGCTGCGACTTAAAACTAAAAGTATACAAGGTGGAAGGTGGTATACATATACCTGTCGCAATCATTTCAAACAGACAATATAGAACTGGATTGGTCATAAGGACCAAAGCTACACATGACTGACTCGAAATCTGACATGAACCCTTGAGCAGTAAGCCATGGTGTAAATATATTGAACCATAGTGAACCTAAATTCTAAAGGTAACCTATCAATGGGTGGGTGGGTGGTTGCTGGCATCAGTGATCCAATGGATAACATCATGGAGGTTACGTCCATGTTTTATATATAGAGGCAATTTGGTTAGGTTTCGGAAAAGGTCACATTTGGGTTTATATATGTACGATTTACTTATGTAATTGTATGTTGATTAGTAAACGTATTAAATTAGCTATGCTGTATATCTTACTATATTTTTTTAGTTTACTTCAAAATGTCTTTTATTGGATTAATATAGGGGCTCTACAGGGACTGGCATTGATATGTAAATATACATATAAATCCTACTGATCATAATGAAAAATAAGTAGTTTCCTAATTAAATCTTTGAGTTACAGGTATGAATAGGCTGACGGGCTCTTTGCTCTCCACTGAATGGAATCAGGAGGCTGGGGAGGATGTTGCTTTTAGCGGTCAGGGAAAAACACTGGGTCCACATTAGCATAAACAGGAACACAAAAGAAAAAAGGGGAGAGGAACGAAACAGAAAATAGTGTTGTCAACAGGACCCCCCAGTGAGGAATTTCAATTTCATATATCTAATTATCCCTGTCAGATGGAAAGAAGTGACAAAAAGCTGTCTTTGTTCTCTGTCTTTATCTCCCGCATCTCTCTCAATTAATTTCAGCATACGAATATGACTAATTGTCTCTCCGCAGCGCTGCAGACACATAAATAATAATTTCAGCCCATGGTTGAGGGAGGGTTGGGATGTTCACGCATCAATTTATGATATTTGGACACAATGGATTTTGCATAATTCAGGTGATCACGTTAGCGGGCCGATACAACCTCTCTGTTGGCATCACCCTCTGCCCCACAGTCTTGTAGCCCGCATAATACCTTTGCTTTCCCTCCTTTGTAAACGAGAGCGTTATGTCTCCCATTTCTGTCACTGGGATTGTTTCTTTGTTTAGAGTGGTGATATTAGCATCATAATCAGACAGAAAGAAAGAGGCGGCCATGATGGCTGATTTATGCATGGTTTATATGGAGAGACTGACAAAACTAGAATCTACTGTGCATATTCATCAGATGTGCATTTTTAAGTTTAGTTGAGACATTGATGTGATAACTAAGTTGAGAAATCAAATTTACCCAACATACAGTAGTTCAGCAATCAAGTTATTTTTTTTTCTTAATTGGATTGGTTTATTTTCAAACTTGGGTGCTTTTAATAAAAGACTCTTTTTACTATTTAAATCTAAGTGTCAGGGAGCACTCAAACTACTCCAAATCACAACAAAGTGCTTTTTCTTTTTTACCCTTCAAATAAATTGCTTTACCCTAAAGTATTGCATTCTGCTTGACATTTAACTCACATCAAAAGGTCTGTGACTCCGGCAATGACTGTATAATGAATTGAATTGTCCTATTCACTCCAAGAGACCTTGTCATTTCCTGTGTCTCAAACAAAAAATGATCAAGTGAGGAAGGACAAAAATATTAACTCATGAAAAGAAGTTTTATCACTTATTGACACTGGCATGAAAAGCCTTTGGAGGACAGCTCGAAAGTGATGACATTTGCTTATTCAATCAAATCTGTCTAAAAAAACATGACAAAAAAAAACAATCAGCAAAACCAAAACATAATGAGCCAAACGTCTAAACAAAGCTGCAGTCAAACCTTGGCACTCCAACCATTAAACATACTCACTCACTCGGAGAGAGTGAGGTGGGGGGAGAGAGAGAAGGAGGGAAGTGTATATGTGTGTGTGTGTGTGGGGGGGGGGGTATTGTTACATTTCATTAGACACATTCCTTCCCTGTGGACTCTTGACCAGTTGCCATGGCATTTCAGCTGACCACAATTCATATCAAACTCTCTCGCTCACGCTCCTTCTCTCCATGTCCTTTGTTTTCTATCAATTTCAAATTAAAAGTGCCTTTGATGACACTCCTATATTTGACACAACTTTCTATATTTGATAAAAAAAAAAATTAAAAAAAAAATGTCACGACTACAGGCCTCGTTACAGGCAGGGTTAGGATCAAGAAATTGGAACACTTCAGTTCAGGTTCAGCTCAGTGACAGATTGTGGTTACGCTTAATGTAAAGACAAATGTTAGGTCTGCAGACAAGCAAACTCATGTCTCCTGCATGAAAGTCGGGCAGTGCTGCATTACCCCCCCCCCCCAACCCAAAACTTTGGATCCCCTTTTGTGCCTACATAGAGGGAACACTTGTCTTTTGACATTAAAGGTTTAATTCAGGGGATCTATTGGCAGAAATGTAATATAATATTCATAATTACGTTAAACTAACGTACCATTGTGTTTTTGTTACTTTAGAATGAACCTCTCATGTCTACCTTGGGAGAGGGTCTTTGTTTCACAGAGGCCACCATTCCTACAGTAGCCCAGAAGGGAAAAAACAAACATGGGCTCTAGAGAGGGATTTTTGCATTTTTCCCTGAGTTTCATGGTCACCATAGATTCTCCTACATGCTTGGAAGGGGAGGGTGAGGCGAGGAGAATGTAAATCCCGTTGACATATTAGGCTGTATTGTCCTTTTAAATGAAGGCACAGACACAACGAGACCTATTACTTTCAACACATGGATTTAAAATGTCACACTACAAAAATTGCAGGCTTTGCCTGGCTAAGCTCTATCAACAGATCTCAAATCTGTCGGCACCGGATTCATTCTGGTTTCTGTTTGTAGTCCAAGTAGCATTGACCAAACATGTTTAATTGTGCTTTGGTTGCATGATGCAGGCAAAAAGTCCAGGCAGAGAGCAAAAGAGGTGGAACGCGAGAATGCAATCTGGGAGTTCACCTGCTTTACCGATTCAGTTTTGTTGTTGTGGCGGTTTTAAACTTTTAACTCAGTGTAAACAGACTAACTGTGAAACAATCTGATTGTAGATGTCATCTCTCAACTCCAACTTCATTCTTGCATTTCTCGCGTCACTTTTCATGGTTGCTAAACAAACCATAAACAATGACCAGTGCACAGAAGAGGAAATCTTGGCTGGAATATCCAGTGGCTAAACCCAAACCACTAAAATAGTTGCCATTGACCTGAGAGGCTAAATCATTGTCAGATTATCACTTTGATTAGGAGTCTATATGTATTTATGCTTCTTAGCTGTATATATGCCTATTTATGTTGGGTTCCAAGATTGCTAGCTGGCTTCCTGCAGCAAAATGCATGTATTCTTCACCTGTCTGAAAACTAAATCACTTAAAAACTAAAACTAAATTAAAAATGTGTGAAAAGACAAGAAACTAGTCAACCATTTTCATGTCACGCTATATCTGTCCAACCTCTGATAGAAATTTTAAAAAAACAACAAGGATATGACATCGTCAGGTGATGGCCTTTTGTTTAAAGCAGGAAAAACAGTGTTTGACAGGAGAGCTAAATGGGTGAAATGATTGACATGCTAGGCTTAACACTCCTTCTTTGTCATTGGCTGCATATCCTGGTGATTCCACATTCGGAATCGAATGAATGGCTGGCCGTAAGAGCCAGTTTGTGCGTGATTCAATCTAATAACCCGGCAAGGGAAAAAAAAAAAAGTGGGCAATGTTTGTCGTATTTTTATTCCAGAATGCAAAATAACCTGCAGGGAGAAGGTCATTCATTGACACCTGTTGTAGTCAAACCACAAAATGGAATTCAGTTGCTGTCCTGCAATCATATCAACAAAATGCAACCTGTCACTCAAATCCAACAGTAAGGAAACTTTCCATACACTCAGCAATTAGCATTTTTCCATCAACAGTCAAGTGTCTGATAAAAAAAGACTCTTAACAAAAGGAGTAGAAATTGATTTGCATTCGGTGTATAAATAGTTCCAGGACAAGGGCTATTAAGTTTGAAATTAACATGTAAACAGTTGGAAAGTCTGCCCTGCTACCCCCTATTCCCTTCTACTTAACCCCCACCCCTGGCTCCCTTTTAGCGCCTTGATAAATATACATAAAGCCTCACACAAAGACCGCCTTGTTCCTTTAAATGGGCTACTTTTTAATGGAGACATATATTTCCAGGATTATATCAGCATTCAGTTGCAAATTTTGAGTTTTAATACTCCAGTTGGTGCAGTCTATGAATAAGAGTATCATTTGAATGCAAGAGGACACCTGGTGCTGAGGGCTGGGCTGTGAGGGGGCTTCGAGCTGAACTGGTGTCAGTGCCAAGGCTTCACTTGTTCCCAGCATTTCCATTCAGATTCTCCCTCTCCTTAGCCTTGGCTATGATACTGTAGCCTGTAGTGCACATGTAACTTTATGCGTCCATCCTACTAGTGCCAAAGAAATGACCAGATGCAGGCAGCTACGATTGGAGGCACACAGGTGTTGTTTTTTATAAGACGACTTGAAACTTTTGATAATGTCAAGTAGGCAGCAATTACTTATTTTTTTTTACAGTATTTACACTGATGTTCAGAGATAGCATGTGATTTCATATTAGCACCAGTTTAACGTGGCATTTTTGCTTGTAAATCTAAATAGAGAGACAGTCATCACATCTTTCTTTTGAATTATGTTTGTCCAAATCAGCTGCTCAGGTTGAAAGGAAGACAAGAGTTCTGAACTCATTGCTGTAACAAGAAAAATAGAAAGACTTCAGCCTTTTTTTTTTTTTTTTTTTGGACATTAGTTGGCTGCATGAGAACAGAATGAGGTGGGGGAAGGTGGAGGGGATGAGTGGTACTATTTGGAGGAGGAGAGAGGAAGGGGCACTGGGTCTATTCGTATGCACCCCACATCCACTCAACACACAATCAGGCCTGTATTGCGTTTTGCAAATTTATACCCAGGATGTTGGTTTAGAGTGTTTCCCTGAAAAAAAAAAAAAAAAAAAGAAAAAAAAAGAGAAGGATTTTTTTTTCAAGTAAGTGTCTGCTTTCATGAGCAAGAGTGATTGAGGCACACAAACAAACCTTTGTTTCCAAGCTCACAGATGCAAGGCCCGAGCTCTGATTTACGCCCCACCCCGAGACACATTTGCAGCTTTTTTAATACTTTGAGAGTTGGACTGTATAAAAAAAAAAGGGCTTTTTGAAAAGCAAATGTCATTTGTGATTACAGCTCCAAAAATGGTAATATACTGTAAAAATACAAGAAAATAAAGCTTTATCTGAGTAATCAGTATCCATTATGCTTCCACTAGCCATTCAAACCAGATTCTCCTCTTCCTCAAAATATTTGCATAGCTTTGTGTTTGCAGTACTCATGACAAGCCAATCCATAGTAAGACACAAACAGTCAAAGTCAAAGGCAAGAAAAGCTGAAGCTAAAGGACAAGGACTCGTGTTTGCCTCGGTTGATATGTTACAAGATTTGACTATTATCAGACTACCGAATAGGCAGTAATCATTAGAGTTATCATCTGTCCCAAAAGTCATGGGTAGTAGGGACGGACTAAACCCCCTCGTAGGTTCAAGAGGCCCTTGTCACCAAATTACTTCCATATCTAATGTTCAGACAGGCCAAACTTCCCCCACTATAAGTTTACAGTTATTGCAGCGTCTAGCGGCCGTAGTAATTATGGTGAGAGCAAAGGACGAAGTCAGGTATTATCAAGAGTGACCAAGACTGTGTATACATGAAGACAGGGGTGGGTGGAGGGTTCAAACACAGGATTTATTTGAACTTATGTACGTGAGTTAACACATATAATTTGCTTAACATAATTTACTTATGTTTACGGTGACCAGGTGTTTCACTTCATGTAGGACTCCACAATGGCCCATATATTGATTGGCTCCAGTTTTCAAAAGTCAACACTGCAGGACAGACGCTTTTTGGTAAAAAGCAGGGAAGGCTGTTGTCATTGGGCTGTTAGATGTCAGTCAAACAGCACATATGTGGGTCCACTGCAGTTTGGTCTGTCACCATGGTGCTGCCAAAACTAGCTTCATGTTATGCTTACTGTACAAGTATTTAGTGTGGGACTTTAAAGACTTGCTATGAAATCAATTATATTTGTTTCACATGCTAACAGCTTAACTTGGAATCTGCATAGTCTATTGTTTGTGTTTATTTTCTATGTGGGGTAGACATATAAACATTTGTGATGACCACATTGTCCCACACAAATGTACTTTTTGCCTCATTTAATTTGTGTGGAACGAAAATAATGAGCATAGGTAATGTACTTCTGTCAAACCAAATCAAACTAAACAAGGAATTTTGGGACCGTTTAATCTTGACACGTCTTTATTTATTGTCACCATGACAACAAATGTCCAGTCCATGTCGTTGGTAATGGCCCACTGAACCTATCAGGTTCAGTGACTTTTGATAATAACTGCCTATTGAATAGTCTGATAACAGTCAAACCAGTGGACTAGACATGAACCTTTATGCTTAGGCTTTACTAAAGTACAGAAAAGAAGCAGGAATATTCTGGCAAAACACGCATGTATTTGTGACTATAACTGTAAGGCCCCTTCTCATTATTTATCAACAATGTTTAAAAATCCCAAAACTGCCATTATTGGTATTTTTGTTCAACTAATGCAACTTTTTACACTAAATGTATATGCACAATTCCCGAAATGGATCTGCATCAGCGAAAAGCGCACATTTTGATGTCCAAATGATGCGCGATGGCATTAGATCAATGGGTTATATTTGCTGAGCTGAGAACACGGTGAAGTCGGCAGGCTGCTGACAACTTGTTTACGTCAGGCCCAATTAATAATTACTTTAATGATTTGAGCGCTTGACATGTGCCCCGGACAAATGCGGGCAGGAAAATGCACACTCAGTGCTGTTTGCATAAATCTACCATTTCAGCTCAGGTTGAGGGGAAACAGAGGGACGAAGGAGAGAGAGAGAGAGCGAGCGAGAAACAGAGGTGGGGGAATTATAGGACTCAGATGTGTGTGATTGGCGGTTCCCTTGGCTCCCAGGGTTAGAGAGTTCAGAGAAAAGCCGATTATTGCTCTCCCTCAGGTCAAGCCTTCATAAATAAACACGGCGAGAGCCCGAGGCACTGTGTTTTAGTATGATTAGCATATCATACAGCCTATCGACATGGTACTTATCATATTACAGCGCGGCCGTCCTCTGAGCACACGGAGGTTACATGTACAGGGCTGCTGAGCATACATCTCTGTTCATTAGAAAGGTCCTCGGGGAGAGAATAAATCATATCAGCACGTGGTTATGGCAGCCCAGGCGTTTGACTCCGCCATGCAGCGGATGTTAACCGGGGCCTAGAATAAGCTGGAGAGGAGCTGACAGTTGGCTTCACACTGAGGCGCAGGAGAGGTGTGGAAATGATGGGAAGGACTGATAGTAGGAGAGAAGTAAGAGGCAGAGCTGTGCTACGGGAAACTAATCTCTAGACCACTTTTCTGACACCTTAGCCTTTTCTTAGTCTCCTGTGTGTTTGGACTTCACTAAGTCCCGGCCACTTTTGGATCTTGACAAAGACAGCTACATGCCTATCGGGTCCATTTTGGTGAATGGTATCCTTAGAATTACAAATGGTCTTGAAGTTACCCTTGGAGTTCAATGATACGATCCCATTTAAGGTCAGGTTTAGGATTGGACCCATGGGTTTAGGGTTAGGCAGATGGGGCTAAGGTTAGGGGTTGGACTCACAAAGGGGACTACAATTATGATCAGATATGGCGTGTACCAATGTAAATTTTGCCAACATTAAAACAAAGCTCACTGCCAACCTTTTTTTTAACAACATAAACAAGACTGAAACTAAATAAAGCTTAGTATGAACTGTGACAAAAATAATACAGTTTTATCAAGGGATGAAAACTAAACATTAATTAAGGAGATAAAGGAATGGACATATTAACTGTTTGCAATTTTTATGCAAAGTCTCAGTCCTTGACCTGCCCGGTACCGCCCAAAAATAAAGTAAGTAGTGCCTTTTCTGCTAAGGCCGTAACACAACAAAGATGTTGTAGCCTCAAAGTACCGAACAGGCCATAAACAGTGAAAATATATTGAAAAAAATCAGACTAAAATTTTAGGCGCCAAATATAGCATCGGCATTTAGACTCTGACGTGTCAAAACTGATGAAACTGAGACCCATTTTACTTGATCTTGGCCTTCACTTTTAGTTACGCTCTTGGACTCTGACTTGATGATTGTTGTCTTGCAAGGATAAGCCAAAGAAAAGAGACGTAAAATTAAAAAAAAAGGAGGAAATGGTGACAGATTTTGGTGTAGCGAACAGAAAAAAATAATGTGAAATGTAAAATGAGTCCAGAAGGAATTATGATTGTGTCTTAAAACTGCACGCTGTGGAAGTCGCCCCGACTCTCAGACACGCTGCTCAGATTTCAATTTAGGCAAGGCAAGCCTTTTCTCCTCAGCTACACAAGCTCAACTCACAGACCAGGGGCCACAATTAGCAGCTAGCCATTCTGACCAGGGAGAAAGAGTAAATGACATCCGCACCTAAGCCCTCCTAAGCCTGAGGAGCCGGGGCATGGAGGAGCCTCAGTGCTCTCCTCCTTCCAGTCAAGCATGGCCTCTTTAGGTGGTCCGCACTCCCTGGAGGGATGATATATTCTAACTGGCATTAAAATATCCTCCGGGCTGCCGGGGATGACCAGCGTGGTGGATATACAGTAGGATAGAAGAGGTTACAATGCAAAAACTGGAATATTGGATGGATGTTTTGCTTGTCTTGGATTCATGGCGGTGGCACAAAGCTGGGATCAGTCTGGATGCCATGTCGCCTGAATAATCACATCCACCACTGGCATGGATCTTCCGCCAAAGAGAGGAAGAGCAGACATCAGGTGCACACATTTAGTTTCAAACATTCAAGACTTGAAGAAAAAGTCCTAAACAGCTTAAATCTGGAGAGGTTTTTTTTTGTTGTTGTTTGTAAAAAGTAACAGTTTGACAAAAGTTGGACATCCTTGTTGACTGTCTGGAAATTCCAGTTGCATTATTGTCTATATACAGTAATTTACAATAATAATGGGTTTGTTAAAATTATCCCGCCACATTTCTCTGCACCTTATCTTTCATATGTGTGTGTGTGTGTGTGTGTGTGTGTGTGTGTGTGTGTGTGTGTGTGTGTGTGTGTGTGTGTGTGTGTGTGTGTGTGTGTGTGTGTGCTCCTAAGTGATGCCATCCCCTCGTGCCCACCTCCCAAATCCCCCCACCCCCCATCCATGCAAATTAGAACTTCACACACGTCGCGGCAAGCTGCCGGGTGCTCTGTGATTTCACACGACCAATTAAGGCCCTCTTGGCAGTTGTGTGAACAGTTTCATTAGAGGAGATAATATTGCAAAGTGAAATGATAAGCAATCATTATGATTAATGCCCAGACATTACATTGCTCGTTAATGAGGTGTAAATGATCTCATTATTTTTTGAAAGAGTACAGATTAGATTAAAGTGGAGTGGACAGCGCTTCTCGGTGTTCAGACAAGTTAGTGTTAATTAGGCCCAATCTCCAGGAGCAAATGAGCCGCAACCCTTTGGTAAACAATTAGGCTTCCATAGCCCCGAGCTAGATGGACAAGGATAGGCAACTGGATGGATAGATCACTGGAGAGATGGATGTGGAGGGAGTCTTCGGATCTGAATCGGATTCATTGTTATGTATCCGTACAAAATGAGACAAATTATGTTTCTTCTTGTGTGCACAAGAGCAAATATTTGAGGTTGACACTGGGCTTGAATTATATGAGATAAGCCAGTTACGGTAGTGATATGACGCAGCTACTTTCTTGAATATCTACAAAAATATGGAAAGCATGACATTAAATTTGGTTTCTTTGTTCTTTTCACAAACAATAGAAAATTAAGTGTTTATTTGTTTACCACTAAGCAGGTGGAACAGAGACGCTTGTAAAGATGAAGTTAAAAAATCGATTTTTAACAACAGTCCCGCAAACAAACTGCATTTTATTAAGTCTTTTTTAATTAAGAAAATGATTTTTGTTAACACACAATTGAGTCAAACAAAACAAGTCACAAGGTTTTATATCGTCTTTTCTTTTAGATTTTAATAATTATGTTTATTCACTCAAAAAGACCCAATTAATTATTGTGCTCTATTGTGCTTGAGATATTTCATTGATGCATCATTGTTTCAGTAATGTCAGTAAAACATGGGAGCAAAGTTAATAAAAGTAAAGTTTTGAAAAAAGGAAGACAACGATTTTTTTTTTCAAACATCATTAATTACAGTAAAGTTCCTTGAAAGAGTAACAGCACTGTTTTCTCACAGATAATTCTCGATGCCTCAGAGGTTAGAGCGGAACTCCTGTATCTCCTCTACAGACAGGCCAGACCTGCCACAGTGGGAAATGTCTGCCTCTGACAACATTGATTTTACCATCCGCTCCTTTTGTCTGCAAAGATATGCTTAGATTATGACAAGAAAAGGGATGCTGTAATCCCTCTGCCATAGGAGTTATGTTTCAGAGACATCAAGCCCTTATCGGTGATTGATAACGCTTAACTCAAAAACATATAGAAGCATTAGGAAAGTCAATATTTTGCCAGCGACTGAAGGTGACCCCTGATTCCTGTGTTTGCAGTGTGTATGCGGAGGGCTTTGATGGTAAATTTGTAAGGGTGGTTATGTGGGGAGGCTATTATGGATTTGCTATCTTGGCCTGAAGTGTTTGCGCCTGATTATGTGATTAAATCAATAATAATTTCTGTTTGGGCTCCTTTGCTCCTCTGCTTCATCTTCTTTTTCCTGTGTAGTTGAGTGGAACGGTGGGTGGGGACGGCTGTACACAAGTACAAATGCAGGCGCGAACACACACACACACACACACACACACACACACACACACACACACACACACACACACACACACACACACACACACACACACACACACACACACACACACACACACACACACACACAACCGTACCCACAGCAGAACAACTGCATCACACATGGCACAAAGGGCACATTCCAGGGTCCACAAACTTTCCATGATGGATTTAATCAATAGAAAACAACACATGTGATTGGAAACATAATAAAAAAAAACAGTTTTTAAACCCTTTTGTTCCATAAAGTAAAGACATAGATGTATCTTAAAGAATCTCAGGACACATTATTTTCCACCAAATAACACATTGACCAACTTTTACATTAGATTTTTGCCCCTCATCAGTGATGCCAAACTTAAAATAAGACTAGAGGAGATGCCCAGCACCTCAGCTGCGTCCCTCTCCATGTCCCCTCCTTCCTACATCAGACCCTTGGTTTGGTGACTTGTGCCCAGCCACTCCTTAGCGACCGCAATCACTCCCCTCTCTGGTTCTGCCAGGTTTGTTGTTATGTCTAGACTGCAGGAAATGCAACATTACATTTGTTTACAACCAACAGGAACTAGAACCAGAAGCTGTTACGTGATTAAAGAGTGCTGCCCAGAGAGAGCGTGTGTGTGTGGCTCAACCCCCTGGGTTTGGCAACAATCGACTCGATACAGGCGAACCAAAATGGAGAAGGAGAGAACCGCTGTCTGTATTAGTTAGATGAACAGATTGCATTCAACACAGCGTTCTCCTTAAGATCCCACCTACTTAAAGTAAGTTAGCAAGAGCCAAGTTGTGACTTTGCGTCTGTTTTCTATGTACTGTATTTGTGCTGGTGTTTGTTTGGGCATTTGACTGCTTATAATATGCATTTAGTGTGTCTGTGGCTGCGTGTGTGCGATTGTGTGTGGCTGAGTTAACTCACAATCCCTCAGCACCCTCTTAAATCTATACCCAATAAAAATCAGCACCGTCTTGAAAAACAAAACCCAGGGAAACATCTGTAAAACATTGATTTTGCAGATTGCAAACCAACTGCATGGCTAATGAGAAAAGAAATCATTTTTGATTAATTAACCTAAAAATTGGAGAATCTAAACTGCCACCAGGGAGATGACAAGTGCTGCAGGCCTGATCACACGGAAGGAGGACATACAGTGGAGCTGCTTCCAGCTCGAGTTCGCCTGGAGAGGCAAGAAGGAAAAGGCTCAGGGAACGCTAGCGGCTGAGGTATGGCTCCCATTACCGAACCAAAATCACCAAGAGTCTTTGTGGTGATCCAACAGAGGAGTCAAATATTTTCCACTCAATGATTGTGCCCTTTTATTCATGAAGGGAAAAAATGTTGGTTAGCTATCAGCAAAAGTGGAATTTACTGCTTTTTACAGTATTTCAGTTTCAGTCTTGTTATTTAAAGGGTTGGTTCACCCAGATTACACCAACAGACGCACACCAACATCACCTCGCGTGGTATGTAGCCATGCAGGCAGTTTTTGGTTCTATCTGGATAGATTATTTCTGTCGCCACTCCAATACAGTTGAGTTTCTGGGGCTCAAAGCATTCCAACTTCATCACCTTTGGAAAATGTGTCTCAGTTTTTCTGGATAATCCAACACACCTCCAACAGTTTTTAGTGCTTACAAATAATTGCTTTGTTACTCTTTTTCCAATGCAGGAAAGTCAGCATTATGGATTATAATAATAATAGGTGCATTTTTAAGTAATATTGAAGGTAAAATCATCCAGTAATTCACAAAAAACAGAGATAAGTAGAACTAATTTATTTTCATGTTCCTTTTTTCCTGCTTTCCCGTACTGTTACTTGTCTCATTTCTTGTTTGACCCCACACTAGAGGTATTTTTTTTTTAATTTTAGGTGAGCCAACCTTTTAATATTGTTATCACTTTTGCTAAATATCATATTCATGTCAAATTATTCTTAAAACAATGAGACATGTGTGACCTTGATATCCATTTGATTAGGGCATAATCAAAAACGGAAAACACTAGTTTGATCCCCCGGCTTGGTGGACACTCATTACTTGTCATTCACCTCCTGCTCTCCCTTGTTTCCTATAAATCTCCTGTGTCAAATTAAAGGCATACAAATAATCCAAACATTATCTAGAAAACAAAAAGAATTTGTTTTATTTCTTTCCTCATCAACAGTTAAATCAAACATGTGACATCTATAATCGTATCCTGTCAAACCTCATCCCACTGCACATTCATACTTTTAATAGTACTAATTAAAAGTTCCTCTCAGTCCCACACACTCGGCGGAAAACCTGCTGTGACCGAACATTTAAGGTTTTAGCTACAAAATTATGAAATGCTCTGCCTGCCACCCAACAGTCTGCTGATTCTGTCGACAGCTGAAGACATTCCTGTTCACACAGGCATTTGGGAAACCTGTATACACGGGGTCTGTATCTGTTACTTCACTGTGTATTGTACTTTTATCTTGCACAGGGTTTCTAAATGCGGTTCGGCAGATCTTTGTAGCTTCCCATGAAATGTTGTTTTTACTTATAGCACTTTGTGACATTTTCTGTGAAAAGCGGCGTACAAATAACTTTACTTATTTACTTCAACACTGTGCAGTAACGTATAAGTTGTATCATTTCGTTGTCATGTTTAAATTTTAGCACAGTATGAAATATACATTTACTTTAAGTATAGAAGCCTGTGTTAGCCTCCATTAGTGCGGAGTATATATTTATTCACAGCATTTTTTCAAACATTATTTGCACAGCGTTGCAAACTGTTCACCACTACACTATGCAGATACTACATATTAACAATATGCGCATAGTTTGCATTCCAACTTACTGGTATATAAAAGCAAAGTATATAAATGTTGTGTGTCTGTACCTGTATTGTTGCACTTATGTTCAAATATAATGAGAGCTTCTGTAAACTGTAGTTTATTGTATGTGTCAACATTACTTGGCCTACAAATTGATTCTGGTTCTAAAATATGGTCAATAAATTATAATAATATAAATTCATTATGAAATGAGAAACTTGGGATCATCAGTACTTTTTTAAAAATCGTTTTAAACCAAAAAAAAAAAAAAAAAAACGCTAAGTGGTAGCCATTCATTGTACGCTCACACAAACGCATGTAGTTTGAACAAAAACACACGCTCTTGCTCAAGAGCTCTTTCTGCTCATACACACATCAGACAGACAAGTAACCACACACACACACACACACACACACACACACACACACACACACACACACACACACACACACACACACACACACACACACACACACACACACACACATGCACTCACACCACAATGGAGGGAGGGTGCAGCGAGCCAAGTTGAGCTGTACTCACAACACAGCTGGTTCTCCAAGGTCAATAAGGAACTTGGAGTGTTTATTTGTCCGTGCGTTTTATTTGCTTTCTAATACAGGAGAGGCTCTGATTTGACAGATCTACTTGAAAAGAATCATAGTGTCTAAAGAGTGTGGGAAATTTCCACACACCAAAGAAGTTATTCTCTTTCTACTCTTCCACTTTTTTATTCAATTAGTTTTTCATAATTCATTACCATCTTGGCTATTTTCCCCTGGTGTCTTCATTTTACTCTTTTTTCTTCTCTTTGATGCATAATGGTCGGACCGTAACAGCTCACTAGGGTGTTGCAGTTAACAACCTCCTACCCCTCTGATGGCGAGACAGTAGGCCATTGTAAAGCTGAATCGCCGTGGATTTATAGCCCTGGTCCCGGGTTCCCAGAATGCAATGTCACTCTGTCACACCGTCATCAATCTGCTGTCTCTGACCAAAGACAAAGAGGGAAAAAATTGTCACTCAAAAGTAGCACAAAAAGTAGAGTGATACTTTCTTATGCATACCATCATGTTTATCGGCTGCCTGTCATAGGTAAAATGTGCGGGCACAAAGAGCTCCACTTATATTCGAGACAAGTCTGGGTGCAGCCACATCAAACATCATCTATGAGTTCCAGATTGCACAATTAAGAAGGGGCTGGTTGAGTGCCAAATGTGGCCATTGCTGCAAATGAATACACCTTTTGACGCCAAAGCTTTTCCAAGACATTTAATCTTCATTAAGCTGTAAAACCGGCGGACCGGTAGCCCTTTTCACACGTTAACATCCACTCATGACACAGCATAAGATTTTTATTTGAAGAAATATTGGAATTTTGTTGTAAAGTAAACCTGAAATGTAAATTGTAATAGCTGGTGTTTCTCGATTTTAGAAAACTTTGCTATTTTCACTAAATTTGCAAAAAACGCATAAAGTCTTGTCACACACGACACACTACTACTTTTCCTTGCTCATATACTGTTACCCTCAGAGTCATTTCCCATGGTCTACACGCAGAGGTATTGAACATCATAAATCAGCTTCATAAAGGGACGTCTGAGAGATTCTGTGTCTTTTTTGAATAAGAGAAGGAGACCTAAATCCTAATGATTAATGTGCTCTAAAACCCTCTCATAGCCATGGTAACCAGGGCACTTTGCCATGCCATTTAGAGTATCCAGGCGCTGACATAGAAGTAGTGTTTTTCCAAGTCTCTCACTGATATCTCCTCAGCTCCAAACAGTGAAAGACTTCCATTAAGAGTTTTCAGTCTCCACTCTTGTTTGAAGCAGGAAACAAAACAAAATTCAGCTTCAGCCCAATCCTTTTTTATGTAGCATGATAATACAATAAACAGAAAACAGAAAACGTTTTTTACAGTGATTAAACTTGTCATGTCCATGAACGTCTCTGTCATACACAGAGCACACACCTTTCTCTGCCTTTACATACTCCAAAGATACTTTTTTGGAAATGTTTCAGGAGTATTTGAAATGAAAGAGCTCGTGACAAACGATCACGACACATAAATCTTAACATTTTATAAAAGGACATGACTATTGGATTAAACACGGGTAATTCCTCTTCATAATCGCATACAGAAACAGGCAGGGCTGAAACAGATGTCTTCACATGGCACTCCTTGGCCGAGCTTTCAGGAGGAATTTGTAAAAGTAAAAAGACGAAGAGGCTTTTTACTGTAAGAATATGCTGTTGTAAGACAAAGAAAGGTCAAATATGATCACGCAGATGAGCATAATTTCCCCAGTTTTTGAACATGTTTATCGAAAGGGTCAAATCACGGGTCGTTTTTCCCTTCAAAACTATTTGAATAAATTCCCAAATAATATGGTACTTAGTTATTTTTCAGATAAATATAAAGGACCCACTTTAATTTATCATGTTGAAATACATTATAAAGTCACTTTACACAATAAAAGCAAATATACATAATTTAAATATCTGGTGAGGATAAACAAATTAAGAAGAGTTGTATCATTTCCTTTTGGACACCCAATAAAACTGAATATATGCCTGACAAATGCATACTTTCTGGTAAATAGGAAGTTTTTTTTATATCCACCCAATAAAATAGAGCATGCTTTTTTTTAGCTGTACATAAAATAAAATGCTGAAACGACTTACGGAGTATAGGGGTGCAAGTAAACGTGAAGTATGGATGTTAAAATGAGAGAGAAAGTGAGAGAAACTCACCTACTGTGACAGAGCTGCAATTAGAAGTTTGCTGTTGATGCCTCGGATCCGTCAGCTACCTGATGTGTGCCTCCTTTAATTTACTGTGTCAATAACACTGTGGTGGAAACACAGTCAGCATGATAGATGGACACGTTTTGCATGGACTTCCCTCCAAAGTGCCAATTGTTGAAAGTAAAAAGAAGCAGAGGAGGGAGGGGGTAAAATAAATAAAAGTACCATTATCTAAATCACCTTACATGTTTTTGTTGCTTCATAGCTGCTGCTGTTTTTCCTTTCTTTTGCTGGTGTTCAATTTGAGCCCTTTTCATTTATGAAGCATCAACATTCTCTTCAAGTAGTTAGTTACCAACAGTCACCAGTGGATGTAAATGCTGAATATGTTGTGCCCTGTGTTATAAGTAATAACACAGGCAAAGGCACATTTCGTAGATGCCAACATAACAACGCACATTAGCCAGAATGTAATTTTAAAAAGTTTGATTCACCTTCATTACAGCTAAGGACTCCACTGTCTGCTCAGACAAAAGGTCTTAACAGGAGGCCACAAAGTTCAATTAAAGGAAGAGCGGCGAGGTGAGCATGGATTTAAAAGATAGTATTTCAAACTGCACCCCTGAGTGCAGGGCAGGGCTCTCACAATGATGACACTAATTCTTGAGGGAAATTCACGTTAGTTGGTGTCTAGACGTTTTATTACTTGGCCAAAGCACCAAAGAATGGCTCTCTCTCCATATCCAAGACTCAGCTAAATACTTAGAGGCATAAAAGTTCTGTACAACTGACATCTTTCAATCACATTGAAATTGGTTACTGTCTACCAGCTTCCTATTTGGGTCAAGTCCGCTCAGCATAGAACTGACATAACATCCATCCATCTATTATCTATACCCGCTTTATCCTGAACAGGGTCACGGGGGGAGGGGGGGGGGGGCTGGAGCCTTTCCCAGCTCACATGGGGCGAAGGCAGGGTACACCCTGGACAGATCGCCAGTCTATCACAGGGCCACATAGAGACAGACGGAAACAAAGACCATTCACGCTCTCATTCACACCTAAGGGCAATTTGTGAAACCATCAATTAACCTGAGTGCATGTTTTTGGATGGTGGGAGGAAGCCGGAGTACCCGGAGAGAACCCACGCAGGCACAGGGAGAACCTGCAAACTCCCCACAGAGAGGCCCAGGCCCGGATCCGAACCTGTGAGGCAACAATGCTAACCATTGCACCTCTGTGCCGCCCCACTGAAATAACATACATTACATATCACATTACATTTTTCTGTTGTTTGGTCCAAATGTCTTTGTGGTATGAAGTCAAATATCCATTAGCACCAATTTCAAAAGGGAAATATCATTTGGAGTGGAAAACAATTGGGTACAAGGCCAACAACATGTTTGATCAAAAGACATCTATAATGTCTGCCCTTGTCCAATCTGCATTTAGAAAAGTAAAGAAGAATGCTGGGAAGTATTAGCCTGGCTGCACCGATCGTGGCTGATAGCTTCAGTTTTCTTCGCTGTGATAACCGTCTCGTAACTCGGCTCGTATTAGCGTTTGCACAGCCACTCTGAAGGGCTGACCAATGAGCTAGCGGTGTCGGTGGTTAACCGCGTTTGTCCCGCCCCTCCCTCACTGGGATTGGACCGCTGGTGACAGTGAAGAGTGCAGTGCTAAGATTTTTCAACTTTACCGGAAAAAAAATTGCCGCACATTAAGCACACAACGCAGAATAAACAGTCAGCACCTCATCAAGCTACTGCCGTTCATTAAAACAATAACAAAAAATATGCTGTACTCAGAAAAAAATATTTTGGTTGACAATTGCCGTAGGTAGTTGCAGCGGTGGCAGTGTCGGCCGGTTTCGGGGCATGCTAATTGGTTAAAATGAATTGGAGGTGTACGCTAAGCAGGATGGAACAACTGCAAACGATTCTCTATGGTGGGTGCTCAGACCCATATATTCACAGAGTGAAATTGGGTTCTGGTTAACATCAGGCAAGTGAAGCACGGGACAACCAACAAAATACCCAACAAAACATCAAGCCCTGATTACAGAGGTTTTACCGGAAACAAGAAACACAAGTCAGGTTTACATCAGGTGTAAGGTTGATTGAATCACATTTCCCCCAAAAATGTATCGAAAATTATACCGTTACATGAGCTTTAAAGACTTGAGATAAACAGTTGGTGGAGCCGATTCTCCAGTCAGGTCCCAAGAAGAGGACGCAACAAGACGATGTGATAATTTGAAGAAACACACACTCGCCCCATTGCACCACATAGGTCTCATATTCCAACATGCCCTCAAACTGAAATGATAAAATATCTCTATTACCAATAACTCCAAAACAACATCGGAGTGTTTTTGAGCCCTCTGTAGGACCAATATGTCCTCATACCTAAATGATAGAATAGCTCCCTTATGAGAGTCACGTAAGGCGTGTGACGTAAGTACATGCAGTTCAATGTCCCGCCAAAGCGTGTAATACAGCCGCCATCCCACGAGTGGACACCGTGTCAGTGTCGCGTTTTGCTTCGCCTTGGTGAGAAAGGCACATGCATGACCAAGAGGAGGTCATGTAGCGACGTAAAAGGAGTGTAAAGTCTGCCTCGGGAGGAGGGTGATTGGATGCTACACACACAGGACTTTTCCCCCAGGACACCGGGTGTTTGAGAAAGGAAAAGTCAACATGGATTTCTTTGAAGTTCCTTAAGTATGTTACTTACATAATATATATAATTGATATAACTTATGCAATATACAATAAGTAACTTTCATGATATACGTGAAATGACTTATTTTAACCCAAACTCTGATCTTTTCCTAACCATAACCGAGACGTTTTTGGTGCCTAAACCTAAAGCACCTTACTTTTACATCTATGCAAGGCAAAACGTGATACAGACACGGTATCCTCTCGTGAACTAGCAGGTGTATTACATGCTTTGTCACGGGACACAAGCAGGAGCTTCTTGGGCAAAAGGCTTGTGTTTGATCCATCCAACCACTCCCCAGCTGTCTCCCCACTACCTCACTTGACTTCTTCCTTTGCGCTCATCATAGTCACTGTGACCAAAAGAGGTTGTCCACGTAAACAATGGTCATTTTAATCCCCTTAAACAATCAAACAGTCATTTTTTTTAGGAAGGTGAGGCTGGAAGTTCTCCCTTGCTGCTATTTTTCATCTTTTAAATGGAGTGCAATCTTAAGTTTAATGTGAAAGTCAGATGTTTTATTCACACTCTTTTGGTCCTATAGACACCCTCACTTTGTTCTCGACAGCCAAAATATTTCAATAAAAGTCTCCATTTCTGCGCAAACTGAAAATGCAATAAAACCACATGGATGTAATTTGGTCTACGGTGTGAATTCTCAGAATGTGCAATGTGCTTTTTCATAAATATAAACAGTGGCTCCCAAATGTGCACTTTCTATAACACTAAGTAATGTATTTGTGACGACTGGTCACAGAGCTCTTTTTTTTGTTTGTTTTTACTTGTGACCAGTTACATCAAAGAATTTTTCGGCCACAAAAGGTTAAACTACACATTATTAGAGCAGTATTTATTTATTTATTTTTCTATTTACAACCCCATGAATGTTGTTTTGACAACTTAGACAAATTTTGCAAACCACTGATCTATTCGACACCAACAAAAGTCTGCCCTCTGAGGTGTTGACAAACAAAATTGCATTGATTCAGTTTATTTCATTTAGATATTCAAAATGTATTGCTATATTGTATTTTTTCAGCAGCACTTTTTCTATTTCGCAGTATGACTTTAGTTGGGGATGTAATTCTCTGAGAACACTAAATCCAGTTTACAATTTATTGTCCTTCTTGCTTCTTCCTAAACACTTCTTATTTCTCGATGTCTTTTTTTTTTTTTTATCAATACTTATAACAGCGAAACTATTTTGTATGACATGAATCAGTTTTGCCTCATGAGACTAGAAGAAAAGACAATTAGTTAAGAAGATATTCTTTCGACTTTAAATACATTTTGCCTCACTAAATGCATTTGTTATTTAATTTGTATGAAGAGCATACAGGCTTAAAAACAGACAGACACACACACACACACACACACACACACACACACACACACACACACACACACACACACACATACTCAAGTTGATTAGCAGGGCTCCTGTGAGTGTGTGTCACGTTTTAGTGGAAAATTACAGCTCTTTCAACAATTCCTCAGTCGGAATCCCATTAAAAGTGTATTTTATCTGCAAATCACAATTATTTTGTTCATGCTCTGTTTTAATGGGCGCACCCGCTGGGCTGAAGAAGACACTTCTCTATTCATAAATGTATTACTGCTGGGGAATCATTAACTTATTGTTAGCAGCGCGACTGATGGCTTATTGACATGACAACATTCAACCAACACTTTTGTCTTTAAGCCGTACATCCATATCACTGAAAACAATGTCATCTACCCCATTTTCACCACTCCCCTCATGTGTTTGAGCTTAGTGGAAGGCTTTTCAGTGACCGGGAAAAAAACGCACCCAGCAAGAGATAAGTGTAGGCTGGGTTTCTGGAAAGACTAAAGAGGTTTCTTTATGATGAGGAATACGAAAAACAAAAGCACCAGATGCCACAGTAAATGCGACGGGAGGGTGTGAGATGATGTTAGGAAGAAATCACTGTTTGCTGAAAATGATATAGGGCTTCTGTTTGTGTCAACTTAAGAGAATAGTGATAAAAGTGGCGAAACAGAGCCGCCGGGGACGATAAATTGCCATGTGTGAATTATCTGCAAAGTGAAGCCACGTCTAATATTTATGGCTGGAGATGCAGGAGAGTCATAGAGTCAGACAGTTTGCACAGATGGTGGCCATCCTTGGTCAACATTCAAATAAAAACGGAATGAGCGTCTCCCCTTGTGTCCAGCTATTCCCCTGTCAGTGAATGCGGACTCAGATAAAAGGACGGGGTGTAAAAGTGTTTAAGTAGGCAGAAGTTGTAAAGGAGGAAAAAAAAAAAGCAGAATCGCTATTCACTGCTTGTGCAATCCTTTCTGCCTTGTTGAACTTTATTAAATTCTGTCGTTCTTTCCTTCCTGTCTGGCTCCCTTTGTCAGCTTCTTCTCATGCGTAGCTCAGATTTTTTTTTTTTTTTTTTTTTTTTTTTTTTTTTTTTTTTTTTTTTTTTTTTTTTACAGAGGTGTTGTGGAGAGCATTCAGCCTGAAAGAATGTGTTGGTGATAATCATACCACAATGTACCAATAGGAATCCCACTGAGTTGAGTCCGAAATATGCAGAGCGGTATATGAGTGATCTCTGCTTATTGTTGAGAAAATGTCTGAGTTAGTTTGGATTTCTGTTTCCCACCCAAGTCTGTCTTCTCACTGGTCTGCTTGTGTAAATATTTTCATATATTCAAGGATTCTTTGGTAATGTGAATTCTTGGGTCTAATGGAAAGGCACACATGCCAAAATTACTGTTGGTTTATATCTTTCTTTCTTTTTTTTTTATTAATATATATATATATATAGATATATATATAAAATATATTTTTGAGGAAAATAAATCTACAGGAGTTCCTAATATTCTTGGTTTATGCAAACTTAAGTAACATCTGCTTGTAAGCCGTCATCCCCAGTTGTGACCAGTTCAACCAAACAGTTATCCTTTTATTAATTCATTTAGGTCTGGAGACGGAGGAAACATCAGCCAAATGTTCTTTTTAAATGACAATAATTACACAAAAAGGTAACAAAATTTTTTTTTTTTAAAGTGAACATAATTTTGTGTAACTGTAACATGCCTCCTTTCCCACTAATCATCTTGAGTCCCTCATATTTATCTTGCGAACCCTGCTTGGGACCCCTATGCTGAGAATCACTAATCTAAATATACACTTTCCATTGCCTTTCCATGACTACTCACACATTTGCAGCCAAAGGTCACCTATTATGTCACTGAAATAATTGTTTTACATGTTTGGTTCCACATCTGTTTGTGCAATGTGTAAGTGTTGAGTGTTTCAGAGGGAAAAATAATGTGTTCTCCCGTTGCACCGTCAATATATCCATACTGACTTCTATCTAAAATTAAAATACTTATTTTTGGGGATGCACTGATCCAGCTTTCCTTTTTTTCCTCCCACTACTGCTTCTGATACTTCATGTGATAGTATCCACTGATCTATTACAAGAGTTGTCATTGTCTATTTTTTTTTTTTTTACTTAAGACAAGGGATTGCTGTGGCAGCATAACATCAAAACGTTGCTTTCCTTTTGTTTCTTTCTTTATGTTTTTTTTTACTATTTGATTGCTGATCTGCTAGATCTGGTCAGTATCAGCACAGACATTGTTCTAACAGTGTTTATCTATAGAATTCTATACAGGCGAAGTTGATGCTTTCGGACTATACATATCAAGATCTTCAAGAAAACAGTGTCATCCCTCTGTGTTTACGACTGGGATCTGAAATATTTTAATATCATGGACCCAAAATAGAGACATATCATTAACACTTCCTTAAAACAGATGCCCATTTGCCAAAATTGATTCCCATTTGGGAAAGTTTTGT
Source organism: Brachyistius frenatus (assembly GCF_029030835.1). Taxonomy (NCBI): domain Eukaryota; kingdom Metazoa; phylum Chordata; class Actinopteri; family Embiotocidae; genus Brachyistius; species Brachyistius frenatus. The sequence continues at coordinate 292,405 of NW_027210613.1, read as the reverse complement.
GTGATACTGTGTTTTCAGAGTGCAATATTTTGCAGTGAATTAAATTACAGTGTAATTAAACTATTCATCATGTTGCCCAGGCTCCACTCTCAGACAGACAGAGTACCTGTATGAGTCACAACTCTTCTGTTTTTTCTTTATTTCTTCTTGTTTTAGAGACAAGTTTGGTCTTGAAGTATGTCGGGAGTCTGACCATTCATTACAGCAGCTATGAAAGCCACGCTAATGGATATGAAAGTCGGATCAATTGGCCAGGAAACAGAGATAAGGGAGGGATGAGTCACCATATTCCGCTTTCTTGACAACCATGTCATGCCTTGCAGCGTCTCCAGAGATCTCGCTGATTGATGCCTATCTTTCATCAGTCTGGCTTTAATCTGACATTTCATGTGCTTCATAATCATATCAGCAAAAAATCTATATCACATCAGCCTCTCCTTCCCACCTGTGGAGCAGAATATACGTTTCCTTTTATGAAAAGAAGCGGACAGTAGTGAGAGGCACGTCTTTATCTATTGATCATATTCTGAAGAAAACAAAAAGAAAGATTGAGAGGAGATGAAGACGAAGGGTAAGAAAAGGCTGTTCCGTAAAACAAACAGTGATTGTGAAGTGACATTCTGGGAAGAAGTGGCAGACTCTCTCCGGGTGCCGGCCAAACAAACAAACAGAGGGGCGAGACAAAGTGCAATCACTGACCTTTGTTCAAAGAAGCCATCTAATCTGTTTCCACTTTACTTAATTAGAAAAAGCAGAGGGATTTTTTTTATGTGCACAGTGTTAATGGGAAACAGCTCACAGGTGCTAATTAAAAAGAAAAAGAAAAACCTGATCTCTTTGGTAACTTTGAGTCCATCAATCTATATATTCATTAATTACAAACTTGCCAAACTTATCTCAGATTATAGTCACAGTTTTTAAGGCAGATAATGGCCCGAATATCATAAAGTCTCAGTATTTGTGCTCTAAATGAATGAATGAATGTCCACCCCCAACATATACGCACCTATGTTACATGAATTATAGCCTTTGTCAAACATGTAGAAGCTGGGTAATTGAAGCTTTACCCCCCACTGAAGGCTACATCCTTACGCAGACACTGATTAACCACTGCTTTACAGGATCTACAGACGCACCATGTGTGCACTCGAGGTGGTGAATACGTTCATTTCCTCTTTGACTTGGACTGCTGAAAGAAGACAGCGCTCAGCTGCTTTGCCAAAACAGTGTTTCATGTCGTATCATGCAGTGAGCGTTGGAGGGACGACTTTAGTATCAGCTAAAGATCATAAAAATGGCACAAAAGTAGCATGATTATTTTATTTTTTTTAAATCATAAAAAATAATGATAATAATGTTGATCTTAACAGTAAAACTGCATTGGAAACTTTTTTTTTTTTTCAAGTGAAAGTTTGAAGGAGTATATTCCCACCTACACACTGCCACAGTCATTATTTAAAGAAACCCTATGAGAAGATGAACGGTATCCTGAGAAGGTGGCTATTGATAACTGATCACACAAGTTTGTACTTGCCCAAAAAATACCTCTGCAGCTTTGTTGATTAAAAGAAGCAGTAGTTACTGATATCAGGCATCACATGATTGATCAGATGAGTCATGACTACATTTATTGAAATACTGTACAACTGCATTTCAGAGCCTAATATTATACTTTTTACACTACAATTTCTTGAAAGCTGTAATTATTATTTGCTTTGACTATAATTTATTATATAACCTCAAAATTCCCAAGTGCCCAAGTTTATATGGATTAAACTACAGTATACTCATAAATAGATATAAAAACATCTGAATAGTATAAATAGCTCCATATTAAAACAAATTTAAAGTTGGCATTTTAATAATTAATATGAATCCAGTATTCAATATGTACTACATGCATCAACTAATGTTTTTTTTTGTTGTTGTTTTTTTCTTTTGATTTGTACTTTTATGTTAGACCCTGAAAGTGTAAATACTTAACTGTCTCAGAAAGTTTCTCGCTCTGAGTGACTGTGACGTACATGTGATGCCTTTTACAAAACTTAGGACGCATAAGTGCAATAAGATAACAGAAACAAAAAAAAACCCCACTTGGTTTCTTTATGGTATTAGACCAGTCAGAGGAACATAAAGAAACCAAAAGTGTTTAGCTCTGTTGGTAAAACGATTGTTTGGTCACTGTCAGTCAGATTTAATCAGAAACAGCTTCAATGAAGCCACATAGTGGAGTTTTTAAATGTAAAACTTTTAAAAACATAAATAGTAACAATATTCCTTGTTCAGTCATGAAATTTAAAAGAAATATTGAAGATTGGGAAGAAAATGTTCAAATATATAACTTTTAGTGTACTTTTAGGCAGCAGTTTTGCTTCTTTTCCTTAATAAAAATCTAAATACTTTATATTTTAAGCATACTACTTGTGGTAGTTGTTTGTCTGATATACTATATTATATTTTAAATGTTTCATTCCAGCGCAGAACCACAACTACTTTCAATGTGACTCTGCTTTTCTAAAACCTCAGTTCAGTGTCTTAATCAGCACAAATGTAATATCTCGTTTACACTTATTTCCTATTCACAACAAATACATAGATCCAATGCAGCCCAGATTATTCCTGTCTACGTGATATAGAACCCAGTAGCAGATGAGCTCTACCCTGTGTTATGCACCCTTAACCACATTAAAGCCCCTCCTTGTATGGGCAGTGTGTGGTCTGCCTCTCAGGGACGGCAGGGGACGCAGGAAACAAATTAGCTTTCTTGACCTTGGCCCAAGTTTCCCTTCCACCCTTCAACCCTCCTCCTCACTGCCCTTCATCTGGCCACTTCAAGGGTCAGCTGGATGACAACACGCCTCTGTTGTCCTCCACAGCGGTGGATATATTCAGATGAAAAGCTCATATAGCCCTGACATGCATCGTGGGAAATGAAGCTTATGAGTTCAACTGGATGTGGTTGCGATGATTACCAGGCAAAAATGTCATATTTATGCTGCAGGGTGAAAGTAATTTTGAGTTGAAAATACAGGAAGGGAGACAAAATATGGACGATTTTTTTTTTTTTTTTTAAGGTCTGTAGTTCCAAATAAAATGAAACAATCTCATGCAAGGGTTAATATAAGGTGCTGAATGAAGTATAGCATGGGATTAAACAGTGAAATCACCTGAAGAAAGAATATTTCCCTGACATCAAAATTGCTGTTACACACAAACACACTTCTACCACCTTGAATGAAAAGTCAATTTCCAAGCATCCTAATAAGTTTAAAATCTATCTAACAGCTACAGTCCTACAGTCTCTGCCCGAACCTAAAATGAGAGACTTTTGGCCGCAGGATTGAAAAGAACCCTTTCAAAGATAAATATTGGATTGTAACACTGACAAGCAAATCTAATTCTCCCAGTTCACGCGAAAGCACGTCTATGTGCAATAAGTGTTCAGCCTGAGAGCAAAAATAACCTGTGGTGTCCAGGGGAGGGAAGTAGCGGCACTATATTAATGCTCATACTCTTCATTGATCTATGAGGAGTCCTTAATCTTGTGGGCAGCTTCCTCCTACGTATATTTCATAATGTGATACATCGTGCATCGATAACACTAGTAAGGGCCTATACTCTCTCGTGCTGGCTCACAGCACTTATTGATCCCGCAGTGAAGTAAACATGTCTTTAACACATGGGACTGTCACTCCTGGCAGATATAACAAAATTGTCCTGGCAAGATCCTCATTATTAGACACTCTAATGATGACAGGGATCAATAGCTAACATGACACGATGTCATCTCAGAAGTTAATAACTGTCTCCATGGAAAATGAGGAGGTTAAAAAAGAAGGTAAGCAAACACATGCTCCAGACACATGTTTGTTACTCACCACTATAAACTCCTCATACACTGGAGATTATTTCCTTGCTGTATGATTCAACTGGTGTTCTCGGAATGGGTTACAAAAAAAATGACATACAGTAAAGTGACTCAGGGGCATTGGCTTTGGCTGTGCATCAAATTGACCATATCCTTATGACTAAACGGTAGCTTAAGCTGGAGCAATTTTCTCTATATTTTCGGCAGGCAGCCAAGTAAAAATGATTATAGGTGTGAGCTTTGAGTAATGTTCAGGCAGTTTTTTGAAAATGCAAAGCTCCTTCATACTGGAATGTTGTTGCACTGAGGCTGCTTGTTTTTGCATTTGGTTCTGCTCATGTTAAGTATTTCTTCTTGGCAAAATATATGAAACCTGCATTGATTATTGTTAGATAAGTCACTTCTATCACATTTGGATTTCTCTTCCTGATAAAAGTTGCTTTATTTTTCATTTCCCATTTAACAGTTTCTTAAAAAGTAATTTTGTTTTCTATTTTCATTTGTTTTCTTTTAATTTCTACTTCTTATTTTACAGTTATAAATGTAATTGAATTACGCATTGAGAATTGTCTTGTTATTATTATTATTATTTCTTATTTGAAGTTCCACAAATAAATATTTTTCATTCCAATGGTTTATTTGTCTATTAGACAACCTCTTGCATGCCAAAGTATAAAATATGTAAAAACATTAAATCCCCCAGAGAAGGAGAAAAGTAAACATACTAAATCTCCCAAGTGAAACCAGGAATAAAAACTTAACTGTTATGTGAAAAAAAAAAAAAAAAAAAAATCTAAGGCAAGGCTTTAAATGGCTGAAATAACTGGCTGATGTCAGTCAGTTATAGTAACACCGGCCCAGTATGTTGCCAGATCAGTGCAAGTCTGAACTGATTCATGCAAATCGGCGGTTGAACCGAAGGCCACCGGTCGCTGATGACACCGGCAAGTTGTGTGGATTCCTCTAAAGCGAGATCACATGGCCGACAGTCTGAGTCCAGACAGTAGGAAGTGAAAGTGCCACTGCAGCCACAACACAGGTCAGATCTCAAACACGCTTTTCTGCTGCACAGTGCAACCGCTCTTCTCGTTTTACTCACAAAACTGCGGGAGATATTTGAAGAGCAAGGACAGGGGATGAACCTCGGTTTTAGTGATGCAACAAGAGGACGACGGCAGGAATTAGAAACTGTGAACACACGTTTCCTACAATAACTACCAGTTATAATGCATACATTAAAACATAACTCTTTTTGCCTTTTTAAATCATGAACTGACTCAGCAGATTTGAATCATGCATTTTTTTTTTTTTTTATCTTAAGTGGAATTGAAATATTACCAGCATCAGCATGTGTTAAGAAGTAAAGTTAGTTTTGATCTTATTTGTACAATGCCTGTTTGCGTTATCAAAATACAACAACTTGACAATAGGCTAACAGTTTCATTAGAAGCTCCTATTATTTTCAGCAGTTTAATGAGCTGAAACTTGGAAGTGTTTCGGTCCAAAAAAAGAAGAAAAAAAAGGGACACACTACGAGTACCTCAGTTTGATTTTATTTTGTCATTGTGTCTGACATCAAGGGAGGGAGAGAAGGGCAAACTTGTGAGGTTTGACAAAGACAGCGGCAGATGTGGAAGTGTGAAAAATAAAGCGAAAGTGGGATAGCTATTTGTGTGCAATGAAGAAAGGCATAAAAAACAGCCTCGCACTGAGATAGTTGCTCTAAATGAAATACCTGCAGATTGCATGTTGCTTTGAATTTGCAGGGGTATTCAATTTTAATTAGGGTTTTGGAGACATCTTTTATCAGACTGTCACTAATCTCTCTCTCTCTTCCACCCACCTCCTCCTTTCTCAAACACACACACACACACACACACACACACACACACACACACACACACACACACACACACACACACACACACACACACACACACACACACACACACACACACACAAGTACACACACACACCTCTCTTCCTAACATTCCAAAAATGCAAATACACAGCCACAAGACAGAAAAAAGACCAAAAGAAAAGAAAGAATAATACAAGATTTTATGCAACAATTTGTCTGATACACATTATCAAAAAAAAAAAAAAAAAAAAAGCAATGAATTGGGGACAAAACCATTGTCCCATTTCATTTTGGAGAAAAAACCATTACCTCTACTATTTAATTGCATTTTCTTTGGGGCAAAGGTGATAATTAATTTTGCTCAGGGAGACACAGATGAACCAGTAACGAATATACAAACATGTTAAATAGTATTCTTGCCTTCAGTACCGGAATTTAAATTCTAACATGGTTATTCTATGAAACCATCGTGTGGGACAGAGAAAGAAGAAAAAGAAACCATCAAAAACCAAAAAGAAATCAGTATACTTTTCTTAGTTGCTCAAGGGGGGAAAAAAAGCTCCTTACGTTTGATCTTGAATGACGACATGATTCACAATTTACAATTAAAATTAAGAAAAGAATGAAGCAAAATAGTTCCCTTGAATTAAAAGTTTCACAATTACAGCATTACCTGAAAAACCCAAAGATACATTTGAGTTGAGGCTTATTTATTACTTTTCCCGGAATAAACACAAAGATGTTTAAAACAATGATTAGCACATAAAAGCATGTAAAAGCAGCTCCTAATCTACAGTAACGCCGTAACAGTACTTTCACACACACAAAAAAAAGTGTCTTTCACGGCCGTAAAACAAAGGCAACTTCTGGCTATAAAATGTCCTCTTCCGCCCTTGTATTCTATCTGTGTGTGGTGTGGTGGTTAGCTTGTCTCCCTCTCTTCATTCCTGGCCCTCTTCCATTGTTAGTCACCTTGTTTATTGGCTGGAGCAGCCGTGGCGTACTGGACATCATCTGAAACTACAAACGACAGGATGCAATAAGCTGGAGAATAGCAGCAATCTGAGGAAAGTTCTCCATTCACCAGGCCTCCCTAACTCTCTGTCTTCTTATCCTGGGCAGAAAATAAAAAAATCAATACAGGCTCACAGGGCTTGATAAAAGTGCTGGACAGGGAGAGAAGCAATGCTGGATATAGTAAATTAAAGTGATCAAAATTTTCCAGTCGACTCAGCCCGCAGTCTACATAAACTAACAACCCTGTCTCCACAACTGTCCGTCATCCTCCTCCACCCACCATCTTCATTCTCTACTAAAGCGGTATTTCAATCTTTCCATTTCACCGGTTTTCATTGCTTTTCTCTTATTTCTTTAGTCTTTATTTTTCAATTGTAGCATGCACAAATATGACAGAGGACTTAATGCAACAATCTCATCATTAATTATTTCTTGTTTCCTACTAAAAATGTATGAAGAAAGTTGGAAAATGTAAACATTTTAAATTAAATTTAGAGGCTTCCGTTATATCATTATAACTATATAATTATTATCATTATAATGATATATATGATATCATTATCATATCTTATATTTTAGACATCACAATATCGGGATACACAACCTATAAGTGTCTTTTCCTGATTTTAAAGGCTGAATTACAGTAAACTGACGTCATTTTCTGAATTTACCTGGACCCACTTAGCTATCAAAAATTGTGTAAATATTTTGTGAAAGCACCAAAAGTCATCCCTACATTATTGTTGCATTATTGATATCTTGGTATTTGTCAAAAATATTGTGATATTTGATTTTGTCTATATTAGCCAGCCGTACTTGCTCATTCCTGTACTTTCATTTCTCCATCTAGGTGCCTTTAAACAACTTCAAATCCTCCACACCTCCTGAATGTATGTGTTCTCTGCTAGCAAAGAATCAAAACCATTTAAATCATACTTGTCTTTTGGGAGTGGCTCACCTCATCACCCTCTGCGCTAAACTAACCTTACTGAATCAGTCGGTCGGTGGGACTCGTGAATCCCAGCTGATAATGTTAATTCCCAATAAGACTTCAACAACAAGCTGACCAAATGTAATGGAGTCTTCCTGAAATTGACAATTGAAACGCACTGAATTACAAAGTTGAATTCCTTATACTACTCATTACTGAGACAAGTATTTACATTTACTCAGTAAACCTGAGCTAATCATGTAATTAATCAAAAAAGTCATATTATCCCAAGATAACGTTGATGAGGCAAACATGTTAGTAAAAAGTGGCATTTGACACATCCAGCTGATGCAAAACAACTTGGCATTTGATTGTTTTTTTTTTACTGTCAGCCATGTAAATCTTATGTTTTCGCTAAGTTTTAGTTTCCACTAAAATCAACTGACATATGAAGCCCTTCAGCTCTTGAAATCCTCCACTATGTTCACAAGTTGAGTTTTTGCTGACAACAGAAACTGGGTTTATGAGACCCTTGAGACTCAACTAAAACTGTAAAGTTGAGGTACGAGCATAAAAGACAGCTTCAGGATGCTAAAATGCTTCGCAGACCTGAGGTGAACTGCAGATGATTATTCTCTGTGGAGTTGTCACTGTGACGCCTCTCCTTTTGGTACTTTCATAATACAAAAATATTCACTAGTACTGCTTTGATTAGGCAATATGTAGCCTATTCGAGTCCGATGAAACCTCGGACAAGCGCTCGACCCGCTTCCACCAGAAGTGCTAACGCTATAGTGTTCCTCAAAATTAAAAGACCACAAATCGTCTTCCTTTCATTCCTCTCAGCACCCGCCTCTTTTCTCTTGCGCTGTCAAGCAATAGCGTCAAGTTTCTCATCAAACTCCGCTACAATGTGGCAGATAGTGTATATAAAAAAAAAAAAAGCTGTTGAAATCCTCATCTAAATGTTGACGATGCTTATAAGGTCTCAAATCTAAGGCTGTAATTGCACGATGTACCATCAGTGATGTGTGAATGTTACAGAGATTTTATATCCTCACAGTTCGTGACTGCCGTCACCTACTTTGTTCAAAATGTGTACGACCACACAAACACTAATTCAATTACAGTAATTCCGGCAGCAGCTGACTCACTCTGCTAATGCACACCCTATGCCAGGCCCCACACAGGGCCCCCTTGGCACCTTGTCCACCTAACAGTAAGAAGGGATTAATAGGGATTGGCCAATCCAGTCCAGTCTCATGGTGTGTGAGCTTTATCACAGAGCTAAGCTGATATTCCAGCTCAACACTGATAACTGCAGTTTGATGGTTGCGTCATGTTGCGTGAGAAAATATTCCACTTTGTCTTATCGCGTCTTCTTTTTTATTTATAGGTTGGGATCTTAGTTTGGGAACTTGCTCTGTATAATTGGTTAATGGAGCACCTGAGCTATATATGATCATTTATTTGATATGCAATCACCAAAAACATCCAGTGAGGCAAAAGGTGTGGCAACCTCCAGCTGACATGCTGGCTGATTAAGTTGACCTCCACTGTACGTTTATTTGCGTGTCTTCCTGTGTGTGCCAATGTGACACGGGATGTGTGTGTGTGTGTGTGTGAGGGATCAGTTTAAAAGAAACACTTGGGCCATCACTTGCTGTAGCCTAATATCCTGTTGACCGGGGTTAGACATCAGACAGCCTTGAGACACTTAAATCCAGCCGTAACCCTGAGCAACACGCACATGTCCTGTTAGTTCACATCACAGCTTGACTTTCCAGAGTCCAGGGACCCGACACGGCCTTCAGCTAAAAGCCTGCACAACCCTTTGGTCTCCTCTTTGAATGGTGTGTCTGTTGCAGCAAAATACTAATGTATAAACCACTTAAGAAATAGAAAATAATAAGGTTTCCTGACAAGAAAAATTGTGCAAAGCGGCATGTTTACAAGCTCCATTTCACATTATATACTATTATTACTTACGTCCACACTGATTTAGTACAATTAAACAACCAAGTGACTTATTTCTTTGCATTCATTTTAATCTATGTAAAACAGGAAGAGTTGATAGTAAGAAGTCAACAGATTACAAGTCAAATGCATTTGTACAAGGGAGGATTAACACAGGATCCTATTTATCAATGTGTATTATTAATCAAACTACCCCCTTCTGTTTCTATATTTATCTATTTGAATCTCTCTATAAAGCAAAACGATTCCAATTACAAACGCCACGTAAGTCAATCCAATTGAAAAACAGTTGGCAGTCCTGTGTTTAACACTTAAAACCTTAAGAAAAGATTACAGAGGGGCCGTTATGTGCATATTTAGGATGCAATGACTTAAATGCATCACTCTGAAACTATTTAAACAAAGCACTTCTGTAAGAGCTGCACAACAACCAATTAAATGCAGGACTTTACTGTATGCTGCAGAGTGGTTCAAGGAAGCCGCAATCCAAACCGCTTGAAGCCAGCATAAGAAAGAAATTTGTAAACATGCAGGAGTGAAGATTATAATTATTGGTGTTGAGAAAAGCAGGCTGCATATCTTCTGTTAAACTTTCAAATACACCTAAAACATTTTTTTTAAAAGAGATCATAGACTCCACATCATTAGGGAAACATGAGCTTCCTTTGTAATCTATAATATTTCTCACCTGTAATCCAACACATGATGTTAATCTGTGATCTTCTGTATGCACAGTTTGCAGCAGGTGCCACTGAAGCTTAGCTCAGCCCCACCAAGCGTGATCGATGAGTATGTTTCCATGTAAACACACACATCCGTACCTCCTCAATGCAACACGCACACACACACACACACACACACACACACACACACACACACACACACACACACACACACACACACACACACACACACACACACACACACACACACACACACACACACACACACACACACACACACACACACACACACACACACACACACACACACACACACACACACACACACACACACACACACACACACACACACACACACACAGCTTGATTTTCAAGAGTCCTTAATCACAGCTAAGCAATTGACTGATCAATGACAGATATGAAGAACAACTGTGGAATGCTAACAGGGCCACATTTGCTTTTATCAGTTTCTTTTATTTTGGCCTGTTTTCATCACAGATTATATTTCTCTTAGTGTTAACAGGCTCCAAGCCTCGCCGAGGTATTCATTAAAATCTAAATACTAAATATTGATTGATACGTTATCAGGGCATAGCAGTTGGTGTGCAGGCTATTGATCCAGCCTGTGATTTATTATCATATTTAAGAAAAATCATTTTGCGTGATTATACGAGGTAATGGATTTTTAGCAAGGGGTGTAATTCTTTTTTCTTTTTTTTTTTTTTGTATCGCGTTTGTTATGTGGAAGGCGGAGCAGATTTCTCAATTGCATTCGGAGATCACTGATATCCTTGGTACTGCACCCCCCACCCCCCCACCCCCCTCCCCTCTCAGCCCTGCCTGGCCGGTGAGGGACTAAAGCTTGTGTAGAAGAACGATCCCCCGCTCTTGTCATTGGGAATAATGGGTATTGGGATTACCTCTTTAATCACAACAAAGATTAACAGATGGTATGAGAACAGTTATTAGCAAACATCTTGCACTCATCAAATCAATAAGATGATTTGTAATCAGGCTGTCGGTGCGAGTGAAAAGGGAGCCGGGGCCGTTCGCAGTGAAAGATCCTGGCAATCAGAGGCTACTGTGTAGCAATTACCTCTCCACAAAATAGGTGCTCTTCCTCCACTGGCTGGCAGTCCTCCAAAACACACGCCAGACTGATAGCAACATAGAGCATTAACACAGCAAAACACAAAACACCGCATGGCTAACCTTGTATTTGATCAGGTGTAAGGTTGCTCTGTGATTTCATTTCACTTTGTGCCTTTTAATTTGGTGGATCTTGCCTTGTGTTTGAGGGGGGAAGGAAGGGGGGCGGATCTAAATGTTTACACATGCTCTCTCTCCCTACAAAAGACCGTATAGCTCATTAGCAGGTTACCATAAATAAGTCAGTGTGGGGACAAAGAGGGAAGACGATAGAAAACTATACAGACAGGGTTTGCCTGTGCAAATATTTCTCCCTGGAGTCAGACAGAGAGAAAGGCTGAGGGACTGTGGACATACCGGTGCGTCCGGTACTGTAAACTGAGGAACGTAAAATCTCCTCCACAGTAATCAAAACCTTTGATTTCTTCATCTCAGTAAGCTTTGTTACTGAGTAAAGTAATCTTGTTCAAACAATAACTTCACTTCATTTGAGCCAAAATTATTTGCGGTGTTACTGAGTCAAACTGAAGGCACCTATCAGTGAGTTTTTCTCATTATTTGTATTCAATTATTTCCAATTATTATTATTGTATAATACTAATCATTATTACTAGCTATATTATGCTTATTTCTTGTCTCACTCGAACATATTTTCTTCCAATTTATTTTCCCTCTTGAGTTGAAAACAGCAAATCCAGGCCTATAAAACATAATCTCTCATCTACTTTGTTCCAGATTTCATTAATAACAGTCAGAATTTGTCTATTTATTATATTTCATGGCAAATTGAGACTGTTTTTACACGACGTCCGCCTCAACTCTGCTTCCCTGTGATAGGTAGCACTTTAACTCTAATTGCTGCTTTTAAAGCTCGTAGGGCTTTTGCAATCAACCTCATCTTGTTGGTACTGTATGCAACTTTGTAGCAGGAACAACTACATCAAACCGATGTCAGTAGAAGATAGCATGGACTGAATGAAAGCAGTCGTTTCAGGATACAGAAATACACACTTCTGACCTTAGCGCGATTTTGCATTTGTTAAAGCTGTGGCTGGCTTTAAAAATCTGAGGAACCTTGAAAACACTTCGAAGCTTTCTCTTTTGTTTTCTGCCGTTTCCCTCGTTTTAGATTGCAACGAGCACACTTCTCACTTCTCACACACTTCTAATTGCAAACTAATCGCTACAAAGGACACACAATGGCAATTTACTCTACCTTTACCAGTATGCTAATCTACAATAGCTTGGAATCGTGATGCAACGTACACAATCTTTCCATGTCCCTCACACACACACACACACACACACACACACACACACACACACACACACACACACACACACACACACACACACACACACACACACACACACACACACACACACACACAGACACGCACACACCTCTACACTGTAAGACAATGTAGATATGCACTTACGAGGATTAAGCAAGGCAAATGGTGCCAAAACAATGACAGTATGAAGTAACAGATGCTGTTTAAAAATTCAAAGGCCTCTATTGAGCAGACAATGTGGCACACATATCACTGGGCCACAGATCTCTGCAGCACACTAGTCTGGCTGGCCTCGTGCATACTCCCACTATATGTTTATATATATATATATATATGTACCACTTACCACATCCAGCAAGACATAAGGAATCTTACAACTCAATTCAAATACAGTTGTAATCCTGCAATTGCTCTGCTTTTATTTTTAAGACATGCAGTTATAATAAAACACAGAGGCATTCACATAAATAGCAACTTAGAATCACAGAACTGCAGACAGACAACCCCACCCCCTTCGCACACACACACCCACGCACGCACAGTCACTTGTCGAGTGGCTAATATCTTTCCAAGGTCAAACCTGACAAGGAATTCCAATGAGATTAAGTGTCATCAGTGCGGCTTTAGCCCTTTTCTGCTCATTGTTCTTGGAAATAGCATTAGAGCCACAGATGACCAAGGCCTAGGAGCAGTAAAACCTCGTCCCTTCCTGTGTGGTGGGCCAAGTTGATACGAGACAGATTTGATACAGGGACCTGCAATTCAGACTTCACAATGTAGTAATGTTCTTACATCTATATCTAGGAAGATTAGACCATTATATCGGCCTGCATGTGGTGCAGTTTTATTAAATATCAGGTATCAGCTGACAGTGTTAGTCACTTCTGGGACAGAATTGGGTAAATTCTCTATATTTATGAGACTCAGAGTTGATTAAGACATTGATTAAGATTGCCATCATTCCTTATAAATCCTTTGATAAAACAGTTTCAGTGTTTTAAAATTCACATAGAGGTTTTGGGTCTGAGCAAAAACAATATTCTGGACTATAAAAGGAGTAACAGGAGTGTCAATATTGATGCAGTAAATATGATCATTTTCATCTCCACTTATGTTCATTTACGCGATGCAGTGTTTCAGTCTGGCAGATAATCCGTGTGTGTTTTTCTTGTCGACACGTCTGGCGAAGCGGCAGCCTCGTCAGTGTGTCAGGCAGCATTTGGTGCACTGCCTTTCACACTGAATTTGACACATAGTCCTTTGGTGGCAGCAATGAGCATTTTGTCATCTCCTCTCAAGGGCCAACTCGATGTCCAATTATGCCCCAGCTACAAATTTAATTACAGTACCAGAAGAAATGGGTTGATTCAATTCATTTCAATTAAGCCGGATTGGAGCAGTCAGATCAAATTTTGCTCATCTCAGGTACGAGCTGCCTGTCACATTTGATCTCAGCTCGCCTCGGCTGAAGCCAGATAAGCAAGTCCTGATATGATAACTGGAAATTTATGGTTGAGGTCACTCAGACAGATTCTCCTAATCTCTGACTCCTGTGATCAATGTGAGAGTAAACCAGTCTATTTTCAGTACAGGATCACACAGTTGCCACTTACCAGAGTCCCAGCTGCAATAGTCATTACTTATGCATGATGTCCACAATTATGTATCAAATTGTGTGTGTGTGTTTAACATATCTGCTGCGTGGCGCAGAGCAAAGCTACAAAACATGTCACAAAGGAGAAAAACACACTTGTGTCGAGTCCTTTAGACGAGCAGCTGTTAGAGTTTCGTGAGAGTGAATACTTGATACAGTTCGAAAGGCTTCCTCACATCCTCCTTTAACAACACGTACTGAAAAGGACCCTAATAAATACAAACCCCAGTCCTTTAAGAAGTTGTCCATGCCACAATAATCTTAACAAAAACAAGTCAAGTGATACTATTTTACAGTTTGCAAGACTTAATTCTTTCATCAAAAGTTACTAGAATATAAGCTACAAAAATATTATAATGACAGACTAACACAAGATAAAGAAACAACGTACTTTAAGTTACTACATAAACTTACTAACATCATACTGAACTAACTTCAAAGACACTACCCCAACAAGTAGCACATGCCGCCATAATCTTTATAATACCACCCATAGTGACCCTATTATATAATTATATCATAATAGTAGTAAATTAATATTGTTATGGTGCTTTAAGTGATTTTTTTTTTTTTTTTTTAATACTAGTAAAAATAACGTCACCAAAGCTCAAAATTCTGGTTATTAGTCCTAACAGAATAATTAGGCTGCATACAATACTGGAAATAATTAATGGGATGATTGAAAGAGTGCAAACGCGTCGGAATACTGTTGTGATTTCCCTTCAGAGAAACTGTTATTAGGATCTTTCAATAGCAGAAAAAAAAAGTTACATCTTGTCTCTGATTGGTGCAAATGCAGCCTCAGGAGTATGCCATAGGCTGCTACAGTAGCCTGCGGTGTGTGTGAATGCGTCTTGGCACCAGTTGCGGCGGCGCAAAGACGTCTGATTGGACACTGACGCGAGGGACGTTTTTTTTTTTCTTTCAAACTGCGCCACTGTAGCGGTCTAACCACATGCATTTCAATCTACACGACACATATAAAGCATCACGTCCTTAGATCCTCCTATTTAAATATATCTAATTAATAACTTTAAGGCTGACACACTCTTCATATTGTACAATGACGCACAGCTACGAAAGAAAAAAGAAGTAATAGATCCAAACCCCGGACGTCATTTACCTCTTGGCGTCTTCCTCACGGTCCGGCCTCCCTTCACGGTATCCGCAGTGAGAGACAGACAGCCTCACGGTGGACTGCAGGGTGTGAGAGCAGAGGAGAGGAGTTGTTACAGAAGTCTGCCGGTGCACTTTATGATGCAGAGAGAGGGCCAGTGGAGCAGCCAAGTAGCCTTTTTCTTACCTTGCGACACAGAGGGGGTGAAATGGGTAAAAACGGTTGTTTGGGTGATTACACGTTTCTCCTCTCCCCCTCCTCACTCCCTCCCTCTCTCCCTCGCACCCTCCCTCCTCCCTCCCTCCTCTCCCTCCACTAGCAGCGCTCTCTCCTTTCTCGGTGAATAGGGAGAGTGGCCCCGTTGTAATAGCCTCTATGGGGCTCCAGCTATGCAGCAAAACAGTCCGTGCTTTAAGGTTAAAGGATACCTAAGAGGCGCATCCGCAGTATCAAAAAACAAACCTGCATTTATTATTTCTATTTTATTTTACTTCTCCTCTGCAGTCAATTAAAGAGCGATTTATTTGGCGTTATATGGCGTTTAGATTTTCTAAATTCAGAGCCATTTAATGGCTCCATGGGGGTGGTGGACATTTTTCAGTATGTCCACTGTCACATCAGGTTGTATAAAATTATGGGATTCGTGAGGAATCAGATATGAACGTTTTATAAAACTAAAATCAGACAGAAAACCGTGCCAATCAAAATGTTCACACTAAATTAATTACTTTCCCAGAAGTCCAAGCTGTTTGGCAACCCTGTCTAGATCTCCCTGCCTCGCTCGCTCGCTCTCTCTCTCTCTCTCTCTCTCTCTCTCTCTCCCTGTATATATATGTGTGTGTGTGTGTGTGTGTGTGTGTGTGTGTGTGTGTGTGTGTGTGTGTGTGTGTGTGTGTGTGTGTGTGTGTGTGTGTGTGTGTGTGTGTGTGTGTGTGTAGGTTACACCGGATTAAATGGCACCTCGTCTTAAATGGCACCTTGCCTCTTTTCCCCTCTCCTTTCATCATCAGCAAAATAAAGATTAGGCCTACAGAGGAGATTGTAAAGGCTCGCCTTTAGAGGGACGGGGATCTTCATTCCTCCGCCTTTGTGATGATATTGATGATGATGATGGCCAAGTGGACAGTTTGATTTTTGTGTGGCGAGCTAGTTATAAAGAATCAATATTATATCAAGGGGGTAACTTTGGTGATAAAGGACTTCAGCCATTCTGGCTATTCATCATAAGTCTGTAGCAAGCAGATAGGTCAAAAGAAATTATATTGCTCTAAAGAGTGTGTCTCCTTATCTCTCAGTACCAGGGGAGTGGAGGACACGCCGATCGATACAGTAGCTGCCGTATACTCCTTGCAATTATCAATAGCTGATTTTGTCTTCCTGGGGCTGCATCTATTAATACCAGATAATAACAGCCTTTTGGACATAACTTCGAAGGGGATGATGGAAAGAGAAGGAGAGGAAGAAGAAAACAGAAAGTTTGCTCATAGGACGACCTTGTTGTCAACAGATTTGTCTCTCATATGAGGTGGACACAGGGGAATAGACAAGTCAAACAGACGAAGGGGAGGGAGGAAGGAGCGCGCGCGCGGGGGGGGGGGGGGTATAGCTGAGCCTCCCCCTCTATAACAGAAAAAAGCTGCAGAATCCATCATTACAGTAAAACGCGTTTTAATGTATTCAGCTTTTCTGTCACAAACAAACATGATAACATAATAATATGAATACTTTTCACATCATTTTTTTTAATGAAGAACACTTATGCAATATCTACATCAATTATGAAGCCGTTTGCAATATAAAAATAATTAAGATAATACAATAAAACAACTCAGAGGCTTATTGTGCAAATCATGTTAATTCAGTTTAAAAAAAAGAAGCAGGCTTTTATTTTTGCCCTATTTACATGCCACCCTGCGTCACACCCTAATCCTTTGAATTGTTTTCCCACCATGCCATGCGTCTGGACATTTCAATGCAAATAACAACGAGCAACGTAAAGGGTTAATGTGTTTATGCAGTGCCACGGTGAGCTGCCACCAGTGCACAACATCGTTTTACCCTCTTTTCATTTTAACCATAAGAGAGAGAAAATGATCTCATGAAGTCATGAAGGGGTCTTTAAAATATATTTTATTAATTGTATTATTAATATTTATAATAATTGACCAAGATATATGCAAGTACAGGACAAGCTGCGTCTCCTGTGGCTGCCACCGTGCGTAAAATGATCTTAAAGTAGAATGAAATATGAAGAACAGGTGGGATGTTGTGATGGAAAGCCGACCGTGGAGCTACAAAGTCGACCATCTCATAAAACATAATACTCTACGAGATTAATATGACAACCTATCCATTACAGGTGGCCCCTGGTGCGAGCTATGAGATATTATATGATGGGAGGTCAAATCTAGGTGTTCACAGCGGAGTCTGAGGACGATCCACTGAACAATAACGTGGTGGTACATCCTAGTGGTGACTGAAAGCAATGGGCTGAACCCCTGCTTGGGGGTTGACTCACACACAGCTCAGTCCCCCACACACACAGAGCCATGCCCAGCAACGAAAGACCGACGCTGCTCGTGGGCTGCCAGAAGATAACTTCAAAGTTGGCTTCGATGTGAGCCCGCGAACCGACCGACGGGGAAGACACCGAGCGAAGCTTTCGTTTGGAAAACAAGCGCTGTTGTCGGGTTTGGTCACCGAAATATCAAGAAAAGCCACTTTTGGAGAGCGCACCGAGGCGAGGGCGCAACTGGGAGCTTAACACGGCGAGAGGAGGAGGAGTACGAGGGGAACTTCATCCTGATCACAAACACTGACGCGACTTCTCTTTGCCGGACAAATTAGTTTTTGATCACACTGACATCGTTGTTGGTACTTCAGAGGAGGACTGTTGCTAGTCGTGGCGCCGCTCTCTCGGAAGACGCGCGTCAAAGTTTGGAAAGCGAAGCTGCGCCATTTGAAAAGAAAAAACGGTAACAGTTTATTGCTATTGTCAATAACTTAACTCGTCCTGTCCACTTTCCCGCTGCAGATACCCGGGTATTAAATCAAATAACAGCTACTTTACCGGAAAGATGCCCACCAGGAGAAAACTTTAACGCATTGAAACACCTCAGGGACCTTAAACGACGCTTTGAGTCCAGTTCAGAAGGTGCTGCGTATTCAGCCTCTGCACACACACACACACACACACACACACACACACACACACACACACACACACACACACACACACACACACACACACACACACACACACAAAAGAAGTTACCGGGAGAGAAAGTGCGAGAACTGAGCCAATATCTCAAAATAGTCTTTAGAAGAAGACACTTTCTGAAGTTCGGTGAAAGTGGGATCATAAAGGTCAGAGTGATGAAGATGAGAGACATTTCGTGAAGAAACGCGCTGGTGAATCTTAGCACTTGTGAGTCAGTGCGCTTCGTGAAAGGAGGAGGGGGACAGGAGACTGGCGTTCCCCGTTGAAGACCCCCCCTGTGAACTGGGCATAACAAGAGATTTGGTGTGTTGTGTTGTGTTGTTGGGGGAGGCTGGATAGTAAAGAGAAAAGAGAGGATAAAGTCTGAGAGTGAAGCGGCTAATTGCTTAGTCCGTCCCTCATTACCATATCCAATGCGCGTTCGCTGGACTCCAGCCAATCCTCCCCACCTTCACACGGTGCCATTAATCGCGAGGCATTATTCACTATCATAATTATTATACCGACATGCGCAATCCAACGCACAGCACCAGCAGCGGCAGCAGCAACACTGGCTAATTTCACATTTTGGCCCCCCTCTCTCCGCTACCAGACTGTTTGCGAACTTTTTGTGTGTTGATTCATTCCGCTCGTCGCTGATGTATCTGCAAAACGCAGACACATCTCGGAGCGCAAACGCAGCAGCATCGCCAGCACTGACGCCAGCAGCATGTCCCGACGCAAGCAAGCCAAGCCCCAGCACCTCAAGTCGGACGAGGATCCCGCACTAGCCGGTGTGATTTCCGAGCACGGTGAGTGGATTTGATCAGCTCAGGTCGCTTATCCAGATCTCTCTTCAAACAGACAACTTCCCCCTCACAACCCTGCTGTTCACTACTTCACTCTGCTTTAGACGCGTTTTCACCCGTTTCTCTAAATTTGAACATACATTAGATTAATTTGTATTATTGCTTGGTTTGCCGATAGGATTTATTTCTTAAATATAGCTGCAGAAAATTGTAAGAAATCCATTGTTATACATTTAATAAGTTAAACATCTCTCCCCAATCGACAGAGAAGTGTACGATTCTCGATAAAGAAGTTCTGTGTTTGTTTTATTCCAAAAACTCTCTTTAACCTGCATCTCGTCCAGGCTGCATCATATGATCGGCTGCTGGCTGACAGATGACTTCCAGGATTAATAGAACAAATTCATATCATATTTTACAACACTTGCAGCCTTTACTTTATGTGTTGGAGGCCTTTTTGCAAAGGCCTGTTTTGAATTAAAACTGATTTCAGACTTTTTATGCGTCAAATATCGGAGCTGTGTTTTTTAATACTGTTTTCAGTCTTTTCCAGTTGATTTTATAGATGCATGCGCGCACATCAAAAATATCTCCAGCGATGTACAAACACACACATTTATAAATTGGGGAATATTTCACATTTTCCACTCAAGCTGTTAAAATAAAATTAAAAAAATCCGCAGATACAGTAAATCCTGAACTATATATAAATAATATATATTTAATAAATGGGAAACGGTTGATTTTTTATTTATTTTTTGATTTTTCTTTTTGATTTTACAATCGGTGTCTTTTGTCCCTGAGCGCCTGTCTGGCACTGCAAGGAGCAAAATGCGGAATCTGTTGCAGGTCGAAGCCTTGTTTTGTTATGGAAATGTTTTTGTTTACCCCCCTCACATAAATTTAGCACACTTGATTTGTTCCCTTTTGCTCACAATGTCGACAAGATCGGCTGACAGAGCTCATCCTGACCATGTGGGGGGAAGAAAAAGGAAGATTATTTATCCTGTAGCCTGAACTCATATTTTTGCGCAACAAAATCATCATCATAGAGCTGAAGTTATGTTTAAAGCAAGGTGAAGTGCTGGAGGAATTAGAGGAATAACATGACAACTGGATGGATTTTATTTAACTTATTTTGAAGTGCAGAAATCCTCTTCATATGTTTGATAAACAATTTTTAAATGTGATTTTAATATGGGCCTAATAAATATAAAAAAAAAAATCCAATCTGATATATATATATATATATATAGAGAGAGAGAGAGAGAGAGAAGGATGAGACATTGATTAATTGGTTTATTTATTTTGTATTATTTTACCAAACCTGAATAATAACACTACGCTTTACTTTGAAAATCATACATTTCTCACTACTCCAGCTGTTTTCCTTTTTATTTATCTTTGCTAAACGCAGACAGATGTATTTTGTTTTGGGTATCCATGAAGCTCAGTGCTCTCCACAAATCCTTGCTATTATTTATACCTTTCTATGTTAGCTCGTGTTGGCCAACACACACACCTAGTCACACACGCACGCACACACACACACACACACACACACACACACACACACACACACACACACACACACACACACACGCACACACACACACACACACACACACACACACACATTTTCTAGGGCTTCTTTAGAATAGAAATGCGTGATGTAATCTCATGGGAGCAGCTCTCTTTGCATGGGGAAATGTTGGTGTTAGAGGAGGGAAATCACTGACGACTCTCTTTTGTCTGATTTACTCTTTTGGATTTATTTGTAATTTATGGGCCCTTCACTGACACAAACATTGTCAGTGTTTCGGCATTTGAGATAACCCTTCTCAGATTTTGGTCAGAGATACGAAACATACATCAGGTTGCTCTCCTGTTGGATTGTGGAATGAAAAGCAAATCTTCTTCTCTTTCTGTAAAATCTGATCTTGATTGATTTGCATTTGGATTTAAAATTATAATCACGATTTATAAAACAGAAATGTTTTCAACCAAAAGAAGAAACGAGCGTCAAATATTTTAAAAACCTGTAAAAAAAACACGCACCTTTCTTCACTTTAAAATAAAACAAAAAAACACACACAGACTGTGTTATGGGCAACATACTGTATACTGTCACTGCCATTGTGCTTAAGACTGGAAGTGGCCGAGGAATGTTCTTGCCTTGCTGGATCACTATAGTGGTTCGCTTGTTTTTAGGACAGACGTCGCAGTGAAACAATCCCAAGCCTTTGGCCGAGCACAGCGAGCCCATACACACTTAAATAAACCTAATAATACCATGTCTCATCCAAAGCTACCTTACACGGCCAGCTACAAATGTCAGATTGTCAGTGTATCATTGCAGCATGGTCAGATTCTCCGCTCCCCGTCGCTGTGGTACAGCTTGTGACGAACACTATTGATCGGTGACAAATCACTGCATATAATGTCGAAAGAAATTCAAAAGTTCCAATCGTCAGCCGTGGCTCCATTTAGACTTAAAATCCATACTTGTTGGGCGAGTGATGAAGAGAAAGTCGAGCATGTTCAAATAGTGCTCAAGGACACACTTTGTGTCGTGAAAATCATCAACAAACGAGACAGATGAGGGAGCTTGGATATAAACTTCACCGTGTGTGTTCACCCCTCCCCCCCCCAAAAAAAAATAGATAAAATCTTTGATTTGATCTGATCTATTTTTTTAAATATGTTTTTCTTTTTTTTTTTTCCCTGAGCTTAGTGGTGCCTCTTTAATACACTGCATCCCCGAAAACATGAAAAACTCAAATCAAGTGCCAGCAAGCGCTTGTCTGGCAGATCATCTCCCCCTCAGGCCTTCGGACACTTGCCCCCTGGGGGCATAGGGGGTTGTGTGTTCGTGTGTCTGTGTGTGGTAGGATACGGATGGGGTGGGGGGGGGGTGGGGGGGGGGGTGAGGAAGGGGGGTGGGGCTCTGCTTAGGAGTGCTTTTATAAAGCTTGCTGACTTAACCTTTGTCTCGCCCCGGCCAGCGCCGCTAGATGTCAAGCTCCTTGCACAATTAGAACATGTGTGCCGCTGACCTTGGCAGCAGCTTACTCGTGTCCTAGAAAGTGTGAGCAGCGACGGGCTTTTCACCACACCGACACTTCCTCCGCATCCTGTGTCTTTGAAGTTGTGCATGTAGAGTTGTGAGCTGGCTGTGCACAATCACACTGAGAAGTGGTGGAATTTTCCTCAGTCGTCAGCGGACATGCACAGGATCATTTCAAACAAGAAAAATATATTTCTCCAGGATTATTGCTCCGTAAATATTATATCAAACATCTCAGGAGAACACAGTCACAGGCCATATTCACATTTTTAGGAGTCGAATCTTCTCAAACAGAGTTCAAATGTTCAGACAGGACCTTTTCCTCTCTGTTCAATGTTTGACTAAAGGGACACGTGTAGTTATGAGGTGCAAAAAATATATAATATAGTGAGAAAATCCCTGCTGACAGTGACAACACGGTTGTTGTCCACTTCCCCTGCAGTGCCTTTGCCTTTTGTTTTAATCCCCCTCTCACCATTGGGTGCAGGCCTGTGGACCACCCACATAGTTGTGCCAGAGATGTCTTCAAGAGGGCACTCAAATATGGCTGTGTCTTAATTACTACTCAGCACTGAAAATACACACACACACATACCTGATTGAGAGGAAGAACTAGACAGGTGAGGGAATCACCGTTTAACATGAGGAAAGACAGCAGGTTTGGAGGAAGCTAACAGGTCGTCAGCTGATGAGGTGAATTTTGTCATAAATGGGTTTTGTTTTGATGTTTTCCTTTGGTTTGTTTGGATGATTTAAGAGCCAATTTGTTGAGAGAGTGTAGGGTCATGGGGGAGCATGTGTCTGACGATGATGGTGTTTTTTTTGTGGGTATAAAAGTTGTTTTTTGTGCGATTTTGGAAAAGTAAAACGCGATAGAAAAGGAGCTAAAACAAAGATTTATTAAATATGTCTTTTGCCTGCAGCGGATGGACACCCATTAGCTCCTGACGCCTCCTCCTCATCTCGAGTTCTTTTGTAGATCCAGAGACAGAGAGCCATCTTGACGGGTGACACAGTCATCTGGACAGAGTACCGTCATTGAATACTGTATCGCAAATGCTTACACAAACAAATCGTTAATGTTTTGGCTGCTCCACATCTGCAGGCAATGACAAAGGCCTCTCTGTTAGTACGGATATGACTGTACCACTCTGCAGTAGGGCTGACCAGGCCGATGACACACACACACACACACACACACACACACACACACTCACACTCACACACTCACACACTCACAGAGCCGTACTCGACGCTCGAGCCTCTGCAGGTCCGAGGGATCATTCGAGGAGATGCTTAGTGGGAGTAGCCACAGAGAGATTACTGTCAAGGGACTGCAAATATCATTCATTTGAAGGAGCTGCTGGTTTAAAAATGCATGTAAATAATAGTGTGCAAATAATTGGAATTAATGCAACGCTCATTGTGACAGATTCAGTATTTTTTAAATGGAAAGTATCGCTTCACAATATTAAGTAAAATCAAATTTTTCACCTTCTGCTGCAGATAATTTCAACATTAAAAAGAAGCAGATTACACACAATATCTCAGTTTTAATAGTTGTCTGTCAAAAAACTTTAAAAAAACAGAAAACTTCAATGTTTAAAAGAATAATTTTGCTGCGAAGATTAGAGTTGTGGTGGAATTTCAAAAAGAGCAATGGAAAAACGTAATTAGGACAGGAATTACAACATTGTTGGACCCAGCAGGCCTTTTTTTTTTCTCTTTTTTTTTTTTACCCTCGCCTCCCAACTTGAGCAGGACCTACAGTGATCCATCTCTCTTCAAGGATCCTAAAGTCTCTTCAGATACTTGAGAGCTATGCATTTTAAAGGTGGAGGAGGAGGGGTGGCTGTAGGAGCACTGTAAGAGTGCTGCTCTTACTGTTTTGGGTTTATGTAAATTAAATGTAACTTTTACATTGTTTGACGAAGCTGCTAATGGATTAAATTACAACACCCAATTTTATAATGAGATACCAATACCTTAACATAGTGTCATTGTCTGTGTGTGTATTCGCTTCGTGAATCTGGAAATTGTTAAGAATGGGAGAATTAGTACTTGCCCAAATGCTTCGGTCAATGCCCAGCTCTGTGGCTTTCACAGAATCAGTGGAAAGCATGAATACCTCATCTGATATAATATGTCAGATTAGCGGTTTCAGTTAGCATGCCAAAGATTGCTGAGCAAGATAGCGGACACACAGATTCAATGTCTACAATCCCCCTATTGACTGCGATCAGCTTAATATTTGCATCTGAGTAAATGAAGACTTTTAAAGGAATGAAAAACGGATTGGATTTTGTTTTCATCCCTTCCTTTCTCATGCTATAGGAAAATCAATACCCCCCTCACACACACACACACACACACACACACACACACACACACACACACACACACACACACACACACACACACACACACACACACACACACACACACACACACACATATATGTACAAATACACACATGCACCCTTTCACTGTCTTGCAAACACAAAACAACCACAAAATGTCATCTTGACAGAAAACACAATGGTAGTACATTCTGATGGTGACTGAAGACACACGTTTTTTCAAAATTATAAGCATAAACAGTGTTTTAATATTTTCACTGAGGGTATACAAATATTTAGGTTGTATTAGTGTATTTAATACCGAATAATTGGAGCAATGTTCAAACTGACAGAAACAACAGCAAATTCCTGCATCTCACTTATTTTCTTAGTTATTTTCAAATTGCAGTGATTTTTAGTGAGTCAAAGTATTTTGAGCTTTTGAGGGTGTTGAGATCAATTTTGAAAAATTCATCATGATATCCTTTGGATGTTCCAACAATAAATGCTGCAAAGAAATAAAAATGTCAGACAGGAAAGATATTTTCAAATGAGGAATTTTTAAATACACAAATATAAATTAGAAGCAGGAAAAAGGGGGAAAAGCAGCAATCATTTATTTTTTTATTTTTGAAAACGTATAGTGTAAATTTTAAAAGGCAGGCCTGTGCAGAAAATACTTCTACACATGCCAGATTCTCCAGTTCCAGCAAAGAGTGTGTTTATGTGTGTGTATCTTTTAGGTGTTGATCCCTATACATATACACGTATTCTGTGTATGTTCTTTGTCTGACTGAGAAAATGTGTCAGTGTGTGTGTGTGTGTGTGTGTGTGTGTGTGTGTGTGAGGTCAGAGGCATACAAAGGCCCCTGCTTGTAATTGTATGAATGAATAAAAGAGATTGACAGTAATACCATTCTAATAACTAATCAGCTCAACACAATGCCTACTCATTTGCGTTGACCTTTCAACCCTCAATTATGGAAATGAGTCCTGCTGTCCGCTGCTGGCCTAAGGAGCTTTTTAGCCTGCTGTCACGTGGCGCTGAGGTTTCCAGTCACTGGCTCCTTCTCCCTTGTTGATTTTTTTTTGTTTGTTTGTATTTTAGCTTAAATCAATAATATATTTTTTTTCTCTCAAAGGAATTTTTAAAGGACTTTTTATACTAGATAAATGCCAGAATAAAAATGTGCTTCGTATCTGTAAATTTTATTTTCCTTTCATTGCTCAGGCAGATTTTTAATTTTTAATTTTACCTGCAAACATACGTGATTAAGTAAAATAATATCGGCCTCTGTCAGCTCTAGCCCCCAGTGAGCATGAGAACACGAAGCCTGTCCAAAACCATTCTGTTTATAATTAATTAAGTCACAGACACCAGACCATGATAGCGCATGCCCCCTTTGGCCACAAATTATAGGAGGAGTGATGAATTTCTTTACTAATGAGTCACTGTAATTGGCACAAATGCTTCATGTCTGCTTCGCCATGGCTCGCCTCGCTTCATTTTAACCTTTGAAATTAGCGTAAGCACAGTATGAATCTCATGATTACTCACTTACAAAGCGCAGAAGGACTTTGAATGTCAGGCAAACATGTGCTGAATGTAACGTACAGCCTTTCCTGGTGGTTTTCAGAGGCCACTCATACTGGAATTACTTTATCTTTTTAAGTCAAAACTCAGGCCGGTTAAGCCTTTTGGGTGTGATGCACTCTCATGATTTGGGCAAAGAATTGTCATAGGTGAAAACAGAATTGCTTCATTGAGACATGCTTTTTGTGCCTTCAGTTTTATAGTCATATACACACAAATAATCATCGACCCATATTTAACTTTTTCATTCGTTTATAGCACCCTTGAAAAAAAAATCAGCAAAGAGCTCCACCTTCTTTTAAAGCCTTTTTAGACTGACCATCTTTTCATGAAATGCATCATTTTTATTTGCAATAAATGCCTGTGAAATTGTCCAAACATTTCTATCGTGTGAAGTGTGTATAAAATGGTTTAATTTGTGGATAAATAGTTAGATTAGCAGGGTCTTTGAGTGTAAACTGAACAGGACACTGAAGTAAAATACGTGCTTCCATGCCTTGGCGGTGATTGAGTACACTTCCTACTAGTAATGAAAGGGACATATATACATTGACAACACAGATGCAGAAACACTCATTTGCAAACACACACACACACACACACACACACACACACACTCTAGAACTATACTTAAAACAGAAAAAATAAACTTACAAGGGAGGCCATTTTTACATGGTTTTGATCAGGTGTGAATTTAGCCCATGTTCAGAGTTTGTGCTGGTTTGTTTGACTCTTGATGGTTGCATGTGGAAGAGGAAGTGGCTTCCTACAACTGTGATTAAACATGTGTAACTAATCAGAGACTTTGCTGCCATGGCACTAGCATGTAATTTGTTGAGTCTTATGTCAGAGAGCACGAGAGAGGGAGAGAAAGAAAGACGGAGAGAGAAAGAGAAAGAGCATTTCTCTACCGAAAGTGAATGTTTTGGATTTTGAACATTTCAAAAAGTATTTCAAAGTGGGAACACTTTTAAATTATAGATATTGCTACACATTTTAAATTGTCCAGTTTATATTCACTGCTATTCACTGTGTAGCCGGTATATAAATACTGTAGATTCAACAAATCTATGCACTTACTTTTGACTATAAATTCTTCCTGCCATCATAAAAGTTCAATACAGAGTCCCTTGTGTAGCCTCTGGGCTAAAATGTTACCTTTGCAATGCTAAATGAAAAGGCCTGGGCATTTGAAATTCAGGTGGAAATGACTGAGCTTGATAGCAGAGGGGAATCCTAATGGGGCCATCAAAGTCCTGATTTGTACCCAACAGATGAGGCAGCTGTGAATTGTATGAAATATTGGAAATCAATAGGTTCTATGGAATTTCATTAAGCGGCAGTATCCACAATTGATAGGCCCTCATAATTTGATGGATTGCACAAAGAAAATTATTAGCTGGTTCTACGGAGAGGGTGCGAATGCACAAATCTGGGTCTTGAGAATTGGTGAACTCGGGCAATTTGTTCAGAGTAAAAAAATAAAAAGCATATTGATTTTGGTTATGTTAAAAGAGAGAAAAAAATCAAAGGTTAAATCTTTGCAGCACTGCACTGCAAAATATGTGTGGATTCTTTATTGATTATTTATTCATTAATTCTTCTTTCTTTCTTCCCCCCCCCCCCCCACTCCCCCCGCAGCCCGAGGTGAAGTGCTGGAGGATGCCGACAGTGGGAACGAGAGCCGCAGCGGCAGTGAGGAGACCCATGTATGTGAGAAGTGTTGTGCTGAGTTCTTCAAGTGGTCAGACTTCTGTGAACATTTAAATAGCTGCACCAAGAACCCCCTGGTGCTCATAGTGAATGACAATGAGGACACGCCTAACCCCACCCAGGATTACCCTTCAGAGCCCTCCCCTGCACCAAGCTGCCCGAGTGAGCAGGATGACAGCGAGGACCCCAGGGAGGGCAACCACAGTCCTGCTGGTGAGGGGGACGACGGCCCAGAGACAGCAACTTTAAATGGGGTCAATGTCCTGGAAAAGGAGGACGAGCAGATGGAGCTGGAGCTTTCTCCTGAAAAAAATGTGGATCCTGAAGAGAGAGATGTGACATCCCCTGAGCCAGATGGCTCCCTACCTCAGCTCAATGATGTTGTTCCCTCTGCTATCGCAAGCTACGCCATGCCAAGCACCAATGTTACCTTGGAGACCCTGCATGGCACCCGGGTTGCAGTTGCCCAGTTTTCACAGAGTGTAAGAGCAGCAGCGGGCAGTGGGGTTTCCACCATGGCTATTCCCATGATCCTCGACCAGCTGATGGCCCTCCAGCAGCAGCAGATTCATCAGCTGCAGCTAATAGAACAAATACGTAGTCAGGTGGCTCTCATGAACAGACAGTCTGCCCCACAGCCTGCTCTCAACCACCATCACAGCAACGCTGCCGGAAACCAGGGGCCTGTATCCTCCTGTGTCCCTCCTGTTGCAAGTCAGCTTCAGCTACATAACTTCATCACTCCCCCTGTCCATCAGCTGCCTGTCAGGTTGCCGGCCACTCTCAATAGTCAAGGACCTTCAACTCTGACCTCAGCAATAGAAGGGCCTCTCTGTCAAACACCACAAAGTGTTAGTCAGCAGTCTATCACTTCAATTCCGAACACATCCTCAAATAATTCAGTGTTTCCCCCACCAAGTGGTATTGGATTGTCATCTCTACTTCCCACCTGCTCGTCCTCAGTCACAAACATTAGCACCAGTAGTAGTGTAACAGGAGGTGGGGGTATCAGCAGCAGCTCAGCTCTTCCCAGGAACTCCACCACCCCTCCCTCACTCAGTCATAGCAGCATCCTGAGTTCTGCCTCCAGTCTACCGCTGATACCTCACAGCTCATCGAGCAGCGTTATCTTCCCCAATCCACTGGCCAGCATAGCAGCCACAGCCAATGCGCTCGACCCCCTCTCTGCTCTAATGAAGCACCGCAAGGGGAAGCCCCCAAATGTGTCTGTGTTTGACACCAAGCCCAGTTCAGAGGACCCCTTTTTCAAGCATAAGTGCCGGTTCTGTGCCAAGGTGTTTGGCAGTGACAGTGCCCTACAAATCCACCTGCGTTCCCACACTGGAGAGAGGCCCTTTAAATGCAACATATGTGGCAACCGCTTCTCCACCAAAGGGAATCTGAAAGTCCACTTCCAGAGGCACAAAGAGAAATACCCACATATTCAGATGAACCCTTACCCTGTGCCAGAGTACCTGGACAATGTGCCCACAAGCTCAGGCATCCCATATGGCATGTCGCTGCCCCCAGAAAAACCTGTAACCACGTGGCTAGACAGTAAACCTGTCCTTCCCACTGTCCCCACCTCTGTCGGGCTCCAGCTGCCTCCGACGCTCCCCAGTATGATGGGAGGTTTTGGCGAGTCTCCAAGCCTCACTCCACTCAACGGGTCTCCTCAGAGGCCATCCCCACCTTCGAGCGAGTGTGCATCTTTGTCCCCAAATATCATCACTGACTCTGGCATGACTACTACTTCGCCCTCTCCTAAACCCAGCCTAGGGAGTGACGCACCTCCTCTCCTGAAGCCCGAAGGTATTCTCTTGCCCCCAAGCTGTTCTACTCGGCCAGGAGAGAACACAACCACCACACCTACAGTAACTAAAGTGCTTCTTTCCACTACTGTCACCTCCACAACATCGTCCAGCAATGGCCAGGTCACTGAACCCATCAGTAGCCCCAACTCGGTTTCGAATTCCCATCCTGTCCTTCCCATGCTATCAGAC
This sequence comes from Brachyistius frenatus, assembly GCF_029030835.1. Taxonomy (NCBI): domain Eukaryota; kingdom Metazoa; phylum Chordata; class Actinopteri; family Embiotocidae; genus Brachyistius; species Brachyistius frenatus. Next base: position 262,129 of record NW_027210613.1, on the reverse strand, counting down.
CAGTTTAAGGCCAAGTTTCCCTTTGGAGGCCTCCTAGACTCTATGCAAACCTCAGAGACATCAAAGTTACAGCAGCTCGTCGAGAACATTGACAAGAAGATGACCGATCCCAACCAGTGTGTTATCTGTCATCGTGTTCTGAGCTGCCAGAGTGCTCTGAAGATGCACTACCGCATCCACACTGGCGAGAGGCCATTCAAATGCAAAATATGTGGGCGGGCATTCACCACCAAGGGAAACCTGAAAACACACTTCGGAGTCCATAGGTCTAAACCCCCGCTACGGGTCCAGCACTCCTGCCCGATCTGCCAGAAGAAGTTCACCAATGCCGTAGTGCTGCAACAGCACATTCGTATGCACATGGGAGGGCAGATCCCCAACACTCCTGTCCCTGAAAGCCTGCAGGAGATGGAAACCGACCTCTCCTTTGATGAGAAGAGCTTAGATGCGATGAGCAATTATGATGATGACTTTCTGGATGAAATGGAGCAGGCTATGGACGATGACATTGACCTAAAAGAAGGAGAAGTGGATCCATCTAAACCTTATTCACCTGGGAGCTCCCCACCACCTTCCATCATCTCCAGCATTGCTGCAATGGAGAACCAGATGAAGATGATCGACTCTACTGCCAACATGACTCGTTCATTTGGTCAGAGGCCTGCACAGAACGGCGGCAGCTTTGGAAGGGAGAATGATTGCTTTACCACCGATTCCCTGTCTGCAGTGGGGGATATTGAAGGTCAAAGCTTGGGGAGCCCCGCTTTGTCCGAATCCTCTGGCTCTATGCAGCATTTGTCCCCAGTTCACAACCATTCTGAAAGCCAGCGATCCAAGTCCCCAGCTACACTCAACAATAATAACAACAGCAGTGCCATGACAGCAGAGGAGGGCCACGAGAACAATATAGCTGGGTTGACAAAAGTGAAGTCGGAAAAATCAGAGACCCCATCTCCGCTTTCGGCGACTGAAGGTACCGGGGCCCTTGACCTGACTGCCACTCAACCTGGCAGGCACTTCATCAAGGAGGAGAGCCACTTCAACATGCTGTTTCTAAATAGAGATCGAGGTGTGTATGTGCAAAATCAACAAAAACATAATTTCATGTGTAGTTAAATGGTGATAACCAGAGAATGAGTAAATGTAGGTGAAAACATAATGCAGCTGAATTACCAAATAAACATAAAAGGCCCATCAGCCTCGTAAATGCAATAATGATTTGTATGTTCTAAAATCTGACTAATTCAAGAAGCTATATTGCAGTTACGAGACTCCCAGTTAGAAAAGTTACTGTGTGTAATTTGAATGTATCAGTCTTATAGTATTAATTTAATCTCTTCTTCCTAAGGGCTGAGCACTCAGAATTTGGCCAGCACTGCCTCAAACATGATCAAAATGGAAATGAATGGACATGGCAAGTCAGTGTCCCTGAACGACAACTCGCACCTGCCCGTGGGCATTCAGGTTCCGGCTGCAGCGCCGACGACCACCATGAGTCCCAGCATCAACCCCATGTTGGCTCCCCCGCCTCCACGCCGTACACCTAAGCAGCACAACTGCCACTCGTGTGGGAAGAATTTTTCCTCAGCCAGTGCTCTGCAAATCCACGAGCGCACACACACTGGGGAGAAACCTTTCGCCTGCTCTATTTGTGGAAGGGCTTTCACCACAAAGGGCAATCTGAAGGTATGATCCAGCTTCAATTTGGACTTTACTTTGCACGGGTCATTCTGGGTGTATGGACACATACCACTAAATATAAAACACTCAAGGATCAGATTTGAAGAACTGCATGTCCCTCTTCTTGAAACCACTGTACCGTCCGTCCTGATTGTTTGCTCAATAAAGCAAAAGCTGTGCATTTATACCACCAGTATACATTTGAAATCAGTGAATACACAATTAATTACAACTGATGTGCCACAAATTTTCAAATCTAGTGATTTGAATGTCTTAGCAGAGGCTAAAATGTAGCTGATACCTTATTAGTTCTGTGAAGTCGGCCTATTCCAAATCTCTTCTACTTTAAAACCTTTATGCACTACAAAATAATTCCAAAAATGTATGCTTGTTTGTTTTCACATTCAGTTTTGGACTCTTTCCTTTTATTCCAGCTCATACAATTTTTGTTTGCTTGTATTTTAGGACTTGCTCGTGAAGTCTCTCATTCTCTCTCTGTTTTGTTGCTAATTTTAGGTTCACATGGGAACACACATGTGGAACAATGCTCCAGCCCGAAGGGGTCGGCGACTGTCTGTGGAGAATCCCATGGCCCTGCTGGGCGGGGATGCCATGAAGTTCAGCGAGATGTTTCAGAAGGATCTGGCGGCTCGGGCCATGAACGTTGACCCGGGTTTCTGGAACCAGTACGCAGCCGCCATCACCAACGGCCTGGCCATGAAGAACAACGAGATCTCAGTGATTCAGAATGGAGGCATCACCCAGCTGCCTGTCAGCCTCGGCGGAGCAGGAATCACTTCGTTGGGTGCCATGCCTGGAGGAATGGACCGTGTTCACCCCGGCAGCAGCCCTCCCATGACGGGTATGGAGAAGGCAAGTCTGGAGGTTACGGCCAGTCGTCCCTTCTCCAGATTTATGGAGGAGAACAAAGAGATTGGAATCAATTAAAGATACTTTTCTGTATTATTCCAAGGTAGGCGTTTGGCAAAGACTAAGAGTCTGACAATGAGGAAAGAAACTTCTGATCCAGTCTGAACTCATGCGTACTATATTATGTACAGATTCAATATTTTTTGTTTGGTTTTGGAAATATAGTATTTAGTATTGATTAGAAGTCTTTGCCTTTCACCCATTCCCTCCTCACTTGATATTTCGCCTATACGAAGAATACTTTGTCTCTTGTTTGAGAATATGTCGTCTTGCAAGATTTGCATGGTACTTATTGTTTTTTCTCAGTATGTTTGACTGCTTTCATGAATTCCTTTGAAAACCAGGATCCTGCCTCAGTTATGATGGGCAAGCGTCTTATCTGGACAGGACTAAAACACAAAAGGACAGAGTTTTGTTTAAAGACAGTCTAACCTTTGTCCGGCAACCTTGTTTACGGTTGCTCTTTTAAATATAAAGGGCCGAAAGACTGAAGAAAAGACTGAAGTATAGTGTTTCTGTGCTCGCCTGATATTTTACTTTCTCATGAACTAGAAAACTTGAAAAAAAAATAATGTTTGAACTATTTTAATCTTTACATTTAGTCTCCCAGCATTGTCTTATAATATTGTCCTGTGTCTTTAGTATTTATGATATTGACAAAAAAAGCGGGTATACAAAAATATATTTAATGGCCCAAGCATTTTATTGATCCTTTTTTTTTTCTAAACTGCAGGCTTCACTGATGAATATCTCTTTCAATAAAGACAATATGTCCTTTGAGTTGAACAACAAAGCAAAATGGTAGGTTTTATTTGGATATCTGTTGAGACTATGTGTATCTCATTACATTGTAAAGAGGCTAGAGATATCCGAAGCTGCTATGACCACAACCCTGCTTTTAACCTTTGTAAAAAGAAAAAAGAAGTGATCCTTTTGAAGAAATATCTATGTATAGAAATACAGACAAATCTAAAACAGGTATGCATATTTTGTATCACATAAAAATAGACATCATGAGTTGAGAATATTTGTCATGTTTGTGAATGCACTTTTTAAAAACAAGACGTTTTGTCTGTGAGTTACCGTTAACCTTTTGACTGAGCTATCTATCACGTGCTGTTTTCATTGTTTTCAGCATACCACTCCTACAATTGGCAGAGTCAGTTCTCTGTTATTGCATCTGTGCTACTCGTCAGAGTGCAAACTCATCACTCAATCAAAACCTTCTTAAATAATAAAAAAAAGAAAACAGCTGTGTGTGTTTGAATGGTCTCTTTGACAGCATCACATTTCCCTTTTTCTGTCACTTTTATTTGTATAAATAAAAATGTTAATACCAGAGACATATTCAAATCATTTAAAGATCTTTTTCTTTTTTATTCCCTAAATTTCTCCAAAAGTTTATTTTCCTTGTGTATTTTTAGAAAAAATACTTTGAGAAGAACAGATCAAGCAGAGGCATCTGCTTTTGTTGTGTGAGCCAACAGTGTGTTCGTGATATTGGAAACATCAGTTAAATATAATTGAACATTTTAATCAACTTGCTTTTTGAATCGGGCAAAATTGTAGCCATTTTATTTCTAGAAAAAAAAATGGTCTTCTCTTTTGGAACACATTGGTTTTTAAACTCAGTTTCCAGATGTTGTATTCAGGTAAATCATAAAAAATAATTTCATTTCATGCATTTGCTTTTTCGTTGGCATTGAATCAAATAATAATTTAAAAAAAAGCTAATATTTATTTTGTTTATTGCATGTGTATGTGTGTGATCTGTACAGAAAAGAAAAAGACCCACAGAATTACAGTTGATGGCATGTCACCCTTCCCTTACATCGTGGAGATCCACTATTCTGTACATGACTTAAAGAAAATGAAAATAGTACAACCAAAACAATTGTATATAAATAACATATACTACAATTTGTACAATGACAATATATAATTTAGCAATTATTTTTTTTTTTTTTTTTTTTTTAGGTCAATTGTTTTTCTAATATCAAGAAGGGGTTCTTCCAGGTCAAATATGTAGGGGTTGAATCTATAAAAATCTGAAACAATTTTGTATATTTGTGGAGTAGAGATTCATCTTAAGCAGGATTTTTATATCAAAATATTACAAATAATTAATGACTACATGGTGTTCAGCTGAGCCCATGTGAAATCCATGATTAAACACTTTGACATAATCACAATAACTGTTGTGTAACACAATGGAAAATCAGGGAGTCACATGTTAATATGCACACACAATGTTTGCACATGTCCAGCAGTGGGCCAAGGCATTTCACCTCATAACTAAAATACCTTCCTGTGGCCGAGTGGCAGTGGGAGATAGAGCTGTGTCCGAGTAGTGGCGTATACTGTGTGGGACTCAGTGAAGTCATTTTGTGTTTGTGTGTGTGTATATGTGTGTGGTAAAGCCATGGTGGGCTCGTCCCAGCATTCAGCCCTTCTGGTGCAGGACACTTGACACATGGTCCACATGTGTGCGAACACACACGCACACAGCTTCACACTCCCCCACAAATACCCATGTTCTCACTTTCTCCAACATAAAAAATACAATTTTACCAAATACTCTTAAAGATGGAGGAGGAAAAATGCCCCTGCTGTGAACAACGTGCAGCCACATCAGGTGCAAGATGAAAGTTAAAGCTAATCACTGAGAACAAAGGACCTTTTAAATGCTTATCTGGCAACTGGACTGGCAGATGGGACTAAACCTTCATCTTGAATTCCTCACCAGTTGAAGTAGATTGTTGTGGCTTTAAAAATCCTTGCCTTATCAGTCTCTCAGAACAAGACAGATGATTATTTAGGGCAAAATTAAAACAAATTTAAAGATGTGATTTCAAAAACCCATTATGTTCAAGCAACCAGGCAATTGTTTAAATTAATACTTGCAAAGTTTTACTAAGGTATTTCACATGATAATTATATCTGAAAACCCATACACAGCTAAAATCTTATAATAAATATCAAGAGAGACATGTATTTACAGTGTAAAAATAACCTGTATGAGTCCTATTACAAGGACAACCGGGACATTACCCACTGCAGCTAAGCAATGGCTGGTCTGTCCAAGTCCATCTCACTTCAGCTTTCACCACTGAGCCATAACTGTTTGTTTTTGTGTTATTTTTCTCCTCCGCTTTCACGCACATATTACTTGTGATGTTGACGGATGTGAGTTAAGTCTGCCCTCGGGAGCTCTTTGGGCCTGACTCAGTAACGCATGCTGCCGTTTGTGAACCCATTGTTTGACATCGCACTGTCAGCTGATGGCGCAGGCTGAGTCAGTGGAATTGTCCCGTAATGAAGAAATTTCATACTGACTGTTTTTCTCGGCGAAGGCACTCATTTTGCTCATATTTGAGTGGAAACAAAATACATTCCATGCATGCTTGCACTCATGCGCTCACATTTAGCAAATTATTTTGCAGACTGCCAGTATACATGTATGTGAAGACTGTTGTTTGGGGCTCTAAATGGTGATTCTTCTCAAATTCAGAATATAATTCAATAAGCTGCTGCTCACAGAAAAGCTCCTGTGAAGGAGAGCTGTTTCACCCTGTGATGACGGCCTCCCTGCTCAACATGGGGTTAAATGAGGTTGTAAACCATGACAATGGAGGAATGTTATTCCCATAACAAAACATGTTACCCAGATTTTTTTGTTGCAGTTGCATTCATTTTTCCATTAAGCAATACAATGCAATGGAATGTGCAACATCTGACAAGCAGTTTTATTTTACTGTTAAAAACAGACTGTTTATGAGAAACCAAGGGAATGCAGACAAGGCGTTATGTGAGGTGTGTCCATTTAAAAGGATTTTAACAAGTATAATCTTCGAGTGGGTTACAAGGCTAATTATCTAAGTAAACATGATATGCCTTTCCATTTCTCTGCCATTTTCTCCTCTTTTCATGAAACGTGGCAGCTCTCTCCTTTGTGCAGCACACCCAGCAAATTGCTTGGCCTTTTTTTGTTGTTGTTGTTTTATCTGCACTTGACTCGTGTTTGCGTGCTACCTGTTTGAAGTGAATATGTGTGACATTTGGGCATGGCACAGTGTGAACAGACAGGCCATCATTGGGACGGGGCTGTCGGCTGTTTGTTTAATGCCCTGCCTACTGTGAAAGTCTCCCTGAAACAGGCGCAGTAAATATCCCCATTGATCCAGAGGCAGGGGGCCCTACGATGATGTAGTGGCGAAGAGCCACGGGAGTAAATCTAACCGACAGTAATCCAATCCCATTCTCAAGGCTCTGGGATCTGAGATAGGTGCTTTAAATCCAAAAGTGTGCCTTTTTGCACAATTTCTCCACCTTTGTCGGTGCTGCTTCTCTTGTTGTTTTTTTTCTACTTCCATGTCTCAGCTCTCGAGTCAATCCATAGCTTGCTGAGGCGCTTCGCTAGCTATCCTATATATATTTGTTTAAATTCCAAGTCCTATTAATGATGCCGCAAATTCAGCCTCATGCTCATTCCACTGTCAAATTCACTCCCACTCTTCTCCCACTTTTGCTTGTCTAAAAGCATCCACCTGAAGTACAAACTCCAAAGTTAAGAGAGTGTGAAAGGTGTGTGTGTGTGTGTGTGTGTGTGTGTGTGTGTGTGTGTGTGTGTGTGTGTGTGTGTGTGTGTGTGTGTGTGTGTGTGTGTGTGTGTGTGTGTGTGTGTGTGTGTGTGTGTGTGTGTGTGCGTGCGTGTGTGACAACACTCCTCAGGTAATCAGTGTTTTTTGTGGATGGTAGAGGGATACACTGGAAAATCTGAAACCCCATTAGGCTGGAATTTCCCTTTGATGGCCAAAAGCTGCCTACCTAGCGCTTGACTGGTTGCTTGGCTGCTCCGACAAGTGTTAGTTTTCATGCAGGCTCTCAAGATGACAAAGTTACGCACTCCAGATCCCCTGGAACAGGATTGTGTGGTTGCAATTCAGATTCTATCCTGTATGGATTGTTAAGAGTTGCTGAAGCGCGGTACACTTTAGCCTGCTGGAGCATTTGAAACATTAACAGTTTGGTACAGTGAGCGATCAACAATTCACCATAGAGATGCTTGTGGTTACCAGTTCACATCCAAGTTGTTTTTTAATGCACTCTGCTGCATGCAATAATAACTCCATGTAACACCACTAACCACAGAGTGCAAGAAGGCAAAAGGATTCAGAAAGTAAGAAAGACATTATGATTCATTTAAGTCAAAAATATTCCATTTGAAACTGTTGCGATGACAGTTTTGACATCCATGCACACAGTAGATGTAAGTACAAGTCTTACAGCGTGTATTTCCGCAAAACCTTTAGCTGCTGCGTGTCTTGTGGAAGGAACCTGAGCAGTGAAAGTTGCCTTGACTTTTGTCCACTTCTCATAACACTTTTAAATTGATACACTCTGTACTAACAAAGCGGCACTGTATAGCCATCTCTGAAAGTCTAACTGGCAGGTCAGGTGCAGGTTGAAGGACACTCCTCTCACGGTTTATACTGTGCAGTGAGGTGCTTAAAGAAAGCACAGACAAGAGGTGCGAGCGAAGGTGGGGGGGTTTTGGAAAATCAATGAAGTCGTGGAACGTAGTGGTGGTCCACCTGAAAGGGAACACGTCATCAATTAAACAAACTTGGCGAACAGGGCCAATTCATCAGAGTGCGGTGTGGATCAGCTATTGGGTTCAGCTTCGACGTGACAAATGCCGGACCTCCTCTGTGTGCCCAAGGTTGCCGATCGATAGAGATCATCATTGTGATGTGGCCTTTTATCTCACAACCTGCTCCCTCAAGCCTTATATTATTCCCAACACAGAGATCTCAAAGGAGGAGGAGGGGTGAGAAGGGCACGCGCCTGATTGTATCTTTTATTCTCAGAACGTCGAGGCATTATTTGTTCAAACAGTTTTCATGGCTTCTGATGACCAGCTGTGTCCTCGAGCAGGAAAGTTTTGAGGGATTTTGTTTGGTTTTGTACCTGCTCTTGCACTTTGCTCCGTCTTGGCATTGTTCCTTGCTAGATGAGTATCACTCTGGTTAACATGTCATTGCTCGCTGAGGAATTGAATCCTCTCAACACAAGCCTGCTCCCCCTCAGCGGCACTTATTCAAATGTGTCAAATCCAGCTGAGAGGAAAGCCTCCTGGGTTGCTATTGATCTGTGCCATTATGGAATTCCATGCCAATAAACTGTCATGACTTACTGTAACAATCCAATGATTAGGCTCCACTTCAGTCATGTGACCAAGAAGAGCTTCCTCATTATCAGAGGCCATTATGAGAAAATGGAATTTTGCAATTGAGTTATGCAATGATAAACATTGACTTATTTCTGCTTTAATCGTCTGGTTTAACTGTGTTATTGGTGTATGGAGCCTATAGAGTAGCCAGTAATTGTAGTGTTGTTAAAGGCATCATGATCCACTCTTTGAAATGTACCCCCCTTTTTCCATTGTGAAGCCATATCAGACATATAACAACTTTGATGTAATGTTTGATTTGGGAAGTATTTCTTCTTAAAACAGAACATGGTGGTAAAGATCTAGCTATACAGGCGTCCTATAGGCTATGCTCAAATACACATGTAATAGTTTACCCAGAATTTCCAGTAACTTTTTCCAGATCACACAAATGTAAAGTGATGGTAAGTGCACAACTGACAACCCTGCTTGTAAAAAACAGCCCTGTTGCTGACAGAGTGGCTCGCTTTCAAAAGCTGAAACTGACATAAAATGTTTTTTCTATCTGGCAATTTTCTCAGTCCGACTAATTACAATGAAGATGTAGACAGGAAGCAACACGGACACAAGGGAAATGTTGAAAAGTGACTGTATATAAAAATGGACATCGTATCTTGGTCTGAAAAGAGCTAATGCACAAGTTCTTAAAATGAAATACCACTGAGGACCACTAGGGGCTGGCTCCAAAAACCTCATTGGAGTCCAACAGACTCCAATTCAAACAATACATTTTGCCCTCATGAATATTATGTCAATTTTTTTTTCACAAATCATGATGGTGTTATTTGATAAATAAATACAAATAATAATAATAATAATTCCATAATTATTAGGCTTTGGTTTTGGGGCATGTTTGGATTGACTGACATGCCTGCAGTTAGGTTTCTGGTATAGGTGGGAATGCAAAGTGTCCTCAGGTTCTCAGCCAGATCCACACCTCCCGAGCTTTCCAAAATATGGTCACTTCAGGCTCGAAAAAATAAACATGATGACAGCCAAAATGCCAGACTTGGGACTTCAAAACGGCAGCTCACAAACCAATGAATGGCTTCCAATGGAACTTGAGAAATTAAGCACTTTCATCCTACATGAGATACTGCACAAGACACTGTGTTACAGGATTACGGTTATGAACAGCCATGTACGGTTGTTCTGGAGAAAAAAAATGTAAATAACAATGTGAACATGCCATTAGTATGTAAGCAAATTTTGGACAAAATCTAGTCGCATTCTCAGTCTATGTGTACTCATTGCCTATGTATCTTACAGTCTAACTTTGATAAATCTGTTCAGTTCCTTTCAAGTGCTGAAACATTACACCTGGGCTGTGGTGTAAAATATGCATAACACTATCAGTTACATGCTTCTAGCCTGCTCCAGCTGGGAGAAAATGAGGATATTACAACTCACTCTGTGTTTCAGCAGCCAGCCCCAGTTTCCCAACACTGATTTGAACCAGTCTCTGCTATCTGCTGTTCATTAGATGAGATTGCAGCCACCAGTAGTAGCTGCAGGAATGAATAAAGGCAAGGCTTACAAAACCAGCTCCAGCAGTAGCACTTGACAAGTATAGCAGGGAGAGCCCTTGTTCTGTTCCTACTGAAATGAAATACCAATTTGTATCTTAAACATGGAGCTGCAGGTTTAGCAGAATGTTTTACTTTATATTTTTCAGTTTTGAAACTGGTGACCCTTTCCTGTTGTAATTGTATAATTGTGTTTAAATGTTTAAAAAAAAAATGGGATAGAATAGCTTTACAGGAGAACGAATGACACAGAGCCCTGGAATTGAACAGCTCCTTGAAGTACATGAGCATTAAGATATAAGAAACCCATCAGCCGATCCTGCAACACCATCTTGACTCATCCTGTTTTTGATGCAGCCTGATTGTGAGCAGCAGTTGCTGATGTATGGAATTTGAAGAGTTCGGAGTTGTCACTGTCAGTGATTGACATGATGAGAGGATCAATGTAAAAGCCTTGCTGCCAAGCAATAATCCATCCAAACTGATCACGCTTAAAATTGCCTGGGGGTATTGATTACACGTGCAGGCCCAGAAAACACAGTAAGCACTGCAATAATAATCAGGTTGGCTAAGGAGGCAGATTCCCCCCCCCCATGTTTTCTCTTTTGTAATTTTCTTTTCATCTCATATACAGCAAATACAGTCTACATACATGCTGACACTTTACCATGGTGCCTGTTATGTAATTATGAGCACATAGTAGCAGCGGTATGAACATAATGCATTGATGTAAAGAAGCTATATGTTTACAAAAACGACAAAACAAAAAGCCAAGTGCAAAACATCCTGTTCCACCAAGATTTTATACTAATTTACAAACCCTAGCAGAATTAAATGCAAGTACTTTAGTGTCAAACATTCAAATATTGTGTTGCAGAGATTACTGTAGTTTACATGTTACCCAGGTGCACCCAGCCTGTCCTGTCTAATACTACTTTGTAGGCTATCTCAAGGGGCAATAGCAAGTCACTGTCACATTCAGTCTGCCCTCAGTTCATAGATGGTATATAAAAAGGGACCTAGCTTCTGGGTCTGATAAGTGAAGCCAATACGGAAATGTTTTAAAGTGCAATATCACAGAGGACCGCTGGGCGATAGCTCCAAAAATCCTCTGTTTCCATAGACTCCCATTCAACTTCTCTCGTTTTTGAATTTTTTTTCCATAGGTCATTTTGTTGTCATTGGCTAAATTTACTCCTTCTGATCAGTGTTCTGGTGGTGCGTCTGAAAATCATTCCATAATTATGATATTATGCCTGAAAAATCACTATATATGGGGGAGTCTGGTTTCATTGGCAGATCTGGGGGGCAGTGAGGCTTCTGCTGTAGTTGTATGGGCATCCACTCCTTGCTCGTCCAAAAATGATCATTTCTGGCTCCTAAACGGTAGATGATGGGGTGATATCACAGATGGTTGACACTTGCCTCAGTCCAACATGACAGGACCAAGAAGTAGTGCTGCCCAGAGGGTGTATTATAACCTCCTGTAATTCACGTTTAACGTACTGCCCCCCATTACACCATCTAACAACATGTAGCCAATGATTAGAACCTGTTGGCAGGTGACCATTATCACCACAGTCCACTCCTGGAAAGAAACCACATGTGGCAACAAAGAAAAGAAGTGATAGCAATAAATGCAAAACCAGAGTTAACACTGGGACGGTTTTGGGTGGTTAAGGGAATAACATTTGATGCTGAACTCGCAATGCTTCTTCTGGAGTGGCAGTAACAAAGTTAAAAAATACACTTTAATTCATTGTATTTTCAGTATGTATTTGTAAGTTTTATTTATTATTCAAGATTTATTTGATATTTGCCAATTTTATCTCATTGAGCTGCTTTTATTTTGTGTGGATTCTACTTCCTGTTTTCTGGGCAATGTGCCACCACTGCGCATCACCTTTTGTTTACATCCTGGGTTTCCGTAGCTCCCTCGCTCACGTGTTTCCGCATTGCCGAGGTGAGTTGGATGAGAACTACAACTGGTGCTAATGTATTATTTTGAGTGTTAGTCGATTTATTTGAATTGTAAATCTTGGCGCATACGTTTCTCCACTAATAGAATCATCCAACTGAGCCTTTTTGGTGTTTTTCGTCCTTTTATATACGTTTTTGGAATTTTTTTTTTTTTTTTTTTATCCGAATCCGACTTGACACGCCCATTTTGAATGTGCAGCCCGTCTTACGTCACGACGTAACGTGAAGAGCTCCAAGTCTATTGCACATTTTTCTCAGTGCAAATCTTGTTTTGTTTTTTTGTACATTTAGGGCACTGCTGCGCAGGACAAACCAGGGGACAAAAGCTATATGTGTGTTTTTTTCTCCACTGAAGGTATGTTGGTTTTTATTTAGATGGTTGTTAGTCGTTCTTTTGTTGTTTGACAAAACTTCCATGCACCCTGGCTGTATATTTCCTTGGAGCATGTTGTGAGGAATGTTTTGAAATGTCCACATCATGTGATGTACATTTTGTGATGCCTTTACACACCGTTTAGGGCACTTATGTCCCGGATCAAACCCAGGAATTTACAAGAAGTTATATGTGTTTGTTTTTTTGTTTTTTTCTTCTGCAGGAACTAATAAACTGCATAAATCAGTCCGATGCCTCATCGTTGACGAAGACCCACGAACATGTTAAGTAAACAGCTGTTAATGCTCATGATGGCTAAGTCATGATAGCTTACAAAGGTAGGTAATTGTACAACAGTATTAACAGTGTCTACATGCTCAATGAGCTTGTCATTTAGCTCTAGCGTATTGACCTTATTTGGACCATTTGAAGTAAATATTTAGCGCAGCTAATGACAACACAAACAATAATATAAACAAAATCCTTGTTTCTAGGGCTAAGAAGACTTTTATCAGATCCAGGTCAAGAGGACTATTGTACCAAATGTCAAACAGTCAGTGTCATCCTTTGATATTTCTTTTAATATAACTCGGATCAGTCAGTCATGTCTGGGAGATTACGTCTCTCCGACTTGGTCTTTGTGAAACATTTACATGCGACAGGTTGAAGGTCTAGAAATTATTTGTAGGCACCATATACCATCCGTGAACTGATTATTCTCACTTTTGCCTAAATAAAAACATTATAAGTTATAAAAAGCGACTTGCTGCTGCAGCAGATTTCCTCCTCAGTAGCCACGCAATACAGTATGTAGGACAAAGCTGTCCGTGATCACAGTGGACCATTGCATTACATCTTATCATTTCCTCTGGAGCTGAAACTCAAACTGAGACTCATCAATAATGCACCTATGATCTCCCATTCAGAAGATCTCAATGGCAGATCAAGCTACTGTAGTATCTCCTCTCCGTTCTCCGCCTCGACTTCTCCCATGTACTTTCTTTAATGTCCATACATGTAAATTCACATCGCTGCTCGGCCACAATCTCCACACTAATGGCTTCAAATGTCCACGACCCTCATTTGGGGGTTTAGTTTTCAGCATAGATTTTCCCATTAGTCCAGTGCCTAAGATTCACTCTGTCTTTTTATTAAAAACCCACACAAATGGATGTCCCCATAATGAGTTTTTTTTTTCTTCTGTTGGCAATAAAATGTCAAGCTTTGTCTCTGGACAAAATGATATTCTTGACTATATTGGGTGAGAGATGCTCCTCTGTTCAGCTCTCTTACTCTCTAACTGAATTATTAAATACTCAGAATCTGGTTAAGTAGTGTACATTTTCCTAAAGGTCAGAAAGTTCATTAACTATGGGTTGCCATTGATTGTATCCTTGTGTATTTCCCTTCATGGTTTAGGTTTTCCACGCTGCGTATTGAGTGTGTACGAGTGCTGCAACCATTCTGTTACTATGAATATAAATTGTAAAATTAATTTTACTCCATTTAATATGATTTAAATACAGGTCAAATGAATTGTAAATATGCTTTTTAAAAAAAAAAAAAAAAATATATATATATATATAAAACATGTCACTTACACTCTGATGTCGGATGTTATTTCACAAAAATAAAGGTATCATCTTTCCCCGAGTCAGTTTAAACCAGGTTCCTGAGTCCAGTGCACTTTTGCAGGCTGCAGAACATTTCAATGTAAAGGCCACATGCTTTTTTTCCCCTCCTTGCTATATCTTTGAACAGAAAAATCCATAGCGACTATGACAGCCGCAGTATCTGTTTCACAACAGTCCGCTCATGTCAATCAGCATGATGCCGATAAAGATCTGTATTTTGATTGAACGTGTGCAAAACTACTCATACTTTACACACGCCACTTTGATGTCGACCCATTTGAAATCATATCAGATGCAGCGCGACCAAAGAACACCCCAATCAGCCGAGATGATTTCATAAAGAGGGCTCTTGGGTTTCAGCGTCATAAATAACTCATGGTAATCCCATATTTCTCTGACTTCTCTCATTTGAGCTGGAGATGGAAAGAGGGCAGTTGTGACAAACATTGTTAGCATGGCTGCCAAGCCATTCTGACCTGGCTCTATATGTCTTGGCTGCTCTGGTTTCGCTGCACAAGTAACTATGAGGTGATGTCCCAAGTGGCTCACATCTTTCCCCTTTTAAACCCATTAAATAAAACAAGTTCAGTTTTAAGGACAATTTAAATATAATTCTGCAAATTTATTTGACCTTTTTAAGTAGGTGAGGTAACATTTGATCCAGCAGGGAAAGCATGAACGTTGTACAATCTCTTTCATGCTGTCAGTACTGTTGGTGTTTTTGGCTGCCCGTTTTACGATGATCATAATGATAATAATGTGTGAGGGCGTGTGCATGTGAGCGTACACGTGCGAAAGATTTTTGAAATGGCTTGATTCATAAGTCATGGGCACCCCCGCTGAGACCTCTTCCTACACGTGCAATTTTCCAACGCAAAGCCACTCGCCAAGCAATAATTATGCTGAAGTTTTCAATTACACTCCTTCCATTTCATTAACAAAAAATGTTTGGCTATTGTATAATTAGATATATGAGCTTACCACCTACATTTAACATGGCCACTACACAGCAGCTTGATGGAAAACAGAGAGGGATTTTAGCATGTGTGCATTTACGGGGGTTCAGTAGTCTGCTATAAAGTAGGATCAGCGAGACTTTGTGCAGCAGTCTTCCCCTTCTTTTTTCCATCGTTTGATGGGGTCCTCTAATCTGCAAGACATACACAGACCTATAATTGAGTATCATGAAATGTTTGATGAAGTATGGGAGGTTTTGTTAACATGCAGCGCACACATGTACACTTACACATGTTATCAGTTGCCGGTGCCTATAATTAACATGCTAGAGAGTGTTACAGGATCAGACACACGCGTGCTGGTGAGAGATTATTAGTTACCGTAGCGACTGACTTTGAATTAAGATAGAAAAAAAAAAAAATCCAATATCATCCCGAATGCAAGTTTATTTTCCATTAAAGTATTCCGTGGACTGTTTTCCATTCAGGAACTTTAACTCCCCTCTCTGCCTTTGCAAAGTGCGACCCGTTGATGATATTATATAAAAAATTAAACTGTCCATCATCGTGGTTATCTCGCCATCTTAAGTGGCTGTACCCTGTTACCACACAGGCTTGAGTTTCAGGGCAATGCAATCCAATACAAGCCACAGAAACTCTCCTCAGTCCTGTCATTTTGTCTGTTCCCTTTCACATCCATCGCAACAGGTTTCCACCGAAGGCCAAGATTGTTCTCAGTCAGGAGGTATGTGTTGCTGCTCTACCTACATTAGCAGAAAACCGCAGCGCTTATTGTGAATGAATGTAACTTCTAATCTTGAACTGGATGTCTGGAGCAGGTATGTCAAAGGCTCGCCAGGGCATTATGGGCAGTTCAAACAGAATTGAGTATTTTACCAGTAAGATATAGTTCATTTGAGATGTGGCTGACCTCGTTGCTTGACACCAGTGCAGTGCTGATGGACAGTGACGCCTCTAGGTGTGTCTGTGATATCAAAAAGCTGCCTGAGACCATGCTGGAGACAAAAAAAAAAGAAAGAAAAGGAGGAGGGAAGAGCGATCTGATGACGCAGAGATAAAGTCAGCAGGGGACAGAGTTTTAATGAGGCTTGCCTCTCATTGGAGAGAAGGCTGAATGCTGTGTTTAGCTGAGGCTGTAAAGTGATCCCAGTCTGATATTCCCCGGCCCTGTGACAGAATTATTAAAAGCTCATCCTCTTAATGCAGCATCCACAGTGTCACCTTTCACAGGTCCTCAGAGACACTTGTCCAACAGGACTACGTTGAGTTTTTTTGTTTTTTTTCCACAGGTAAATTGGCATAGAAGAGACGAGCACCCAATCCAGTGTTAGCGACGGAGGCCGGCGACGGTAAATTGAACACTCGCGCCACAACTTGGAACACGACTTGCTCTCAGCCAAACTTAATGCTCTTTTCTATCTGTCAAAGTTAGACTTCAGTATTATGTATATGAGCCCTAATTCCCCGTCATTAGTGATACTAATTGCATCACAGTGGTCATCAGTTGCAAAAATGATCTCAGAGTGGTGTCCATTTTTAAGGCAATTTTGATACTAAATGGATTTTGCCTCTTTGTGCATAGGAGCAAGCCCCCTCAAGCCTGTACTAATTACATCCATAATCAAATGCGTTCTGTGCCTCCTTGTTAATGACATTGATCTTTAAGAATATCCAAGCCTATATTCTGTGAGATTATTGGATAAAGTGCAGGGCGAAGTCTGCGTGACCCCGGGAGGAAGCCGTCGTTGCAGACATAAGTGGGTATTAAATGGATATAATTGACAGTGACCCTTCCTGGCACTCTGCACTGCCGAAGCCCCTGGTCCACGGATCATACAGCAGAGGGGGATGAATTAGCACGGGTTAGGAATGGGAAAATTAAAATTAAGAAACAGGAGATGGATCACTGTTGAGCCTGTGGGTTTATCAGCTGATGTGAGTAGCGGTCAGACAAAATCCATCATTTAGAAACTTCTGTTCTTAATTTCACACCAAAAGTTTCCTCTGCTACTTCTACATGTTTAAAATGAATGCTCTTTCTCTTCCTTTATATTTGCATCAGCAACTACATCCGCATCCTTGGTGGGCATTGACTATGTTTGCTTATTGACCATTCAAAGGTCGCGACCTCACAGCCCTAATCCATTGTGATGATGTAGACAGATGATTTGGAGTGAGATGAATCTGCCCTCACAACATACATTATAATTTGAGTTTCCCGCTCCACAATACAAAAATACTCATCGAGCTTTCTAATTGTAGAGCCGAGCATTTCAGTTTCTATGACACTGGCCTCTCTTTACAAGTCTGTCTGGCAACCGCTCCGCCCCTGCACAGGTGGGTCCCATTGTGGCGTGTGTGTTTGGTTTTGTGCCGTACTGTTGGCATGATGAGGGTAATTGGAGTGTTGGTCTGGTGAATCAGTGCCAGCCTGGGTGGGCAGATTGCATATGATGATCATGTTCTGACCAGATGGCTCGCTGGCACAAGGGCTGAGACGAGCAGGATGTGCATATGTATGTTCATTTCTGTGTGTGTGTGCGTGCGTGCGTGCGTGCGTGTGCAAGGGAGCGTTAAGTGGGTGGAAATTGCAATTTATTGTGACTTGCCATTTAGATATGTGTTGGAACTTTGCATATGTACATGTGGGTACAATAATATACAAAAGCAGCTGGTTGGAAGAGATTTGTCCTTTAGTACCGTGTACGGTCGTGTAAAGACAATACAATTTTAATTTTGTCCCGAGTCTCAACACAATTCAGGATCAGTCGTGTACAGAAGGAAAACATGTGTTTGACTTGAAAATAAACTTTTGCAAACTTTTTTTTATTTTATTTTATTTTTTTTTACCTTTTACGGCTTGGTAATTTTCTATATTTTATGATTTATCGGCATATTAATGGCAGTTCAGGGGTCATTATCCTGGAGGTTTGTAAATAGCTTTTGTTGCTTTGTTATAACTTGTAAATGTATACTTTCTAATTCATATCCGTGAAGATCAGATACCCGCGATCACTTCCCATCAAAGTCTTTAAACACTCAGCCTTAGTGAGATATACTTACTATATAACTTGTATCTATACATGTTACTTTTGGTGAACAGTTGTCACTTAATTTGAGTCTTTTGGCAAATTGTTTTGTCACATTTTAGTAAATACATTTTTGTTTGTTTTGGTATAGTGTGTCAACAAAAATGTAAGTCATGTTAGTCTCGTGGAGTTTTAGTTTCATCCTTGTCATACATTTTTAATTTTTATGTCATCTAAACAGGCTACAGCTGTTATCAACTTTGTTGTCTACAGTTGTCATGGTTACAGGTGTCAAAAAGAGGCTGTTTAATTAGGCACACACATACGGTGTCCAGTAATACAACAGGCTGACAGACTTCTCATTTTCAAGGATTCATTTTATTCAGTTTTAGTCTCCGTCTTATTGTGAAAAACAAGTCATCAGTAAATGTTTTTCATCACAGTTATCATGGACCAAATGAACCCTTCTCTGGTAACACATTATTGGCAGCTGTTTTGATATTTTCCAGTTAATTGTTTGAGGCCTCCTTGTACGACTACAGGCATTTTACTCTTTGTCAACATGTATGAGTAAAACAAATTGAGCCAAGAAGATTATTATAATGTCATTTACACAATTTGGGACATCGATTATGCTGGAACATACCTACTCGTGCATGTTCTGTTCACTCATCGAGTAAAGTTACCGAAGCTACGAATGTTTCGTGAATCCATGTTGGAAAATGGAAAACTCACATGAACAAAACTCGCCAAAAATATGTTCATGATAAAAATAGGAAAATTCTTGCATTACCTATCGGGAGCTTTTGATCTGGGTAAAACAGTGGAAATGATGAAAAGATGCCTAAAATCCAGAAACACATGGCAGCACAGTGCAATTCTTTTCTTGCACATGTTCGGTATAATTTAGATTTCTCCCCTCTGCATCAAAACAGTGGACCACTAGCAGACCACATTGCGGTGGCCAGTCTCATGTTCTTGTCTAAAATCCAAGCCACTTGGAAATGTATTACTTTGGAAGATGACAAATGGCTCCAGCAAAGTTTTGCACATGCGGCCGGATAAAGTTTATCTTTAGGGCATGTGCAGCTGCCAACAGTGCTTCCAGAAAACTTTAATCTTTTCTCTCAGAGGCTCACTTCCTATTTCTGCACAGGGGACTTGATGGGAGGCAGACCGGGGGTGTTTTGACACCCGTCTGAGGAAACGATCGCAGTGAGTGGGCCTGCCGCTGCTGCTGCTGTAGCAGTACAGCCTGTCTACTGTGGTTCCCGCTGGCTGTTTCTCTGTAACTTAGCACCCCGGCTACTTAATTAGAGCTTTAAGTTAAGGGAAAAGAACACAGACGGAGAAGAGCGCTTTTCTCTCAGTCGGTCAGCCACAGAAAGGTGCTTTTATTGAGAATAATCCATCAGTGTGATCTGATGAGGTGATGATAAATGATTAACCCGAGGGGTAAATGATAAGCAGCTTATTAAATGCTCCTGATATGTGATCCACGTGCAGCTCAGATATTACAGAAGGTTGAGTCGCTCAGCCTCTCACATCCGTGGGGGCAAACATCATTAGAGTGATGCTGTACCGCTGCACACCAAACAAATAAATTAAAAAAGCACGGAGCAAAGCAAACTGGCAACAGTAAACACTATTGATGTGGCCGGCAGATTTCATTACAACACTCTGCTGTTTCAACTAATGACTAACTTCTTCAGCAAAATCTAACATTGTGAGAGCAGCAGAGGGAGCGAGAAAGGAGGGAGGGAGCTTTACTGGCGTTGCTGTCAGTAGGGGGCTCAGGCCAAGTGGGAAAACGTCAGCACTGTCAATGGGAAGGAGGGCTTGATGTTGCAATGATAGGCCTCTGTAATGGGCACTTTGAAAGAACAATCAGTGCCTTCTGTGAATCATATAGCCCGGCATGTAATTCATGTTTGCGTCTGTGAATTTGTGCCAGCGCATGAGAACAAAAACTATTTGTAGTCTGTAGAAACTGAGCTAAAGGTTACGCAGGTCCTTTTATGAGTCGCAGCATCGTTGTTTGTAGTCTGACTCATGGTAGATCGGGACCTTTTGTGACACTGTTGGTTCATTTTTTTGGCTTCTTTATAGAGTCTCTATTTTTATGCAAAGAATTTCCTGTTATGTGATTTTGTTGTTTTACTGTCAGATATGTTTTTGCAGGCCCACTCTGGGAAGTATCAGTTTCCAAAGCTGTTTATGTGTATTTACAGTATCATAATGTCATATTGGGAACATTTGGAGCCCGTTATGGTGGATGTTAAATTCAAGCACCACCTGTATGTCACTGCTCATGCATCAAATGCTTGCTTGGAAAGGTCTCTTACTGATGACATCATAGGTCAGCGGCAAAGCAGAATTGTAATCAGCAGGATGGAAGCCAGAGTAGATTTAACATCTTCTGAACAAGCGCTGGTCTGTACGGTGATTTTTGGCGTTGCGGCTGAACCGCGTTAGTACGACATTTATCACATGATGCACATTGACCCATAAAGCATTTTTAACATCGAATCACTGGAAAAAGGGGCAATTTTAAAACGGTAAATAGATTTTTCTGAAACCCCACAAAACCACTCTTTTTATGGTCAGAATTTGATCCAATAACATTTGGACAGTCTGGAAGAACCGAATGGTTCATTCACTGAATCCCATTTGTAAGAGTGGGGAATTTACTGGCCGATGGGAATCTTCCTCAAGCCTATGCTCTCCTTTTTTTTTTTTTAGGCCTAAATTTGCAGAGTCATGTGGAACATCCGGGTCTCTCATGGCGTAAGCTTGAAAAAGCCTTTTTGGTGTAAGCGCCACTGAGCAGGTTTTGTATTAATGAACGAGGTGCCATCTTATCATTTTGTTTCCAGTCCTTCTTTATACACCCACACATCCAAACTATGCAGCATGTTCGTATTTTCCTTTTGCCTGACGAGTGAACATTCAGTCATTCATTCTTGTAAAACCCACGTTTTCCGTCAAAATGGTTAAGTAGTAAACGGTTGCAGTTGTTTGCTAAAGGTAATGGAAAACAGTAGCTATACAGCTAAATTCAAGGATAAATGTTTTACATGCCCAGTCTGCCACTCCAAGTAGTAATTGTCATTTTACTACATACAGCCTTGAACCAACTGACCTGAACAATATCTTATTTGCATGAAAACATTGCTTTATTTAAGTAAAGTGACATCAGTTTAAAACAGTCTGCTTTTTTTTAACATGACATGTGGTATCCATGATGAGGTGCGATTAATCTGGCAGGGTAGTATGAAAACTGAGGCATACAATGTAAATGAAAGCAATTAATGATGCAATATCTGACAACAAATAAACAAAAGATGGAGGACCGCAATTAATAAATAGACGCTGTCTTTCTCTCCTGTCTCCGGTGTTTTTGGCCCCAAAGAACGAGTAAGATAGATCTCCGTTGCTTAAACCCCTGCTCCTCCTACAGGATTAAAAATTCATAAGATATATTGAATTGGTGTGGAAATCCCAAAATATATTCAATTTGATCAAGTGGGGATTAAAAGTGTCATTGTGCTTGTCAATAAGGGTTGGTGGCGACGGGGCAGTATCACATTGACTCCTGTGTATTAATACTCAGTGTCCTATTGGGCCATCAGCTGATTGTTTGGAATGTAAATGATGCTGCTGATGGCTCCAGTGACTGATGGCTTAAATTCCAATTAATCAATTGCTTCATCAGTTTCCCTAATTCAGATCAAATATCTCCTGAGTGCACACTCTTCTTTCAGTGGTATTAGAAGAAATAAATGCTCTGGAAGTAATTTTCATCAATCTCGTGTACATGCCAATATCCCTCACAAGCCCCGTCCAGGTTGAGGACTTAATGTCTTAAGTGTGTGTGTGTGTGTGTGTGTGTGTGTGTGTGTGTGTGTGTGTGTGTGTGTGTGTGTGTGTGTGTGTGTGTGTGTGTGTGTGTGTGTGTGTGTGTGTGTGTGTGTGTGTGTGTGTGAGAGAGAGTGAGTGTGTTGGAGAGGGATTTGCATATTCGGAAGGACTGTAAGGAATTAAAACAGGGATGTGTGTTTGTGTGAGCTTATTTACTTCATTCTATTTAACTTTATAGTGTGTTGCTGCCAAACCTGAGGACTAGACTAAACTTAAATAGATGCAATGTTTTTATTTTGTCAGCTGCATTTATTCTCCACTCATGCTGCCTACCATTCCAGCACTCCATACAGTTCTGACAAGTCATAAGATCCCACCTGTAAGGAAATCAACCAGCCGCACCAAATGAACCTGATGTCAGCTGACCTTTTGTGCGGTGGGCCTATACATATCGCTGCATCTCAAAACCCAAGCTGCCTCGGAAGGCCTCGCTGTACGATAAGCATGTCAATTAAATCAACTATTCATAAGTAGGCTGTAATAGGATATTGACTGACAGATTTAATAATTCAGTTTTGCTGAGGCTTAACCGGTATTAGTTTGTAGCTAATGGTCGCCTTTGTAAAAAATTCATTGAAGACAATGCTGGAGTGAGAAGATACACGTAATTATGCCTACTTCATTTACTTTAGCCCCCCCTCGCAGTTTGAAAGCAACTTCTAAAGAGTCCTTTACTGTTTAAGCATGCAGCAGCAAAGGTACTGTAATTTGATTTATGAATTTGATCCCACCCACCCCCTAATTTAATTCATCAATGTTTCAGAAGGAGCAATTATGCTTTGTGCTACAGCTCTTCAAAGCTCCATTATCCGGCCTGAATATCTTTGTCAGAGGGTGTGTAATGGTATTGCTAAATATTCCATAATGGCTAGACGGGGCCTTGTCCCTCACACCCATTATTAGTGTGTCCTTTTCCTCAAATTGAACTACGTTTTTTTGAATAATAGCTTTTGACAATAGCAGATAACAAGGACACAGCTAAAGTTTAAAAGGCTGAGCGCAGCAAAGCTCCAATCACAAACTTAGACGTGTATTTTTATGTTCTGATCTTTTGTTTCATGTTGTGAACAAATATGCCATTTACCAAACTAAAAGCCTCTGTTGATGTGTCCTCTGCCTGCTGGTGTATGGACTCGAGTGGGTGTGCATCCATTTCACATAGAGTTTTAATTTGAACATAGAGGAATAATGGCAACCAAAGTGTTTTTAATCTAATTAAAAATACATTCCTGCACATCAGTTCTTCGGGGCTAAATTAGAATATTTTTGCGGAGAATGGCTCCATTTATTCAGTCACTCATTTCCATTTATTTGTCTTAATTTCTTTTATTTGTCTCTTTGCTTCTCTGTTGTGACAAAACGGGGCTTAATGATGAGGAAAGATATTGTTCTGTTCTCACTACATAGTGTGAATTATCTGGGCACGAGCGGGTGGCCGACAAGAAGCAGCCATCAGACCTCCACCCAGCCCTCCCCCGCCCCAACCACCTCCACCACCCCTCGACAAATGCTCAGCGGTCGTGAACTACATTGATCTGGGGTATAATTCTCTATGAAAGTGATGGATGAGGGCAGCCATTGACAGAAAGGGTAAAGACCACTTTGAGATGTCCCCTGTGAATAAGTATGATGGAAAATAGATTGTTGAAGAAGATTTATGTTTGTTCTCCACTGTCACCAGAGAGAGCTACCCCCCCCCCACCCCCACCCTCCGTACCCAGCTTCGCTTTGACCAATCAAACATGTCATTGTGGTCAGATTAAACTCACTGGCTCTGTTCAGCTGCCAACTCACTGACAATTAGCTCATTCTCAAGACGCAGAAAGACGGAGGCAGGATTCTGTTTCACACGGGCCTGCCTTTTCTTTTATTACAGTTATGACAGGTGACGCAGTGGGATATCACGCTGAAGTTAAACTGCTTGTGGTCTCCATGTAGGAAAAAAAAAAAAAAACATTCAGAAGACACAAATTTGTAAATAAATTTTGCTCTGTCAATTTGCTTAAAATATCCTCAGATATCATCTTGCTTGAACAAGCAGAATTAAGGGACAGTATGAACATTACTGGGAGGGAGGCTAAACCTTATCTTCCACATTTAAGAAGGCCCCTCCCAAACTGCAGGACCCTTCAATCACTGTCTTAACCAGGAGTGGGAATTAAAGTCCGTTTACTTTAGTATCGCATTTTTTTTCCGCATTTTTGTTTTTTAATCAATATTTATTTTCACTGAGCTAGTGCAACAGAAGCTAGCAGCTAACTGTTATCCCAGGAACTCGCTGGTTAGCCTGTTGTTATCAGCGTGTGAACAAAGTGACATGGAGAGCTGTTAGTTTATTCAAATGGATGCATTTATTATAACAGTACTTTATTTAGATATTTCTTTATGTTGAACTGCTTTACTTGTGGAATTGGGAGCACTTAAAAATGGCAATATATATCAAATTGGCACCAAAATAGATGGCATTGGATTGAGGGACAAGCATATCGCACCAGCCCTACTTACAACTGCATATAATAATCCCAGTATTACTATAATAATATAACATTCACTCGCGGAACTAAAAAGAAAATAAGTAACAACTGGCTTCAAGAATTATTCTCACCATTTTCACAGGGTGCACAACCAACATACATGTTAGATGTGAGATTCCTGGTTTCCAAATTTACGGTATGACAAACACATGATGCATCATATTTACCAAATATTCAAGCTACACTGTTGGAAGGAAGACTAACTGAACAAGCTCTTTTTATACGTATCAGGAATTTGGGGGCAAGTACAACATGTAAAGAAAAAAAACTTTATTGGTCACAGTTTTGTTAAATGTGGAAGAACAGCAAATAAGGTGTAGTCATGTACTGGAAACTTAAACTGTTAACAGTCACATAAAACCTATTTATTATGTTACTAATGTGATATTTTGTGTACTATTAATCGCAGAGAGAGAATGTATAAATATAGCACAAGAAAAAGACCACTCCTTCACAAATCATTTTTATAAAGTCCCTAATGCTATTCTGATGTATAAGAGTAGTATTTATTTCAGATGTATTTGTTGCATATTTGTCTTACTTGTTTTCTATCGTACCCGGCCTGGGACCCAGTGCATCATTCTACACAAGTAAAAACTAACAAATGAAATTCGTACCATTTCCATTTGTATTTTCATACCAATTTCTAAACAGGTCAGGCTTCTTCAGTTTGTGTCCCCCTGCACATACTGCATTTCAGTGAGCTGAAAGGCATTCACCAGCTGAGCTTAGTGAATGTGTGTACAGTATGTCTAGCTCCTGTCCTGGCTCCTCTGTGGTGTAGTATTGTTCGGCTGCCAGCAGTGTAATCAGATAATACCACTGAGAGGTCAAAAGCACTGCAAGCTTTAGCTTCAGATTTCTGTCACCTTTTACAAAAACAACCAAAAGAGTCATTTCAAATAGTATCTGTGTCCCACTACAGGTACAAATCAGTGAACTTTGAAAACTGTTTTGTAACTTAGAAAAAAAGTTTTTCATTGCACGTTAAATACACAGTAACTTTTATGGTAATCTTGGAAGAAGAACACGGAAGAGCATGGCTGAGGGAAGCAAAGTCTTTTCATCAGCTGGTTGCTTCACCACTTTGGCCCAGTTTAACATATCACAACAACTGGATGAGTTGGATGGATGGTTGTCAGGAAATGAAGCTGACTGAATTCTGTGATCTCCCGCTTTCCTCGAGCACCACCAAGTTAAAGTTTTCACCACATCCTCTAAAAAACGTACGCAATGGTGCCGCTGACTTTTTTGGTATTACTAATATATGTTTGTCATTTTGAAATGTCTAAAAAAACTCAACTTTGGTGCATACATTCACATCTTTCCCAGGAAGAACTGTAATAACGTAGCTCTATGACCAAATACTTATGAACCTTAAGGCAGTCCCATCAACCTCATCTGTCCTTTTTTGTTTTTTTTGGTCATTTGTAATTACTGCTATACTACCGCACCAAATTGAGATGGTGAACAGGATAAACATTACCTGCTAAACGTGAGTTTTAGCATTTATCTCAAAGCTCCACTGTGTCAACATTAAGGCAGTTAAGTTTGCATCTTTGTTCCTATCAACCTTATGTCCAGAATAAAACTTTATTTTTCTCACCTCAAAAGAGCTTTTTCAAAATGGCCTTAGTCCACAGGGTTTATCTCAATATACAGCAAATCATGCAATGAATGTCATCCAAAAACAAATACAGAGTCAATACATATGGTGTCACTGTCAATTCCAGTTGTAATAAGAACAACACACTCACAGAGTTGTTTGTTGTAATGTACGTAACACTTGTTGTACATGTACTACACAGTGCCTAGATGGGAAATAAAGTATCCACTTGTATCAGATCTTGAACACCATGCATTATAAATAAAAGCATCAATGTGATATACACGGTTCATAACTGTAACTCATAACCTGTGTTGTAACTATGATCAAAAGCCTTGATATTGATATTATTTTGAGGAACCAGATGCACAAAGGCATTTATAATCAAAATGTAGCCGGGGGGTCGGAGGGAAGTCTAGCACAAGCATGATGTCCATGTTTAACCTTTTGGTGTCATGATCAGCGTCTTGTGTGGGCTCTGCCTGTAGCCCCTTCCCATGATGTTCTGCTGGTAGGGGTCCTCTCTTTGTGTAGCCTTTATTTACATGATCTGCTTATGAAAACATCACCTTTGGCTTCCCCAGGGGTTGAAAAAGGATAAAACTAGTATCAATTAGGCCGAGAAAAAAAGTCCCCCCCACAAACGATACATCCACAACTTGAGACCTCAGTGGGTCCCGCTTTCATCGGGTTGCCAGAGGGTAAGGAGGTCTCTGCTTTGTTTATGTTTGATTTGGCAGCCGTCGCCAAGCATCATTTGTTGTCAGCAGAATAAGGGGACAATAAAGAGCTTACCTTCCCCCCTTTTTTTAATTTTTCTCTTATACTCGTTTATGCAGTGAGTTTTCCTTCCTTTAGCACAGAATGAGAACTACAGCAATACCTTGAAAGATAACACATCAAATATATTGACAGAAAATTGACCCTGTCAAACACACACAACCAATTTCCATAATGCTTGACCTGTAATTACTGATGAGGTCAGAGAGAATGTTAAAAGGGCTGTGTATTTGGATGACCTAGCGCAGTCATTAAGTGTATTGCAAATTATAGTGTGAATAAGAATTTGTCTTTGATTTCTTCCTCAAATCATAATATTTGATCCGTTTAATAAGTGCCATAGTCACTTTGTCATAAATGTGGTGACAAGAGCCACTTAACATATTGCTTCTAAAATGTCTTAATGGCTGTGTCAAACTGACTCGTGCTGTTTTCCAACTTGTCATTGTTTAATCATTTCAATCCACGTGTGTTTTTGAATATTTATTTTTAGCAGTACACCATGTCTTTCGGGACAGAACGTCAACTTTGTATATCGCTGTATTTCTAACTCTTCAAGGAGCTATTTGAGATGTACAGTTTACATCATGTTAGGGCTGCGATAATGATTACTATTCATTTGAAGAACAAAATCAGTATGAACTGATGATTTTGAGTGCCAAGATTGTAAAAAAAAAAAAACAATATATTACTTATTGCGACTTATATCACCATATGAAGCTGTAATGCTGAGTGGGTTGGCAAACAATTGCAGAGACTAATAACTTTAGCTCCAATACTCCCTGTTCTTTTACCGCGGCTTTTGTTCTCCACCAGTTGCTGGCCTTGTCTATCATTTGGTACTGGGCAGTTATTGTAAAGTGGATTTATCAGGGTTAGTGTTAACCGTATTTGTTTTGTGCCATGCTACAGCTGCAAACCGGGTTGATGTTTTGTGATACTAATCTGCAACAGTAAAGTTGAGTGTTTTAAAACCAAAACAATGATCCAAAAGACACTAAAAATGATCTGTATTCACTCCTACAGGACAACTGTTTCACATTACACAAAGTACATCAATCCTTTGTTAAAATAAAGAAAAACACTGTTGATGATAAAAAAAAAATTTAAAAAAAAAGTGTAGCAACTCTTAAGCTGAATTCATTTTGAAGACACCTGCGAAAACCTGCCAGACCTTTTGAAGGGTGTAAAGCATGGTCTATGTTGAATTATAGTAAAGAAGGCACGCTGTTCACATACCATGCAGTAGGAATCTGACTTAAAGTTGTAATACACAGCATATATATACATATAAAGTTCAAGGCGTTGGGTTTTAAACAAATCTTTAGAATTAGATTTAGAACTAGAAGAAACATGTCGGCATGTAGTTCATCAGAGTGAATCACATCATCGTGATGGAGAACATCAGAAAAATAGCGATACACTTGTGGTGACCTGTCACCTGTTTGATTTCATGCTGCTAAGAGATGCGCAGGACAGTGAGGATGTCCTGGTGGTGAAACGAGTTGTCACACACACCCGTCAACTTATGCAAAGGTGTAACCTAAGCCTCCATAAGACAGCAGCACTGAAAAAAAGAACGAGTACCCTTATTCCAAAGGACTTCGCGAAGAGATGACACCGCCAAGATCTGTGCCGCAGAGTTTGTTGTCTTCCACAAGCACTTAATGTGATCAGAGAATTAAAATTTCAGCGAGTCATTTAATGATAGCCCCGGCCAAAGGGCCTGCGATGCCAAGCTAGAGTTTCCTGCGTTTCTGCACTCATATCTCTGGCATCCCGAGTCCTCTCATTTTGTTTCATGCTGAGTACATTACAGCCCTCCTGAATACCTCATCCGCTGCCTGTCCCTGTTTAACGTGATCAGATAGATTTATTATGGGCCATGAGGTCATTGGGGTTTTCTGTAATTGGAGCCCGGCTGAATTGTATTAACAGGTCCACAACACTGTAAAACAGACGCATTTTCATTTACTTACTTTTATTGAGACCCGGTTCATTTTATTTGTAATGAAACGTGTGCTGTGTTTGAGCGCAAATTGTAACGACATTTAAATAAGAAGCACAAATGTTGCCCTTGAACTGACAGGTTGGGGTTCATATCTCTTTTTATGTCTTTTTATTAATAGAGATGGGGAGAGCGCTCGGGGAATCTTGTAAATATGTAAATATAGACATTACAGGGACACATTTTTTTGAGGATATTTTAACAGCTTAAGGCCACGGATTAGCTGGCATCTCTCTTTTTTTTGTTCTTTGAAAATGTATCTGCTGTTCAAGTGAGCAAGGGGGCTTCTCAGTTACACTTGAATGAATGGAGCATATCAAAGTAGCAACACTTTGATGAGCTTTTTATGTATTTCCAGGGATTAGTGTTGAGAGTCTTGTAATGCTCATAACTAACAAAAAAATGGGATAATTTAGCAGTTTCACGCTCATTTATTTTTTTCCCCCTGCTTTGTAATCCTCTGCAGTCGGTCCGTGTGCTTTGGAAGTTGGCCAGTATGTTCGTATGAGATATCAATGTCAGCGGCACGTTTGGCATGCATGTCTGCATTTGTGTGTCAGAATTTCTCCACGTGTGTGTGTGTTTGTAAATTTGTGTCAGTGTGTATGGGCTGTAGATGCTTTGTCTCGTTAATGAGAGGCGTTCAGGGCCTCCACGGGGGCCTGTGGAAGATAATCTTCTCCTGTTTTGCTATGAAAGCTCTTCTGCACGTAACCGAAGAAACTCACTCAAATGGCGGAGGGCTCGGTTGAATAATTCAGCATTTACAATCAATTTTGGCCCCCACCTCATCTCGACACCTCCCTGGACCACAGGGCCTGCAGGCTCACCATGGGAATGTTGACAATTCCCCGTACAATGCATTCTCTGGCCCTGTGGCAACATGAGAGGCTGTGGGAGCATGGATATTAGTGTGAGTTTGCAACTTAGTATGTTGAATTATTAATTCCCTCAAATGCCGTTTTATTGCAGAGTGAGAACATGTCATTATTTCTTCCTCTCCAGGCTTCAACGAAATTTGAGGACTGGACATACAGTGCAGCAATGTTGTCAGGTGTAACTGGTAAAGCTATAGTGTAGATGCATGAGGGAATTTTTTTTTACTTTCAAGCCAATCTCTGCCAAATACATCTCTTTGTATTTCACAGGAAATTCCGTTTTTAAATCTGGTATCTGGTGAGACATTCTGGATGGATGAATGGAAACTGGGTGTGCTCCGAGCACAGCAGAGACTTCTGCCAGTTTAGCCTTATGCTAACTGGAATGGGGATCAAATATTTCCATTACGTGTCTCTTAGACTTTCTAAAAACAAATGG
This sequence comes from Brachyistius frenatus, assembly GCF_029030835.1. NCBI lineage: Eukaryota > Metazoa > Chordata > Actinopteri > Embiotocidae > Brachyistius > Brachyistius frenatus. Next base: position 231,602 of record NW_027210613.1, on the reverse strand, counting down.
ATCCAATTCTAATAGTGAAGTAAGTCATTTTGCAGGTTTTTTTGAAGCATTTTATTTAATTTATCAAGCAATTATTCACCATTTTACAGCTGTAAGAGTAGGAGGGGAGCAAGCTACAAAGGAGTCTACGACTTAAGCACATGTCAACAGGTAATTATTGTCACTGAAGACAAAAATTCCACACTGCAGGGGAAATGTTTTGACCGAAAGAAACATATAAAACTCGATATTTGCCTCATTGTTAATGAGCCTGTAAAGTTGGCTGTCATATAGTTCACTTATTTAGCTGACTTTGTCATTGGAGGGAAATGTGCAATTGTGGAAACTAACTATATTAACTCAAGTAACACACACACACACACACACACACACACACACACACACACACACACACACACACACACACACACACACACACACACACACACACACACACACACACACACACACACACACACACACACACACACACACACACACACACATGGAAGACGTACCAGTACATAAGTTGAATATTTACCTAACTTGATACTATTTTATGCACCTGCCTCACATTTCAGCGTTACATCCTGTACTTTTTACCACCACATATATTTTCCAACTATGCTACTAGTTACGTTTCGTTGTGTTGAACTCTGTATATTTTTCCAGCTTTTCTCTTAACTTTCCCTTTTTCTTATAGAGAGGTAAGTACATTACTTTGTGGGGTCATGAGCAAAGAAGGTTGAGAATATTGCTACATGTACTGAAACATACTGACTCTGTGGCTTCCTTTGTTGCCAAAAAAGGCCTAAAATTTTAGAATAGTCAATTATATAGTTTTACATATAGATATAGATACACTTATTCAACAGCCCATGTCCACTGCGTGCCGAGAGTGTATCGGTCTGGTAGGTGTCAGCTTTCCAGAGGTATGATTCGGCTGTGACGGGGGAGGTGCTGATGGCGGAGGTGGTGCAGCAGCTATATTCTCCTGTACAATAAGCTGCAGTATAATAGTCCTGTGGATTACTTCAATTGCAGGTGATAACAGACAGGCAGCGGAGCGGACAGGCCGATACAGGACACCCACTCCTGTGTGGGAAGCCGTATGAATTATTTCTTGTGTGCCTGCCGGACTGCCTATGGGGGCTGGGGGGCTGGTGATGGGTGGAGGGTGTCTGTGTGTGTGAGAGGGGTGGGGATGCAGTGCTATGACTCAGTTTGACTTTACAGGTACTTCAGAGACGGTGGAGGACAAAGCATAGCTAAGATCCCTTTAATGAGTCATATTGGTGACTTTACACTTCACAATGAATTATTAGATTTTTTTTTTTAATCAGGCAGTTTTATTAGTTTTTAAATCTGTTCTCTTTAATTATTTCTGATTTTTAAAAAAAAAGTTTTTATCTGAATTATTCCCATATTTTCATCTCCCGGTTTGATGTGGAGCCTGGCCACATCCACCACGTCACCAGCTGTCAATTGCCTGCTGGGAAGTGTTGTGTGTGTACGTGTGAGTGTCAGTCACAGATACCTTATCAAGCAGGAGGCCGCAGCGCCGCTCAGTGCAACGCAGTATGCAGGATTCTTTGTCAATGGTCGAATCATGGAGGAAGGTGATACCTGGTTTAAGCATGATTAAATTGACACCCCATAGAGTGTCTCAGATACGTTTTTGTGCTCTTGATACTGTGGCGGCAGCTTATTCAACGCTGTCTCGCGTTCAGTCTCACCTGTCATGCTGACATCATTGCATTGCAATTACAGTGAGTGAGAGGGAGAATGCATTAGAGCGGTGCTGTGGGAAGAGGATCGAGGCAATGTTATCTCTGTGTCTCAGCTTATTGCTGTCTCTCACCTCCTGCCCTTGAAGGAACATTAACATAAATAACACTCTTTATTTTCTTTTTTCCCCCCAACATTTTAATAATACTAATTATTTATTTTTCGTGTATTTTGCTCCTTGTTCCCTTAAAATCAAATCATAAATATGCCTGTTAATTATGATTTAAATACAAATAAAGACTGTCACATAATGAATGTACTCTAGTAGATGTATCTGATAGCTTTAGTGACTACTAACTTTGCAATTCATGTTATTATATAATAACCTAATACATTTGTACAGCGAGTTTAATCATATATTTATAAATATTCATATAGCTAATTGCACATCAACAGTAATTATTGCATAACCTATATCAGTATTTTTCCATCTATAAATTAATTGAAAACAAGATAATCACGATATAAAATAACTTATTTGATTTGTAAATATTTAACCATTTATAACCCATTTATGACATATATTACAGAAAATGACAGAAAAAGACAAACCGATCAAAAACAACAACAACAAAAAGAGCCAGTGATTAGGTTTGGGCAAGGATAAAGAACTATTAAACAATTGTAAAAAAATGTTTTGTTTTTTTTTTTTTTTTGGTATTAACTAATTACGCTTCACAATTCACACACGTGACTTCCGTTGTCCTCGTGCAGTTGCCACACATTGGTTTGCGGCATTTGCAGCAGGAGGTGTGTGTTTTTGTTTTGGGAGCAGCTTCTCCACACCTGGCACTGCCTCCGTTTTGGTGTCTGCTGTTTTCCTGTGGACCGTGTGCCAATAACTTGCATGCTGCCGTTTTCCCCTCCATGAACTCCTCTCAGGTCCTCTGCCAGTTGCTGCAGGAACTTTCTTCGGGCCATCTTGCTGTTGGTGCACTTCCGCATGGTTCCAACCGGGTCGGTCTTCTTGGTCTGTAAGGGGGTGGCCAGTCCCTTCCACCATGTCCCATCCTTTCCACAGCTGCCACCGGCTGAGATGGCCTTGAGGGAGGGCTGAAAATTTAAGTCGGCCCAACAGCAGGTGATTCGGGAAGGCCTATAATTATAATGATACAAACATGAATAATAATATCCTAATACTAATAACCATAGGACCCAATGCGTAGTAATTTGCCAGAACACAGCACAGTACAGGACAGCGGAGCTCACACAGGGAATCCCCTGTGAGCAAAAGTACATCTGGATCCACAGGCTTTTCTTTTCTCTTGAAACGGGCTCAGAATCACTCTCTGAAGAGGAACCATTTCCATCCACCCAGGAAAGTTCACTGTTAATATCCACCTCCGATAGATCCCCTGCATCAGAACCTTCGCTGTCCAGGTTCTGCAGCATCTCCAAAGCCACGGCAGCGGTCATGTTCCTCTTTCGTCTTCGGTTTGTTTCAGACATTTTATTCCTAATTGTATTTTCTGATTGTTTCCATTTAAAAAAAAACAAAAAAACATTCGTAGTTATTCTCAAGATAGCATACACTAAACAAATACCCAAGCACTTATTAGCAGTTATTACACATATCAATTTCAAAACGGTCAAAATGGCAGCTGTGGCTCATCTAGCAGAAAAGGAGATTCAATCTCTAGTGTATATACTTGGTAATATTATAGACTGTGTGAAGTAAAGTTCTAGAAAAGTGCACAAGATGCACAACTGCTACAACTGCTTTTTCCGCTACTTCATATCATACATTGAATCCTAGACAATGACCCAAATCAAGTCTACTTGTATTCATTTTTATGCTTTTTATCTATTTCTTGTGCTTTTTATCTGTTTCTTTTGCATTTTCTCTAACTTATTTTCTATATTTTTAAATGTTCCTTTATATCTGGTTTTATGTGAAACACTGCATGTAATTCTCTTACTATGAAGCACTTTGAGCTGCATTTCTTGTATGAAAGGTGCTATACAAACAAAGTTTGTTGTTATTATTATTATTATTATTATTATTATTATCATCATCTAGTGTTAAGTTATAGATCAGAATATTTCCAGTGGGGACACAAATATCTTATTCTACCTAAAAATCAATCACAGTTTTTAAGTGATTTCATCAACTATACACCTATTGTAGGCAAGGCGACCTTCCAATAAGTATTTGTCTTCATAGTCATCTGTGGACCTCCAGAAGACTAAAAGAGTTACTTCCTGAACATCTGCTCCCAAGATCAGAGCTCTCTGAGACTATTTTGGTGTTTGCAGTTGCTCAGAGGTTTGGAGTTCATGCTCCGTGGCATATTTATTATTTACACAATTCAGATACAGACAGTATTTATTTTCACTTTGCTCTTTTAATGTCCCACATTTCCATCTAGGCACACAGCTTGATGCCACTGGCTTGTTGGGGACTTTTCAAGGAACACCTGTAAAAGTTAGTTTAATGCAGATTATTACACATTTTGTAAAACAGTTGGGATAAGGGAGGGAGTTTTAGAACCAGATTAACAGTTTAGTATTAGTGTGTGTGTGTGTGTGGTGAGAGAGAGCGAGAGCAGTAGAGAGAGAAGAGTAGTCACAAAGAGGAGCTTTGTTTGTGGCCGTCTCTCTTGGCCACACGCAGGGCTTAGCAAGAGAGCATTTCCTGTACTGATTCATTCTCCTCTCCGTCACTTGTAAGTCACATCTCTGTTAACAAAAGAAATCAAATACGTCTGTGGCTGCATGCTCCCAGTATTTTTCACTGACATTCTCATGTTGCCAGATTAGTGTGGTATCCTTTTAAATCTCACCAGTTACTGTATTAATCACCACCAAAATCTTCCTGCACGTTTACTGAAAACTAGTCCAGTCATCAGGTAGTTAAACAAATGTCTCAAACTTTACAAACCACTCTTAGCCAATTGGAACAACAGTGACCGACATCTTGGCTGCATATACTGTATGTAGCATGGCTGACCAAACTGTTTCCTCTTAATCAGAGAGCTGAAGCGGTTTATGACGGCAGCCAAGAAGCAGGACGGGCAACGGTTTGGCATCAGGGCCAGTCTCACTTCGGGACCACACACCCCAATTTACATACATTTGAAGCACTTGACCGGGTTAGTCAAATCGGTAGTCACCAGCCCAGGCTTCAACAACAATATCAGGTTCTGCATATTCATTTATGTTCAGACCCTGGCTTGTAAAAGTCTTGTAAAACGATCCTGTTTTAAAATCTAGATTTTATATTTTCTTACATAGTATTCATCTCTACATAAAGCTGTTACCACACGTAACTTTTTCATCTTAAAAATACTGGTTTTGGAAGTTTGGGTACGGACTGAAGGAACGTGTGGTCGGCTTTTTTTTTTTTCACTTTTTACGGGAATTGGAAGGTGTTGGTACGTTGAATGTGGTAAGTGGGGGTGCCAACAGCAGCCCCAAAGCATCTTTTTGCCCCAGGGCCCCCTAGAAGCTTGTTTTACCAATGATGAGTGCTGCACTTTTAGAAAAATGTTGTTAAAATAATTCTGTGACATTCTCAGAAAGGCTGATCCTGAGACCCAGTCGTAGCTTATTTAATATAAAGTGGTAGTGAGTAAAGAAAGTATCAAAATACTCTATATAGACTATATCTCAGCAACGTCTTTGCCCTCCTTGGATCTTTAAAAATATAATTTTGACAAAGTTTGATGGGCTCTTCGGGGAAAGATCTTTTATTTTCATGAAACTAGACAGCTCTTTATGTGTTTGACAGAGTATATTACTACTTACAAATCCCCTGCTTGATGCAGTATTGGTGACTATGTTATAATGAGTGACTGCCAAGCAGTTTGATGGACACTGTGGGCAGAATATCCCAGCCCTGAAGCTCATTTCGAGGACATGTAAAAATGTGCTCATTTGCCGAGGCTGGAAGAGCAATAAAACATGCGGGCTGTTCCTTTCACCAGAGCCTGAGCTTGGCTCTGCTTCTGTGTTTGGGCCCAGCAGGCAGTGTGTCACAGCGACATCTCCGTGTGTGGCCTCCTTGTTTTGTCATCATTTCTTATGTGTTTAGGAATTGTCCGCTGCAATCTGACCGCAGCATGTCATCCAGCGAGTTGAATGCGGAGAAAGTACACTCGTGTCCTGGGTGCCGCCCCCACCCTGCTACTTTTGGCTGTAAACATATATAAACGCGCAAATACGAAGATGCACGTGTATGTAAACACACACAAATACACATATGCACTCTGGGTTACCGCTTCCTCGACTGATTCATGAATGCTATAAAGATATAATTGCTTTGGTTACATATGGAGGATCAGAAGTGCCACATGCAGAGAGTCGCCGTCTGCGTGCCACTGCTGCTGCCCTCTGTCGTCCTCAAGCAGTTGAGGGGAACACCTGAGCTGTTTTCCATATGATGCCAGCATCGGCGAGAGGTGGGGGGGTAGAAGAGAGCACCAGGACATGGGCGGCTGTCTTGCTAATGGGACACTTAGACGTCTGGGCTTATGTCATTCAGTCCCAGCGCGCTGCATCCAATCGCCCCCCTATCGCAGGGATCCAGCTCCGTGACGATCGATCTGCGGCTAGCCTCCTCCACCCCGGCGGTCGTGGCTCAGGCAACCGGAGCCGTCAGGGTCCTGAGGCGTCCCTCTCACCGTCTACCTCCCCCAACCCCGACACACATGCACACATACACACACGAACACACAGTACTGTCCCACTGCCCCTGCAACTCCTGGCCTGACCTTGATCTGCCTCTGGAGAACCCAGCCGGAGCACTTTGTAGTTGCATTCTGAATACACAGACAGAAGCATAACAACTCTCAAGAAAGCAGAGCGAGAAGAGGGACACATTAATGCCAAAGTCAGGCTGATACCTGGATTCACTCAGAAACGTGCAGGGTGGTGTATACTGCAACTAGTCATGTTATGTCACTACAGTAAAAGGTGGTCGGAGCCCTGACTGATGACCCTAACCCTCATCAAAGCATATAGAAAAGAAATGGAAAACTTAATGTACGACTCAGGTCGAAGATGACTTCAAGCGGCAAGAAAATGTAAAATTACTGGATTTATGGAATGTTTCTGTTCAGAAAAACACAAGGAGGAGGGTATCTCTGCGTCTTGAAATTTAATGCAACAACGAATATGTCTATAAAAAGGTAAAGGGACAGTAGGGAGGGAAGAGTAGGGGGAGTAGGGTAAGACGTGGGGAGTAGGGTAAGACGTGAGCAGTAGGAAGTCCATCTTCAACTTGACCAACTGCCTCAGCTGCTTCAAGTTCTCTGGTTCCAGAAGCTCTTCGGCTTCGGCTAACAGTCTCCTCAGCGTCCAGCTTCTGGGCCTTCTTCTCCCAACTCTTGGAGAGTTTTGAAGGCACCTCATTAGAAAGCTCCTTCTTTATGTTTTCCTCTTTCTGTTGGCGCTCCCTCCGGAAACTCTTTACTTTCTCAGCCAGCTTGTTTTCTGTTTCTTTGAGTTTCTCCTCAACAGCTTTACATGCCACTATGCTTTGTTTAACCTTCCTGCTGTACTCGGGTCTTTTGTTGCATCAAAATGGCTTTGAAAACGGGTCACGAAAGACCCGAGCGCAGCAGGAAGGTTAAAGGTCAGCCTCCACCTCCTTCAGCTGGACCAAGGTGTCACCATGCGCGTTCGTGCGTCTTTTGTCTTTTTTCAGTTTCCCTGCTGATCATTTTGTCTTTTTCTCTGAGGAGCTCCTCAAGCTGTCTTACTCTCGCCTGCCACCTCTTTTTAATATTCTCACACCTGCTGGACTCTGTTGATTCAGCAGCAGCAGCTCTCATCCTCTTCATTTCCAGTTTCTGAGCGTGCAGGCTCCGGTGAAGAGAGGTGATCTCTTCAAACCTCTTCGCCTTCAAAACAGAGATATGGTGGTGAAGAGAGATGATCTTCTCTCCTCTGATCTCAATCTCCTTGTTTGCCTTCTTGAGGTCAGCCTTTAGCTTTGTGTTCTGCTGTCCAGTGACAGACAGCTGTGTCTGCATAGCTTTATGTTCTTAGAAAAGCTGCAGTCTGTCTTTGTTCCAAAAAGCTTGAAGCTTTTCTTCTATGTCTTTCATCTTTGCCTCCATCTGGCTCCTCATGTCTTCCATCCATGAGAGCAAGAGACTCACGATCCTTTGCACTACCGACACAGCAACCCCATAAAACTCAGATTAACCCATTTGCATCATAATGTTAGAGTGGATACAACCAAAAATAAGACGGGATCTGCTGCTATCACAATTTCATTTCCAAGAATGGATATTAAAAAGAAAAAAAAATCCCCCCAAAGATGTAGGCTACATACAGTGCATACAAGTTCGTGGCTGCAGGCGCCATTGATTCCCAACCCAGGATCATGCCAAAGCATGAAACGGAACGTAACTTCGGTTTAGGCACAGAGTTAGATTTACAAAAATATATTTGTTTAGGTTAAAGTAACTAATTTGAAGTAGGTAACTTTACATACATCCTGTAAACTACTTGGGAGACACAGTTACAGGCATTGCGTTTTAGAGACAGGTAGAAGACACATCCTTATTATAAAGTGCTGAAGGTGATTAAATCATCCATCTGTGGCCAGTCATCTTTCCTGACTCATACCTCCTTGTGTTGCACGGATCTCTTGGCCCTTTTGTTAACAATGTGCTGTGAGGAGGGTGGGGGCCTATAAGCTTATGAGTGGCCCTTTACCTCTTCCCATCATTGTCATCTAATATTGATGCTGTGTCTTCTTCGCTAAGCTCCAGTAATGAGAGGGCTGATTTGAGATCAGGACGCTGATAGAGATGATAATCTACATATGGTCTCTCATGAAAATGGAAAAGGGCCCTCTTGAAATAATCCAGCATGTCTGGCTGAATAAAACCTTTGGCATAAACGGTCATGAGGCAGATATCTCAAATGTGACGGGAAAAGCGAGGCGGCTCCTCAATACGACACAGACGCAGGAGTGGAAAATACGGACATAAAAGAAATTAAATTCTCATGAATTAAAAACTAGAGCATCAGAGCAGACTAATTTCACTATTATTTGGAATACTTACCAGTAACAAAATAGATCTGTCTAAATATTTATCATACGAAATTTGAACCCTGTTATGTTTCCGCTTCACTGTCTCTTTCCCTTTTCTCTCCCTTGCGCACACAAACACAGACAGCACTCACAAAACACACTTTAAAACACAGGATGTGAATCTTCTGATGCTCCACAAACCGAAGTTTGTTTTTGTCTACGCGCAATACCGAAAGAAACCCATATTCAAGAGAAACGTTTGCAGTCACGCCATGGCTATGACAACGTTGTTTAGAAGAATCAAAACAGGCAGAGAAAGCGTACTGCGTGGCGGGAGGCGGCTTCTTTGCAGTTTGCTTGTATTCTAATATCTCCTTTATGCAAAGCTTTACTGACACACTGTGTGTGGTCCACTTGGGTCCGGTCTGCCGAGCGGATGGCCACGGTGGCCGCGTTGTTGTCTTTTTGACTTCATTTTTCAACAGTGGCCAGTGTTGCTTATAATACAACCAGATTATGAAAACATGTTGGAGTCGCGACATGCACTGACAAATTCAAACATCAACAAGGAGATATGACAAGAAGGGGCACCCGAAGCACTCTGCCAATGCTCATGTAAACACTGTTAGTAAATGCATCGAAGGTTATTGTGACATTATTTGTCTATATTTCATCATTCTATTTTCAGGTTTGTTCTATAAACAGCTGCAATTCCAGGGAGTGAACGAAGGTGGGAGTTTTCCAGGTTATTCTAGTCTCTTCATGTTCCTGCAAAGGACATCAGTAGCTGCAGACAGCTTTATCAATTGAACAACTGAGTTTGGCGTAGGGCGTTTTCACACCAGAAAGTCCAGATCAAAGTTGGAGCAAAGATTCATGCTTTCCACATTGCAACTGTGCACTAAAAAAACTTTGAATAACATACTCTATGGGCTGCGTCTCCCTATATTTAGCATTGATTGGTTTGTAGACAGCGTGTATCTGACGTCAGCGTGTTGTCAAATTGGCCAGTTGCATTTTCTGTTCGAATTTTGAAAAATGGGTGAACCGATTCATTTCATTGCCACGACATAATGATTATCATGGCATTACTACCAGCACTTTTTTTTTCCTCGCAGAAAATGCGTTTTAAGTTTTGACCTTTTTATGTGTTGACTTTTGATTTCTTTGTTGGACCAGATTACAGTTTATTATCTCCGTCTCTAGCCATGTGCTACCACAGCTCCGTTTTACTTCTCAGGTTCTTTTTCTTCTGTTATTGTTTAATGGGTGACAACAGCCTGCCTTAACTTAACGTTCAAACCACCACTGTTTTCAAACTGCAAACTCACTGAATAATGGTTCAGATCGCTCCGAACTGACACCCGTTCTTTTGGTTGGACAACATTTTGTGTCCTTCGGTCTGGGCCGTGGTCTGAGGGAGCACCGTTTACACCTGATATTTTGGTTCAGACCAAACAAGGTAGATGGGATCTAACCCCCTTACTAATCGAATAAATTTACTCTTTAACGAAGTGAATTACTGTTCTCCATTTCAGGATGTATCATAGTGTCTTGATTTTGAATGATACATTTCTAAATAAAAGTGATCAAGTTCATTTATATCCACCTGTTGAGTCCTCCATCACAGCTAATGTGGTCTCTCTGCACACACTTTGAATACTTTGCAATCCCGATGTCTTCACTCCGCACACAAACAGCTGGAGCATCCCTCTGATGGAACAATTTGGGCCTCTGCCCTGCCCATGACCACCTCTCTGGAGAAATATCACACTGTTGCGGGTGCTAATCATGTTGAGCGGTTTAGTCTTTCATAAACAAAGTGTAAAAATTAGGCCACACTAACAATCCAGTAATTCAGTAGCGGTCAGCGGACGTTGCTGCTATTCCATTTCAGGGTGGATTATGAATGCGTGGTGCAAAGCCGTTGCCCTCTTAATGATGGCCCTGTGATATTACAGCTGCTCACAATTAGCCAGGACTCCCCCCGGCCGTCAGAGCTCCCCTGCGTAAATAAACGGTGGGACCGGGGAGGCTGAGCACAGTAAGCGCTGAAACAACACGGCTGATTTGGACATCTGGTGCGGTAATAGAAATGTCTCTTCCACACTTTGACGTAATGAATAGGGATCAGAGTCCTGGTTTAAAGGCGACGTGTACAGATGATGGAAACGCAGCGTGCTTCATACATCACTGTTTATTCCCATGCAGAGCTTGTAGAGGGGAGGGCTAATCCAGGTCAGAGAGGGGGACAGACAGAGATGTAAAAAGCTGTTTGGCTTCATTAAACAGCTGAATGTATGTCTGTTACAGGAGTTGGACAACATAGCAGAAACATCATCCAACAAGGGAGTACATTTTAGGCAAAACCACAGCAAAAAAGGAAATAATGGGCAAATTTCTTACCCATATGAGGACTCTGAAATATAGTTTCTAAGGATGAAAATAAATGCTCCCGTAAAAACAATCGCAAAAACAGCGACATATTTCACACATTATTCCGAATAATTTCCTGTTCAAGCTTTTTCCTGTTTTCCCAAACAGCACATCCTTAGTTTATGACAGTCTTAAGTTTGATCTAAATCATCCTCTCAGACCTGACAGCAAAGCTCTTGGAAAGCTGCAGAGGACATTACGACACTGGTACTACTCATGACAAGTAAACCGATCTCCATGTGTAGAGTCAGTGGAGTGCCTCTTTAAGCAACTAACATGGTTACAAAGACGCCAGAATGTTGGTCACTTGGTGTGCACTGGTCTGAACAGAAGCAAAATCCTCTAAGTTCTCAGTTTACAGTTTCTATCTCTGAGTGTTCAGCATGGAAGTGGATTTGTAATGTAATGTACTGGTCTTCATCAGGTCTGATGAGTGCTCCTCTGCATCATAATGGCTGTATAATGACAGAGGAGTGTAAGTCCATTCTACAGGACCAAGAGCACCCTAGGGTGCAACCAGTGCTCCCTCATGATGTACCCATTTGCCTAGATGATTATGCCCTCAGTGTACTGCGGCCTACACTGCAATATAATTCAGTTGTGGTAGTTATACTGATGTTTGCCTCTGTGCTGCTTTAAGTTTGAATCAAAATATTCAATGTGATTTTTCAAAATTCGTATTTTCTAGTACATGAGTGTATTTATTCATATGCATTGCAAGTTAAAAAAATACAACAACAAAAAAAAACATGTCCAGTGGTTATAAGGGTATAAATAGGTTATGTGTAAGGAGTGTATGGTAAGTAAATATTTACAGCTGTTTAATGTCTGTGGTTCCTAATGGGTCACCAACGCCTGTAAAACATCCGTCAGTCCACAATACGAGTGTCAATGTCATAGTTTGCCTTGTCTAGGTATGAAAAGTACATACATGTATGACCGGCCTGTTCTCATTCCCAAGGGGACAAATGCTACCCTTTTTTTTCGGTGCTCTTCAGCGTTGGTCCTGTGACAATCTGTGTCGGAGGAAGAAGTCCTGTGATGAAGTGCATAGAGCGAGAAAGGTCTTGTAGTGAGGAGGTCAGGGTGGTTGGACAGCTCAAATGCAGGACTGTCACCTTGGAGACCAGTGTTCAAATCCATGAGAAAGTGAAAAGTCCATGTGGATTTCTTTGACCCAAACCATTTCCCCAACACTAACAGAATAGTTTGGTGTCCGAACCAACCCAAATTGCGACATTTAAAGCTGGCACCAGACTACACAAATTCAGCCTGATTTTGACACAATTTACTCATTGCTGACACATTTCCAGTGTCGTGCCCCAACATGAATGTCGGGAGCAACAAACAGACCTTTTAGTGTGACATAAATTAGGAACAGCGATGTGGCATAGAATACTACGTGACAACCTGATGAAAAGTCTAGCATGTCTGAATTTTTTTGTTTTTACCTGCCTAGTTCCCAACACGTGTTGCTTCATGACGATCAATAGGATGACAGATTGTATCACTCATAGTGCCTTTTTAGCCATTTTCGACAACTTTTTGACCATCCTCTATGACGACACAGGAACTCACGCATCAATGTAAATGATGATTGGTCCGGGTTATTCTTGTAGTGTTGCCAGTCAACCGACAAAGACACGGCGAGAATTTATGGCACTTTGATTGCCTAAACTGCCATAGTTACCATCATGAAAGACAAATATATTGTGTGGTCTAATCCCGGCATAACCCAAACTATGATCTCTAAGGCACTTTAATTTTCAGGTGAGGCCGTATCCTCTAAAGGACTAATGGGTGTATTAAATGATTTGGCGTGATACCAGGTGACTTTTGTACTATGATTTCTCTCAGAAACCTTAATAAAATTACTATCAAATGTTGAAAAAAAATATCATCCATTTTACTCACTAGATAGATTGCCAAGATCATACAACCTTTATTTTTTACTTGTGTCTTGCATTTTTCTCATGAGTTTTCTCAGATTACGCTGACCCACACCCGGGTCAGTGGAGCCAGAGCTGTTAGCCAAAGCCTCTCTCCTTCAGTCTGGTGATCAGTAATCAATCTGCTTTGATACATAGTTTTGTAACCTTGACTTTCAAGATAAAGTTGCACCTATCCATTGGAAAAGGTCAGGAGCAGATGTTAATTAACCAAGAGGGAAATGAACTAATGGGGGTTTTCGAGTGGCATTTAACGAGACACCTAATCCCACGGAAAGAACAGTCACAGTATCACATTTTTAATTCGGTGTACAGTTCCAATGCACGCTGATGGCAGACATACAGGTGTTAGACATTTATAGTCACACGTATTATGCAGATTATTATTATTGTATTTACTCTGTAGTGTATACCCACGGATTGCATGGGATAGAACATAATTCTCAGCTTGTTCCCACCTGTGAGACGACAGTGGATTATATGTTGATCATTAGTGCCTCCTGCTGTGCCTCCTGACCAGTTTGACTGACTGACAGAAAGTGAAGGTGTGAGAAATGGTTTGGTTGGTAAAACCTGTTGACACTGAGTAATGCTCAGCCAGTGTCCTGTTTTGTGTTATTTCTCTTTTAAACGGACCCCCCTAAAAAGTAGAATATAACATATAAACCTGCATTTTGTGTAATATTCAATCATTAATCTTGACTGTTTGACACACCAAAGCTTGAGTTTGTCTTATAAAGTGATGATTCCTTCATGATCTTTACCTCTGTAAATCGTCCTCTGGGTTGTATGCGTCCCAGCTCAAAGATACAAAATGCTTCAGTTCATATTTATGGAAAATTAGAGGGAACCTGGTTGGTAGAGGAAGTCCTGGAGAGCAAACACACAAACTCCACACAGAAATCCATCCTGTTATCTTTGACTTCAAGACAATATGAGCAGCTGTTAATGTTCCTTACACTGACTTCCACCCTCCCACTGACTTCAAGCAGCGATTGCTACTTTGTGTGGTTTTGATCACATGTCTGCCTGAGTGGCCATGACTGTCGTTGTATAATGCTTTTGCAGGTATGTTTGTATATGTGCGCATTTACCCCTAGAAAAAAGTTTACACACCGTGTGCACAGGCTTTGAGAGCTAACGTGGCATGCAGGGCCCATGTCCTCAACAGGAAGCTGGCACTTTTACAACAGCAAACGCTCCCTGTGCATTGAGTGCGATGTGCATCATGCTGATCCGAGCACCACCTGTAGGTTTGAATTCTTTTGACTCCTCGCAGCTTCAAAAGGAGGCTCCTGTTTCATAGCTTTATCCTGCCACACGGGGACCATGCTCCCACTCACACTGTGTCCCTAATGTGTCCTTACTTTCTCCTTTCTCCACCTTTATCTCGGTCTTTTCTCCCCTCCTCCTTGTTCCCTCCCTTCCCCCTGTGGCTCTACATGCGTGACCCTTGTATCGCCATCTGGTCCACATTCGGGACTGCCACTGTCATCTGCTGATAATTACTGTCACCTGCACATTGCGCAGTGCGATAAACACTTGGCGTCACCAGCGGCGAGCTGCAGCACCGCAACGCTTGTTTAGGTTGCCTCGGAGCTGGTGGGAGAGAGAGCTGGCAAGAAAAAGACACCCAGGTGACACGCATGGGCTTAATTGCAGTATGATGTGCCTTTTTGCAAAACTCCAACATCACCATTTGATAAAGAGTGTACCTGTATAGGATCCAGGCCAACCATATCTAACAAGACTCCTTACTTCCTGTTTGTCATCATCACCACAACTCTCAGGTCAAAGCACAGAGGGTTTCCCAAACGCATGTTTATTCATCTAAATCACTGACCTTTGCATGCACAGGAAATCCATCTGTGCTGATATACAGTATCTCAGTGATAAATACTTCCCTTCAAATATTTATAATAGAATCAGGAAACCACAAGAACATAATAGTTTAAATTAGACCCATCAAATGCAAGAGGCTTGGAAGAGAACATTTTCATTTTTGAAGTTCAGGATAGTCTTTTCACACGCTGCGGTGGGTAAACAAGAAAAAAAGGAAAACCCCTCGGGAGTCAAGGGTTGCAATCATAATGATTTAATGATGGGCTTATCCTCGCTGCAGTACAGTGTAAATCCTCCCAGCCAGAGAATATAACTTTGTCCCCTCTAGTGGTTTATCTTCTGGGGCTTCAGTCACTTAGTCTGCCGGTGACACTGACAATGATTTGACCCTTGCATGGAAGTCGAACCCTCGACCGCTAAAAACACAGTTTGGAAACAAAACAAGTATGTTCTGTGTTTGAACTAAAAGTGCAGACTCCCTGTTAATTAAAACAAAATCTGAGTTTAAATACATTGTTTAAATTGTCATTTTGTCAATGTTGTAGTTTTGCTAAGGAAAGGTATTTTATTGTTTGACAGGTCTCCAGTTTTGAATTACAATTCATTTTAAGTGCCTATTGTGTGCTCTATCTGTGAGATTGTACACAATTCATTACACCATTTTGCAGTGTCATATAGATGCCATAAAGATTGGAACGCTTTCTTTTAGCTGAAATGAAAACTCATGGGAGTTTGTGGACTTTTTGCAGGGCTGTTGGAGTATA
This sequence comes from Brachyistius frenatus, assembly GCF_029030835.1. Taxonomy (NCBI): domain Eukaryota; kingdom Metazoa; phylum Chordata; class Actinopteri; family Embiotocidae; genus Brachyistius; species Brachyistius frenatus. The sequence goes on along the minus strand of NW_027210613.1, from coordinate 215,856 downwards.
GACCATCTGTTTTCAGAAGAATTTCAACATTCATGTTTTTTCTTAAAGTCAAATTGAAATTTAGATTTTTATTTTTTTCCCCCACCTTTTCTGCATGATGTTGTAAATATTGCATTCTTTCTAATTTTAAGATGGAATTGTTTTTGGTCATTTTTAAAAACGTTGCCTGAGCTTCAGGGTGGGTTTTGTCTCGGCTGCAGTTGATTTGCATCTGAGGGTTGATGTTGCTAGGGTGTTTTGAACGCTTTACAGCATTGAACTTTTGTTCTATTAAGGTCATATTTTACTCGGAAATAATTTTGATCAGGTAAAAGATACCCCAAATTCCATGATTGTAGCTTCTCAAATGTGACAATTTACTGCTTTTTATAACAATTACTTTACAATTTTGAGGTTTAGGCAGTTGGTTCAACAGAAAAAGCATTGGGATGATGTCAGTTTGGTCTCTGGACAACTGTCTGAATTTTTACAAACCAAACCATTAATTGAGAAAATAATCAGCAGATTGATCCATTTGGAAAACACATATTTAGAAATTAGCTTCACTGACTATGGCAGTAAAAGGCACCAACAATATTGATCTAAAAATAAAATATATTGCTAGTCCATCAGTTCCTGCCTTTAAAATGGTTTCTGATTCTGATTACTTTTTGTATTTTGAGTACATTTGCCTGGTCATGTATACACATTTGTATTGTAAATGCAGGAATTGTACGTGCAGATCTGTATTTTTACTCTGTGGTGTTCATACTTTTACTTGAGTAAAGGGGCCATGACTTTTTGTTCGTGTTGCTTCAATCAGCAGGTCCCACACACTCAATGCTGTGTGTATACTTGTGTATTTTGTTGTTGTTGTGTTTTTTTATTTTATTTTTTTATTATGGGACAAAAAGGAGCTTGCTAGCATTAGCTGTCTCTTTTTCATAGATCCAGTTGCGGTGACTGCAAATAACCAGACGATGAAATTTCACTGTAACAGGTAGTCCATCTAATGACTCTTTGCATTACCCTGTGTCAAGAAACCTGTGTGTATAATTACCCATATGTTGTAATGTTTCATCATATTTCTTGGACCTTATATCTGTTAGAGCACTGGGCACATATCAACCAGCCCACTGTCATACATGTATGCCCTTTCCTTGACAATTGACTAGCAGGGACAAAATGTCCCTGATTGGAGTTCCTAAACTGTCCCCAGTGGCCTGAGAGCAGCTGATAATTGTGAGCGGGATAGATGTGTATATCAAATAGTTTACAAAATGAAGCCAGCTGTGTTTCCCTTGCATACTGTGGCTTCCTGACACGCACCATTAAACCTTATTAGCTACTTCCTTTAACTGAGATCCTCCTCACCCCATCTTCCACCCCTCATATTAACGTTTTTCTGTTCCTCCAACTGGAAATTATTTGCTTTATTGTAGAGTGTCAACCTCTAGCTGTAGTTTTCTGACACAACATAATTGGCACTTTAGAATATAATCATGGACGAGAGCTGTGTGATTGTGGTCTTTTATGCGCAGATTTCAGCAGATTGCTGATCACTTCGTTCTCCCGTCGCCCCCTCGGTTTCGCTGTATATGCGACTCATCCCTGATTCCTCCGTCAGTCTGGGAACCGTCTCCCAGAGGTCCTCTCTTCATCGCGCCGCTCACAAGCCATTAGCTTTGAAATGACTCATAAAGAATCAATTGAAAATGAGCACAATAGGACGTGAATATCGGAGGGGACGCTGTATGGCTCGTGAACAGATGTCGGCATACACGCAGCATGTCGGACACATTATTGCTTCATGCTAACATTACCGGTGCAGCCAAATGGGAGAGATAAGTGCAGTGATGTTTAGATATGACAATAATTTCTTGGAATGCAAGAGGAGGAAAAAACAAGCTGAAATGACTCCAAATTCATGTACAGGTTGGCGGTTGAGCTCTGCTGGTGGGAGCATGCGGTCTTCAGTCATAAATCAGGCCATGCAGAAAAGTGGATGACATAATATTTGCTGGGGGTTACCATATGAAACTCAGCAGTGGAGATGATGTATTGCTGGAGGTTGAGAATGTTGATGTAACCCAAAGTTGTTGAAGTAATTACTTCTTGTACCTGGGTGGTCCCAATGAGAATAGAGCGCATGTGTGTGTATATGTGTGTGTGTGTGTGTGTGTGTGTGTGTGTGTGTGTGTGTGTGTGTGTGTGTGTGTGTGTGTGTGTGTGTGTGTGTGTGTGTGTGTGTGTGTGTGTGTGTGTGTGTGTGTGTGTGTGTGTGTTGGTGGGTGAAGGGTTGGTGTCGGCCTTTTGAAATTGATAGCTTCCTACATGGACAGATATAGCAACGGCAAAAATGGAGCAGTTGATAATATAAAATTAGAGCAGTTAACCCCTGCAGCGCTGGCTGGATTGATGGAAGGCTCTTACAATGGGGCCCTTATACAGAGCAGGAAGTTGCTCTGATAATTGTGAGGATCTGGGGTGAAAAGTGACAACACACCAACTGATTAAATTTATACTTTTTCAAGTGCAATTAAGTGCAATGTCTGGTGGACTGAAGAGCCATATTTCAGCCTTTATTTAGTCCTTCCAGGAAATTGTGACCTTATGATCGTATTAATTAATGCTGATTTAAGCAATCTCCTCAATATTTGTGGGAGCTTGCAACATGGCAAATTCCTCCAATTTCACCACAATAAAAGTTCTAAATAGTGTCAGGTGAAGGTATTACGGCACAAAACAAGTCTCTGAACAAAACTACGCACTAAAATATATTTTTTATAGGCAGCAAGACTCTCCGACCTCTCATCTCATCATCAAAACAAACTACATGTCCAGTTGACCGGAAACAACAGAAAAACCATTGAAGGGATTTATTTATCATCAGAATTAGGCTACCAATCGTTGTACCTTTTTTTTTTTTTTTTTTTTTTTTTTTTTATAGAGAAGAGTTTTATAGACCCTCAGTTGGAGGAGATTGGATTGTATTATGTGTTGAAGTAATATTATTCAAAAAGCATTCAAAGTATTTATTTTTACACAAGATGTAGCCGATATATTCCATACTAGTCTAGACTAGATGGTCTGTTTTGTAAAGGTATGTCACTTTCATGAGTCAGATATTGTTATTATAAGTGATTACATGTGACTCTCTTTATTGAGTACGAGTTAAAAAAAAAAAAGACACGCAATTTAACGTGCAGCCTGCCAATATTGAGGCTCAGAGACAGATATTTCTTCTCTCTTTGTCTTAGAGGAGCACCACATGTCCTTGAAGCGTTGCAAAGTGTGATTTGTAAATGAGATAGTCGAGTATTACGGACCCTTGGTATTTCTCTTGGCGCCCTGCGATCAATTAAAGGACGACAATAATAAATGTATACATTTAGAGGGATTTCGCTGTGGTGACAAATGATTTTACCCTTGAGCTATTGACATTGTCTGGGAATAAGCTGTCTCTGTCCCTGTTGTGTATTCTATCTGAGGGTCCCTTCCTCTGCTCGGGGAGTCTGAGGACATGGCAGACACATATTCATCATTAACATGTGAGCCTGGATGCACACAGGCACACACACACACACACACACACACACACACACACACACACACACACACACACACACACACACACACACACACACACACACACACACACACACACACACACACACACACACACACACACACACATATATTTTGCATGCAAGCATCCTCTGCTTAACGGGTATAAAGTCTCAGCCTCATCGTAGCCTCACAGGTCAAAAGAAAACTTCGATTTAATCATTGTTCGAACTTCTAATGGGATTTGGAAAGAAATATTTGTGCGGTTCTGTTGCTCACTGATACCATCTTGAGATCGAGGTAATTGGATCCGCTGTAGTCAAATGAATGATGGTTGTGAGCTCTCTTATTAAGTGGGATGAGAAAATTGAAGACTCAATGTGGTTACATGTTCTTTGTTGTGTAGGTGACATTTTCTTTCCTCATTAAATTCACAACTCCCTTTCCAAATGTTTGTTCCATTCCTCTTTCTCCATGGCGAGCAGATTAACTCTTGAGTGCTCCATCTCACCCGCTTCTCCCACTTCTTTTTTTTTTATCTGACATAAAAATTGGAAAATATATCTTCTAATCCCCTTTTGATTTTATTCATGGCTTTGATATGTTACCTAGTTCATATGATTGATTGGTTGAGGGGGTGATGGAATCGTAGTAATAGAAGTCATTAAGATGGTGGGGATCTAATATTACCAATCTGCTAGCCCCTGAAAGATCCATCAATGGGTGAGATATTTTCTCTCGGAGAGTGGGGGTGACACATTTAACATATTTCAATAACGTAATTTTCATGTGGGGCAGGTCAGGCTGCGAGTACAAAGGGCAATAGTGTTGGAGTGTGTGAGTTGAATCGGGGCGTATGCTAAGCAAATCAATAAAACATTAAAGGCAGCATGCAGAGAGCAGCCCATTTGGTACCTGTCTGCCAAGGGCAATGGTTTAGCCACTCAGAAAAGAGAGAAGGATTGGAGTTGCTGGGCTTGAGGAATGCTCTGGCAATAACATAATTGGAAGGTAGTTGCCTTATGACTGCAAATTGGGTTTTTGCGCTTCATCAATAGGCATTTTGACAAGCAGCGTCCATCACGGCGCGTCTCACTCTCGCCACGCCGAGCAGAGAAAGAAGTGTCTCAATAATTACATTAAATCTCTCCCTCTCACCCACCCCCAGCAACCTTCCTTATTGTTGAACAAGAAAAGCAATATGGTATAATTAGGTTTGATTGGGATGGTGGTGGTGGTAGAAGGGGAGAGGGGGAGGGTGGGGGTGGGGGTGGGGGGGTTGGATACGTTTCCGGTGAGATTTGTAGATGAGTGAAGTTACCATGGCAACGTGCATCTGTATCCACCAGTGCGTAAAGCATAAAGCAAGGCACGTGGGCACGTAAGACAACACATAACATCTGTTAACTGAGAGCATACCAGGCGTATTGATACTGACCCGCTGTGACAGATGAACTAATGGTGCCTAAATGCAGATGTCTACCAGTTATAGATAACCGCTTGGAAGGAGTACGTACAGTGCTTCACCGAAGAGTTCCTTGGTAAAAATGAGGCACCACATAGGTTGGCATTTGTTGAGTTTAACCATCTCCAAGGCAGGCTGATGAGCTAAATACTGGCTGGTATTTTAGGTTTATAAAACGTTCTTTTAGATTATTTTTTGTTTTGTTTTGCAATATTTGTAAACTTAAAAGTGATCGGATGTGGGCTTGAAACACCGTGAGGGTTCTCAGTATATTGATCATGTAATAAATTATAACGGTTGTGTTTTCCATCAATGAAGTATAACAAAAAACGAAATATGCAATTCAATTTTAAGTATTTTAATTGCACTTGTCCGTAAATGCGTTAAGAAGTCCTTTACTGAGTGTTTCGTCTTGCCTGTAGTCTTCCTGGAAGAGATTGTAGAGCACAAACAACCTCCACCAAGAAGGCGGTCCTCATACAGTGCATGTGTGTTTCCTGATGACCCCCTGCACGGTGTCATGTCAAAGTGTGTAAATACAATAGTCCACCAGAGAATACCATATCAGCGTCACATTTTGCAGCGCCCAGGCATGAAAAGTACACACACGGGTTGAAGAGGGAGGTCATGTGACTGTGTGATGATGTCAGATTAGGGAGGGGGTCAGCGATGGTTAGATGGAAAGCAAAAGTCAACGTGGAATTATTTTAAGTAACATAAGTAAGTTACGTGCAGAACGTAATGTATTTAGCTTTCATAATCTACATTAATTTAGGTGATGTACGTAACATTTCTTACGTAGAATTACTTATTTTCTTTTCCTCACCCTAACCGAGTAGTTATGGTGGCTAAACCTCACCAAATTGCGACTATGTCACATTTAACGAAAAAAAACATGATCTTTTCCTAAACCTAACCACATTTTATTTTTTATTTTTTTTTTTTTGGTGCCTAAATCTAAGGCACCACATTTTTCATGCCTGGGTGAGGCAAACCGAGACACTGACAATGTATTGTCTAGTGGACTGACTGGTGTATTACCCACTTTGGCATGATATTGGGTTGCTGAGGGATAAAAATATCAGTATTTTCTGTTTTTAAAATGTATTGCTATGAACACACAGTGATAATCGATGGCCTCTCTGATGAGCTTATAACTAAAATTGACTCCGCTGCTCTCTCATTTGGATTTTTACAGTTGAACAATAAGGAAACATTGCTTGGATTTTAGTAAATCAAACAGACACTGTAAAAGCGAAGGGAACACTTTTTAAAAAATGTACTACCATGTAAAGCTGTAATGTAAAGTCTGGTTTCCGCTGTCTGTGTCGGCTCAACGCTACACCACTCTGCTTTCGGTACAAGGAACTGTTTTGTTTACCATTGAAGATAGTAGTACCCCTTCAATGCGCTGTCATTATTATGGCAAATACATATGCGGAGGATCTTTTAAGGCGTAAAAGTTTCCAATCACAAGTTAAAAATTCCTTTTAATCATCATTTCTTCCTGAGGTGGTGAAGCATTAAGACAGAGATAGTAGGATCAGGAAATACTAAAATACATCTTCAGGTCATACTGTCAGGATTACAACAAGGACTGTGTAACAAATCAACCATACACAAAGAAATCAAAATTGTACAGTACGGACCAGAATACACTGCAGTTTTTAATATACATTCTGTAGCAGTGGCTAGAAAAAAACAAAAACCTGTTGCTCCACTGTTATCATCATTATTGCTCTCTGCCCCCACATGTGAAGCCCACCAACGCATTAACACAGCAGGGTGAGGACGAGTGGGATCATCAAAGTAAATTATAATACAGCAAGATGTAACCGACCCCTGCACTGCACATCACAAATAGATGATGCAGTGTGGCAGGATGGACTTTTTTTTTTTATAACCTCCTTCGGTAGATTTCACTACTGAATCCTTTAAAAAATAATCCCGTTAAAGAGCCAATATCTGGACAGCATGTGCTCGGCTCACACAGAAGCATTAAAGAATAGAAATGACCTCTCAAGTATTTCACAAGCTTCAGCTGCTGTGTGAGGTGGAGGACAGAGAACTGTATTAGCCAGCGTTTCAACTTTACTGGCCACAGGGTGGTTTAATGTAGAAGGTGCAGGACTAATACGAGGATAGATGGAGCTCTGAAAACATGGATTTCTTGTTAATGGATTTGTCACTTAATAATTGTGGAGAGGGGGGAAAAAAAGCTCAGGTTTAATTCAGATGTATCCACATATTGTCTGGAGTGCTGCGAACCCTATCGTCTTTGTGTCTGCTTCCTATAAACACAGATCTGGACAAATAAAACAACAGGAAGTGTATGACAGACCAGCTCTGTTTGGTGTACGGTTTGATGTGTCATCACATTCGGTTTATGGATGTTTCTGCCCTTGTTTTTGTTTTGAAATTGTGTAAACTTAGTTTTTGCCAGAGATGTACACAGATAAGTGGATGTTTGGATTGCTGCTTGTTTAGTCATCCCAGCATCTGTTATTGCAGTCATAATGACAGGCAATAACTGCAAATATCATTTTCATGAAGGGGGCTACACAGACAGGAATATTTGAGATGGTAGCGTGCGATGTTGGACGGTGACGTTAGTTGACATTGGACCTAAAAGTGGGATCATTTGCTCTTAAATGCTTAAAACGCTCTAAAAATAAATGTAACTAAATAACACATACAACTCTCTCCTCTTCATCATGCACCATCCCTGCTCAGGTTTCATAAAATCTAGCTCGGTTGCCATGTTTGATTCTCCTGTGCGGGAATTGCCAGAAAAAAAAAAAACAATTATCCTGCTATTTTGGAGGCATATTTCTTTAAAATTGGATAGTCCGGGGATCTGTAATAAACCTAAGTGCTGGAATGAAGAAAAAGCTCCTTTTAAAGGCGTCCACCTTGGGGAGCGTGCCACTGGAAATCCTCTGGCTCTTTTTAATACATCAAAGCCGCAAATTAATCCTGAATACAACACATGTACAGGCAGGTAAATGAAGACAAAGCCACAGTGGACCGAGGCTACATGCCTCTTATTACAGGCCCTTGATAAACTCCACCTCAAGCCTTACAAATGGCTTATCGGGAGGTGTGGGATAAACTTATTCTTAATAACCCTGTCAATTTAGAGGGGACGTGTAAGCAAGAGAAAAATGGAGGTAAGAGCACAAAGACAGTGTCTACACAAACTGATGGTGGAGTTGTACTGTAACTTCCCAAACTAAGTAACATATACATTTTATATGCAGAACAAAATTGCCTAAAAGGTGGATTACACTAAATTTGTCATAGTTTAAGTGGTTGAAACAGGAAAAGGGGAAGAGGGCACTTCCAGGACCATAAATGTAACTGGTTTCAATCATTTTCCGCTAAATAATACGAATAAACTGTGATAAATCCTCATTATTCGTGACTAAACTCTGACTCACTGCTGGGACACAGAAAGGAGAAACATAAAGTGTTGTGGAAGATTATGGTTTGTGGCAATGACTCAGGAGCGGCTGACGCGAAGCTCCAGGACGTCAGAATTGTCAAACGGCTCCTAATTGCAGTTATTATTCAGTTTTAATTGTTGCATGATGAGCATCAGTGGTTAGTTCTCTAATTAGGGATGAGCAACCCACATTTTAAGTTACAACAAACAAAGAAAGGACTTCAGATTTATTGTCTTATTGACAACTCTGTACCGTATAAAAGATGCATGTAAATTAATTTACATTTTAGAAAAAGAAAATGCATGACTGCAGTGACGTGTATAAACAGCTGCAGCTTCAAGAAACAATGTTTAAGCAACCACAATTTTAGAATACTAGTATGTTTCATCCGACATACAATGTGACATAATTCACATAATTACACAGTGAAATTGTCTTTGAGGTCATAGAGGTCATCAAGCTTCCACAATGCAATGGCAGCTGGAGATTTTAAGAAGCTCCTCTTGTTCAAGGTTTTGTTTTATTTCTTCCACTGCTGAACAATTTGTCACCAGGCTAATCCAATGCAGCAGCTTCACTCTGTCTCTCTTTCTGCTTCCACCATATATATACTAGTAAGACATGAAAACTTAATCCAACTCAAACCTAAAGATTTGTGCAAAAAAAAAACATCCTGTACCCGACCAGTTGTCTGAACGCACCCGTAGCCATTATTGACAACTTCTTGACGTTCCTCCCCGACAACACAGGAACTCACTCATTAATGTGAACAACGATTGGTCCAGGTTATGCATGTCGTGTGGCCAGTCTCTACACAAAGACATGGCAAGGATTTATGGCACTGTGATTGCCTACTGTGAGATAGTTATCATCGCAAAAGACAGTTATATCGTGTAGTCCCAAACCATTATATTTTGCTAAACCTAACAACGTGGTTTTCGGTGCCTAAACCTTTGTACAAGACTCCAATAGACACGTTGTGTGTATCTCAGAGATGCCCACGGTCTGTGAAAACATGGCGATATTTGATGTTCTGGGAGGAGAAGAGGTTGGCTTAACATTCAAAGGTCCAACTATTATCCTTCTCTGCCACTAGGGGATGAAATCTAGGAAATTTGTCTCAATACTCACCCGCCTTTGGGCACAATTCAGAAGTTTTTGCCAAGCGGCAACCAGCAGCGAAGTCACCCACTGGTTTGTGAACGGCCATAAAGAAGGCTCAAGTTCGGAAATTGGCCGGTGCCACCTTGCTAGTTCAGAATCATTTGGAGTCTGTATTGACCATATTTGGGCGAGTGGGGAATCAGTGGTGAAATTATATTGACAGAAATTTATGAGACTAGTTGAATGGAAGTTATGGAGCCGGAGGCTTATTGGAGTCGGCACTTGGTGGTATTGCAGCTTAAGGCACTTTCACATCTACCTCATTTTTCAGACCCAGAAACTACTTCCACTTTTATATAGTCTATGGTTTTTGCCATAAGCAGATTTGTGCAAAAAGCAGATGAAATAAGCAGGCACAATCCTCAGCAGAGTGAGTAGTATGTCTGGTGTTACTGTGAGACATTATGTATAGAACGACTCATGAAATAAGACACAGAAGTGGACATTTCTTGTCATTACATGCTGGTATTTGCATGTTTGCTGGTGGTACTGATATGAAATCAGATGAAAAATCGATGCCTATATAGTTCACAAATTCCCCGTAGTGTCAGGATTATAATGTAAACCTTATATAATAATACCTTTAATGACACAATGGTATTTTTTAAGAACAACTAAACAAGTAGGTTGACAAGCGTGATGTGACCTCAGAAAAGGTTTGGATCAGCCAGAAGAGACATATTTAATAGGTGTTTATATACATTCATATAGTAGCAGATTACTTGCAAATGTGATTTTACTGTAACAGAATTCCATACAAATATTTTGAAGTTTAATCATATGAACCTCATTTTACAGGTTTAAACAGAGTGTGTGATGTCCAGGGTTCTTTAATGGAGCATTTTATGAGCCAATATTTCTCCACCTTTACAACTGAGGTGACATATTTGATCCCCTGCAGGGCTAGAAGACAGTACAACCCCCAGAGATGACTTCCTTTCGATAGTGAACACTGAAAGCTTCCTGTCACTTAGTGCAGTTTGACAGCATCATTGCGACGACCATTGATCTGTTTGCTTGACTCTGCATTATTAAGATGACAATTGTGTGCTCTGTGTGTGTACGTGTGTGCGTGCGTGTGTGCGTGTGCGCGTGTGTGCGTGCGTGTGCGCGTGCGTGTGTGTGTGTGTGTGTGTGTGTGTGTGTGTGTGTGTGTGTGTGTGTGTGTGTGTGTGTGTGTGTGTGTGTGTGTGTGTGTGTGTGTGTGTGTGTGTGTCCCAACTGTAATGCATGTCTCAGATCCATTATAACCCGATTAGATTCCCCTCTCCTGGAAGCGCCGCTCTGTGACAGAGAGCATAATCTTTAATGGAATTTGTGTGAAATTAAATTATACGAGCATCAATAAACATAACATAATTCAGAAGAGTAAATAGGTTTAATTTATTGGCTGGGCAGGCGTAATGGCACCGGTGTGTATAGAATGAAGATGTCAGGAAGACAGGTTGGAAACAGCCGGGGTGAAAGGGGTTGACAAATGCATCATCGGTTGCATTCTGCATGCGAGCTTGTGTGACACTTTAAGTGAGAAAAATAAATGTTAACGATGAGGCATAGTGGGGTCTTCGCTGTTCTGACTATTTGGCATGTGTGTGTGTGTGTGTGTGTGTGTGTGTGTGTGTGTGTGTGTGTGTGTGTGTGTGTGTGTGTGTGTGTGTGTGTGTGTGTGTGTGTGTGTGTGTGTGTGTGTGTGTGTGTGTGTGTGTGTGTTCAATATTCTCAGACAGGAATTTGGAACAGCAGGAAACTGGCAGATTCTTCATTCACATGAGTGGGTAAAGAAAGTTCAACCTTTTATTAGAGAGGACTGTAATTTAATGGGCAGGGTGCGCACATGGACCGAGAGAGCCAAGCAAGAGATGAAGACAGAGGGTGGCGAGGGAGGGGGGGTGTATGTGTGTGTGTGTGTGTGTGTGTGTGTGTGTGTGTGTGTGTGTGTGTGTGTGTGTGTGTGTGTGTGTGTGTGTGTGTGTGTGTGTGTGTGTGTGTGTGTGTGTGTGTGTGTGTGTGTGTGTGTGTGTCTGTGTGTGTGTGAGAGAGAGAGAGAGAGAGAGAGAGAGGAAGACAAAGATTAGATTGAAAGACAGATGAAAAGATAGCAAGAAAGCAATGGAGATGGAGAGGGAGTCAGATGGAAAAAAAAAAGGGGTGGGGGGCTCAAGAGGCTGGGCTGAAAACACATTGAGGGATGCGGTGAGAAAGAAAGACTTGAAGTGTGTGTGTTTGCTTTGAAAGAAAGATTTGACGGAGTGGCTCGGCAGCTGTAACAGTCAAGTGTTTGATTGCACGGGTGGGAATCGTGTGAGGTTGTCATTTTGCATCTTAACCTTTTTTTTTTTCTGTGGAGCTTTTCTTTTTTTGGGTGGGAGGTTAATAATCAAAAATGATCTGCTTCAGTAGAGCAGATAAATAGTGTCAAACACAGCTGGGACAGAGAGGGGCTGACTGGCCACCACAGAGCTAAATTGATGGTTGTAGCTGCAGAGGAGACGAGGAAAAAGCCCCCTCGCTCTACTGTATGACATGAATAGCTTCTAGGTGTCGCATTTTTTTTTTCTGCTCTGTCGTTTTCGTGATGAGCCGCAGTCAGAAGCCAGGCGGCACAGATGTAACGTGTGTCGGCTGAGATGTGGGAGCGCGCAGCGGCTCGACCGACACGGCGCCTTTACAACGGCCTTTCAATTTACAATCTGAGAGGTTGACAATTTTATTCATTATTTTTTTCCCTCCTTTCAGTCAGGTTGTGTGTATTTAAGAAATGCTCATGTTGACTCTGCGTGAGGGATTATGTCATAGTCGGACATACACATACACACTCGCACACAAACAATGAGACAGAAAAAGGCCCAAGCTGTTGAAGACATATGTCATTGTCACTTTTTTTTTTTTTTACCCTCCTCCCTGAAGGCCTAACTGTTTTTGAAAGATAGACTGTCCACAAAAGCCTCTTCTTCTTTATCCCATAAATCTGTTTGTGTGGCGGATAAAAGGAGATGGACTGAGAGGAAAAGAAAAGCAACTCAGTTTACTTTATCATCTTTCACTCGCCCAGCGCGGCCTCCCCTCGCTGCCCCTCGCTCCCGCAGCAGATTTGCGGCCATAATCGAGGATAATTTACAGTATAATCTTGTTTGTTCCTTTCTTAAATGGAGCGATAACATCTCTCCGGATCATGAGTGGAACGGCAGCAGGGGGTGGGGCGGAGGAGGACTACTAAAGGGTGGAGGGTTGAGGGAGCGGGGGAGGGGAGGGGGGGGGGGTCACAGGGCAAGGTGGGAAAGGATAGAGGCTGTTGCACTTCTTTTCTTTATGTGAAAATCCTATAGCACTAGCATTTATGACCATCTGCCTGGCTGCTTCCTCTCCAGAATTTACTAACCCCTTCACACACACGCACACACACACACACACACACACACACACACACACACACACACACACACACACACACACACACACACACACACACACACACACACACACACACACACACACACACACACAACCATGCTATCTGCAGAAAGGATAGTAATAAATATCAGCAATATAAGAGGTCAGCAAAGGTCGATCGGCAAGGCAGATCCCCTGTCATAATTTGTTTAAGGACCTGCATCCCATAGCTGTTTGGAGGACTGTCGACGTTGCATGTGAGAGGGTCGAATTCAAACAGTTCATTATTCAGCGACGCGAAAAGGGCTTTTGTTTAGATCAGTCACAGCCGTAAGAGCTCCCAGTGACACCGCCATATAAACCGGGTTTAAACATCCTTCCAGGGAGCCCCATGTTTGTGATGATTGGTGATGTTTATCTTATTAAATACACTGACAATCTATAGTGAAGGGTAAAGCCCATAAAGCTGGTTTAGTCCAACTTTTGACTTATTGCGTACTTCAGTGTAAAAACTACAAGTGGTAAATTGAAAAGAAAACAGTGAAATAAAATAAAAAAAATATTAAGGGTTTTACAAGTCATGGATTATCTGCAATATGATTTATATTTTTGATCTTTATCTTTATTTCACTGTCTCAATGTGTATCCAAGTCAAAGGAGACTGAAAAGGTGAGAGCTGCAGCCATCGTTTTTTCTTTTACATTTAACCTTCTCAAAAAGTAGAATTAACAATAGATATAGATATATATATGTATATATATATATATATAGATCTACAAATATATATATATATATATATATATATATATAAACATATACAGAAACATATACAGAAACTAAAATAAAGTACGTTATATCAAGAGGATGTTGGTACACATGCAACATGAAGTGTATACACATACACAAGTCTGAATTTGGTGATTTTGAAAAATGTCTCCGTGTTTGAAGATAAATACATTAATGCCTTATCAGAAAAATTACATTAAGGAGATTCACAATTTTCGAAGGATCGCAACAAAGTCGGACAGTGTCAAAGTTACAGTCATGGTCAGCAGATATGCACCTAAATAAGCACCTAAAGTAAAGTGTTTTCTCAGGTCACAACTACTGACACATTATTTAGAAAGTGGGAGAATGCTAAGATTCAATTAGGCCTTATTTCAGCCTGGTGTCACGCTAATGTGTTTAAAACACTCATCAGTCCACCAGAGGATAAAGTAGCAGTGTAATGTGTTTCCTTGACTATAGACGTGAAATGTACACGTGTATAACCAGGGTCAAAGAAGGAGGTCTTGTGAAGAAGTACAAGTAAAGAAGAGGTTGGAGGTGGTTGGATGGAACAAACATATTTGTTAGAGTCTGTGAGAAAGCTGAAGTGAGTGTCCATTTATTTTAAGTAACGTATGTTGTACTCACTAATGTATGTACGCTAAGTAACTTCTGTTACTTATGTTTACCTTCTGTAAAATTACTTATTTTAACCTAAATTATAATCTTTTACTGCACGTAACCATTTTTTTCTTCTTTTTTTTTTACCCTAAACGTAACCAAATAACCAGGATCTTTTTCCAAAACTTAACCACATTATTTTTGGTGGTCAAACCTTCCTTTTCTCTCCAAGGTGAGGCCAAGCGTGACACTGACTCAATATCCTCTAGAGGACTGTATTAGACACTTAAGTGTCATACTGGGTTGTTTATTCTGCTATTTGTAATTTCAAAGTGATGACAACTTTCCTCATGTTTGTGGTTTCACTGATATCAAAGCTATCATCTTATTTTACTTTTTCTTTGAGCGGTGGGAGCGGTAGTGAAACTGTGTATTTGCATTGGTTGCTTCCTCCTAAGGAGTAATGTGAGGTCTCCCTGAACACTGCACACTTCTTAAAGCCTGCTGTTTAAGCTCCTGCTCCTGAGAGGAGAGGGCAGCTCTGTGCATGCAGAGATCCCTCATCAGCAGTGCTATAGAAATGTACTCCTTGTTAATTATTTAAAAGGCTGCGCAGCCTCAGGAGCCCCACCGATAAAGCCGATCAGAGATGAGGGGCTGTTTGCTCACTGTCAGGGTGGAGAGCCGATAAAGAAGACCCCGGCCTCGTGTCCGCCGCTGCGGACTCCTTCCCAGACAAACCTCTCCCATGTTCAGGGTGTGGCTGATGGATGGGCCTGCATTTCCCAGGCCTGGGAAATTGCCACCCCCTCCCTTCCTAAACACACACCCACCCCCCACCCCCCTCCTTTCCCCACTGCACCCTCGCAACCCCCCCTCCCCACTCTCTCCACAGCTTGGACAGGTGATACAAGGTATATTTATTTATTTCCTTTAATACTCTTCTTTATCTCCTTCATTGTTAGTAGGCCTATGAGATTGATCAATATTTAATTTTCTGGGAGAAGGAGTGGGGAGGAATCGGGGCTCGTAATGACACTCAGGAAATCGTCCTCCACATATTGGCTTCATTCTCTCATCCTCTCCCTTTTCCTCATCCTTCCCTCATCGCTTGTCTCATCCCGCTCTCTTCTATCTCCCCGACATCTTCTCCTTCACACCCCCTTCCAGTTACTCTGTTAACCACTGTTTCTCCATGCTGAACAAAGGTGTCCGTTAGCTCCGCTCACCCCGGCGATAAAATAAAGGCTGAGGTTAACCTTTAATGTAATGAAGGATCTTAAAGGGAGTCGCCGTGCCCCCTTGGAGGGTGGCCTTGCTATGAACAGGGCCCTTTGGTGACCTTTGACCCTATATGGTCATTGCCCAGTGCTTGGATATGCCCTTTAATGACTGAGCAGACCAATCAATGGATCATTTTTCACTTTGGAGACTGGGAGATCTACCTCTAAGTCATAAGCAGACATTGAGAGCAGGATGGGAAGGAGGCCTAAATAACGGCAAGATTGCCCGTTATTGTAATTTTCTAGCCTTCCTTTCTAGCTGGTAGGAGTCTCAGAAGATGCTGACACTTTGATGCTAAACCCTGAAGTTGAAAACACACCTGTCAAAATAAAGGATGAACAGTGACAGAGCCGAAACACTGCGGTTCCAAAATGAGAAATCGGAGGCCCGGTCCTGCCAATAAAGCCTTGAGACACAACTGCTTAGTCAGGTTCAACTAATCATGTCTTCTCGTCAATGTATTTGAAACGACCGAATTGTCGTCAATATGGCTCATCCATTATTGTCTTGACCCCGGAGCCCTCTTTAATTAACCCGCACATTTGATTTAAAACTGACAAAAACGGAAGTCTTTTCTCGTTTTTCTTTGACAAACAGAAGTTACACACTGGAAAGATTAGACAGCCAAAATCCATGCTTTGTGTTAAATGGTTTTCCATGTTTTGATACAAATCAGAGTCTAAGCTCACATTAGGCATCAAAGGGGTGAACACGTGTTGCTGTGAAGAAGGGCATTTTTTTTTCCTTTCAGATGCCATTTTACAGAGGAATGTTAAACGGCTCTTTGTGGGAAAAAACAAACAAACACTCACAGTAAAAAAAAAGAAAAGATGAAGCATCCCCGTTCTCCTTGCATTATCACTGCTACAGTACAGTAGATGATCATGAAAGGGTACTGATAGTTTTGACTGCAGGCCATTGAGGCTCTCTCTAGATAGAGGGCAATGCCACTGCAGCACTCATTATGCCCCCTTTTCCCTTTGCCCCCGCTCAGTAATCGCCACCAGAAGGGAGCAAGGAATTTCTCTGCACATGCTGGCGGTTTCTGGCTCGTTACAACCTCTGCTTCCCATTGAGCACAAAGGAATTTAAATTTTAATACACAGAGAGGAGAAAGTACTCTCACAAACTTGTTCCTGTCTCAGTATGACTGGTTCTCTTTGAAATACCCCCCTTAAACGTGATAAAATGTTATCGGAGGAGAAAAAAGGAGGGAACTGTTCTTTCCTAGGTCTCTCACTCTCAGTGTAAATGGCAGCAGCCAGTTTTAGCTCTGTCTATCTGTGATCCACATAGCTGACTAATAGTGTTGTGCAGCATGTGGTCTCTGGGGCTTCAGGCCAGGTGTTGGTGTTAATGCAGGAGCCCTCACAACACCTGTTAGGGGCAGCTTCAGCATCCGCACAGACGTCTGCTCGGGTTGTCCTGCTTAACCAACCCGACTTACCCTCACTGAGAAATTTAGAAAGCAGTCCAAATCAAGCTATATTGTTAGTTGCCTTTTTTGTTCAATATAATGAAAACGTAATGAGATTCAGTCACTTTCTTTTGGCAACATGAGTGGACTATTACATTTTTGTTTAGCTACTCACTAATTTCAGAGGAACAGTAGTATGAGGCAAGTATTGTTCTTCTTTATCAGAGAGCCTCACTTCCATCGTTTGGACATTTGCATCCTCATTCCTACACAAAAATAGGTAATTTGTCATTGCCTTCCAACGTGATCCAAATATGTGTTTTCTGATCTAGCACCTCATTCACCTCAACAGAAATTATTATATATATAAAGTAGCTCAGGTATTAGTGCCTTCTCACCCTAGACTGTAAATACAAATGGACCTAGTCTCCTTGTCTAAAAAGTAAACTTAATGCCATAAAGAGCAATACCACTGAGGCCCACTAGGGGCTGGCTCCAAAAAAACTGTGGCTCCGAAAGACTCCCATTCAAAAAGTGTCAACTTCTCTCATGAAATGCAAAGACAATCCATTTTTTTCAACAAGTCAATGTGATGTCATTCTCTAAATTCACTCTTTCTGATCAGTTTTCTGGTGGTTCTTCTGAAAATAATTCCATAATCAATATCCCATAATATCAGGCCTTAGTTAGAAGTATGTTGAGAGACGTGTCTGGTTTAACTGACGGAACCGGACAGAAGGATCACCAGAACACTGTCAGGAGTGAATTTGGATTATAATTTATCTAATTTGGGGGGAAGGAGGATGACTTTGTATTTAATGAGAAAAGATGATACCTTTTGAATGGGAGTCCAGCCCCTATTGGCCGTCAATAGTATTGCACTTTTAGGAATTTCCACATTGGCTTCTCTTTGCATTTGTCACGTTGATTAGTTGCCCGAATAAGAGGGGGGGGGGGAAAGAAAACACCAAAAGAAACTTGAAATTTACTAGAATTCAAATATAGCAAGAAAGTCCCTGGTTAAAGTGATGGAGGGTAATGAATTATAACTCTTGTCCCAAGTGTTTTTGTTCTGTTTCTGCCGGTGGTTTTGGAATTAAGTAATTACATTGCAGTTGATATTTCAAGTAATACTCCATTATTTTGATATTTTGCCAGCTAGTTCGTGATCTTACTGGGGAAAAAAAGGCTTGATGGAGTAGACAGACAGGTTCTATCCATCCATCCTTCCATATGTCATAATGTGAAGGTCTTTAGGATTTGGAGTTGTTGAAAAGCGTCTGACAGAGCTGGAGTGATGCATAAAATTAAAGTAATGAGTAATATAACACTTTACTTTTAGCTGTAAATAATAAAGTAAATAATTTCTCAATAATTATTATGCAATAAATAACTGATTTCTAAGATACTTTGTATAAGTCAACAAACAATAAAGGTACCTGTGCTGTTATCAGTAAAGGCAGTTTGTGAAGAGAAAGAAAGAAGTAAATACGAATGAAAAACCAAAACAAACATCAAACACTGAATTGTTGATGGAGTGCCACGTCTGACCGCTGTCCCTGCTGTTCCTCTGGCATTAATCCAATACCTCAACATATTCTCTTGTTTTGGAGTGTCCCTTAGTTTGGTGAGACCCTACACAAAGAGTGAAAAACTGAGGCCACTGTAGACACCATCAGAAGATAGCAGAGTAAAGTTTAGAAATGGGACATCACTGTGCCTTAACTAATGGACAGTGACAAAGTGAAGAGTCAAAAGTGAGGGCAAATGACAGAAATTCGACACAGTTTAAAACACATCCGACTCACCACCGACCCCTGCATGGAGGAAGAATTTCCCGTCTGGAAAAACGACATTAAATCATATTCTCTGCTTGACAACTTGCCCTTTGCATCTTCTCTCAGAGACCCTCAGCAGCCACCACACACAGCTTTACGAGACGTTATGACCTCCTAAACAGTGGCACTTTAAAGTATTCCCCTCCTGCTCACTGTTCCACAGAGGCCAAGTTCTTGCGAGGGATTATCAAAGTTAACAGGATTTTAATGGGTCCGGAGAGACCGGTAAAGACCCTACCAGGGCCAGGTAGTGCCGTTCTCCTGCTGCCCCTCTCGCTCCTTAATGCAGTCGGGCTGCACATCCAAGCAGCAGCTAAATAATAAACAGATGGCCAATACCAAATATAGCCAGGCCCAGTTCGAACTACAAAGGGACCCCAAAATGAAATGATAGGGTATTACAGGGGAGATACAATTTGCAGGTCAAAATGTAATGGTAACCCTTCACTGTGCAAATTGAAAATTAACCTTTGGTGGTACTGAATCATTCACAGCTGATGCTGCATGTGCACGGCAAGCGTTTTTTGGCTGCGGTGGAAACAGTTGTTGGGACGTGGGAGGGAGATCAGTGGTGATGAAGATCATATTTATGACTCTGTTTTTCTTTCTCTCATTTGTTTCTCAGGAACGAGATGGAGCTCTAAGAGGGCAGAGCGTGTACTGTCCTGTTTTTTTTTTTTACTTTTTATCTCCATCGCATATCATAAAAAAATAACTTAAAAAAAAAGTCTGTTTTGTGGCCCGCTGGTCATAAATCAAGCTCTTCTGTGTAAATTCATGAGGTACGAGCGCTCTCCCTTTCCAGATGATTCCGTCTGCAAAACAAAATACCACTCATTTTTCATAGAATTATGAAATCCAAAAACAAATGACTCAAGGTCCAGTGTGTTTTTCCCTCCTGGATTAATGCATTTATACAAATAGGTTGGCCTCTTTTCACTGTTCCTGGGGCATTAATCCATGCCCTAAACCCCCTCTGCAAGAAAAGGCTTATGATGCTAACCTTGTCATATTCAGCAGCTGTCAGCGAAATGGCCACTGTACCGGGCCAAGCAAGTAAAGTGGCCTATTCATTATCCTAATCTCATTAGTTAAGATCTGTTAAGTAGAGACTGGTTTTAATGCATGCTTTTCCCTTTTAATTATTGACCATAAATACATTGGAGTGCATTAGGGTCCTGGGGCGAAGAGCAGAGCGGCTACTAATAGATTAGGGGACAAGCACATTATCTAAATGTACATATCTAGCTAATCATGCATCAGCAGCAGCCATGTGAGCAGCGGGACATCAATTGCAGTTTGACATTTGACCCCCTCGGCTGTGGCCTCTCTGAGGTCCGGTCTCATAAAGGTCCGTCCGAAAAACAGGAAGAGAAGGAAGAGTGACGTCATGATTGCAGGAACGCGGCCCCCGCTCTGCTCCCCATGATGATTAAGACTGTCGTGTTATTTCTGAATGCTAACAGATTATTTCTAAATTGCTCCATGCTTAATCATGTTACAGATTAAATCATTTGGGGATTAGGTTTGAATACATGAATAAGCGCTGTACTGTGCTGTATGTCAGCCTGCGTGGCAGTGATCTCATGTTGAGGAGACTCAGGAGAGAAAAGGAGGAGGAAGAGGAGGTGGAGGGGACGAAGGAGGACTACCTCTGTTCTCTCTCCTTCTCTTTGTCACTTTTGCTTTCCGTCAGTCTTGAACGAACATTTTTCTCACACACACACACACACACACACACACACACACACACACACACACACACACACACACACACACACACACACACACACACACACACACACACACACACACACACACACACTCACTCAGTCAGGCTCATTCTCTCAGTGAGGAGTGTGCCGGTCGCCACACAGAGGAGCTCTTATACAGCTGTGAGAGCCTATTGTGTAAAACAAGTACGAGGGCACGCTCCTCAGAAGTATCATCCCAGCTGAGGATCATCATTGCCTTGTCTGTGTGTGTGTCTGTGTGTGTGTCTGTGTGTGTGTGTCTGTGTGTGTGTGTCTGTGCGCGCGTGTTCTTTAAGCACATGGAGTTATGTTCACTGTCCTTTGGCCTTAATGTTAAAGGTCCTATAACAAGTTATTAGTTTTGTATCAGATCAACTGTGGGTCAGGACGAGCGTGATGCACTCTGATTATATTTTACACATAACTTGATTTTATTTGACAAGCAACTGATTGGTTTAATTGACCTATAAGGTCATTAAAATAGTGGATCCTGATTGGACAAAAACATCTGATGAAATCCAGCTGTGATGCGTTCACTGGTAGATATTCTGAAATAAAAGTATTTATTACATAACCTATATTAGCTTTAAATTTAGAAATGCAAAAATAAACGAAATCCTCATCAATCAGCTTTTACTGTATGTAGAATTCAAAATGTTAAATACATTTGTAATAGTATAAAAATGACAATTCAAGAAAATTAAGAACCAAAAGAAAAAGAAAAGCATGACCGCATCGTATTTATTGCTTTTGTACCCTCTCAGTGCATAAAAGCTGTATAAAGCATTGAATAAACCTAATAAATATGCAGAGTAATAAAAAGATGTGTATGAAAATGCTAAACCCCTCACTTTCACCTTCACCCTTTAATTTACTCATGTTTGTTTAATTTTTTATGATCCTATAATATTCCATCTGATGAAAGGTTAACATCCAACCTATTCTGTCCATACTCGTATATGTTAGTGCAGCATGTGGCTACAGAGCAGCTGTTGAACTCCACAGCACAGTCATCCCCTCACTCCACGTCCAGTCACAGACGCACAGAATAAGGACTATTGTCTCGTCCAGCAAATATCCATAACAGCATACAGTGTGATTGTGTGTAAAAGAAGAGCTTCAGTGTTGCTTCGCCTTCACGACTTCTAGCAGTCACCAGAGGAGTAAAGCACAAGTGTAATGTAATGTCTCTCTCTGGTCTTTACATTCAGATTCATCCTCTTTCTGTGGTGTATTTGCAACGCTGTCCGCAGCAACAAAGTCATTTTCTCATATTTAATTGAGTCAAAAACACAAACAAAAATATTTCCCCATAAGGCAAACAGCACCGTTACGCCTCGGCAGTCTTTTCCCAGCACACTTCCTGTTTGCGCGCATTTAATAAGCTGCTAAAAGGATTATGAGTTTTCAGCATCACTGTACATCGAGATCTCTGCTTGAAATAACACACTGCGCACACAAACGTCTCATTTGTCTCCTTTTCTCACGTGAAATACAGGTGATTCCCTTTGATCCATTTAATTACTGCATGTATGACAACACGTGTGTGCAGCAGGCGTGTTTGTATAACTCCCATCCGACCACTGCTTCGTCATTGTCAGCCTGCTCCATACGTTACAGTCTAATTCAGCTGAGGCAATTATTGCGGGGCTAACATGTATGGATGGATGTCTGGGAGCAGCAGGTCATAACAGTCATATTGTATCGGCCATATTAGCGAGTCAATAGGACCCAGGGCAGGTTGATTTAATAACACTGTTATATATTAGGTTGATTAGACTGCTTTCCCTGGAGTAAGTACAGACTATATGTCATAATTATAAGAAGGGTGCAAATGATGAACAGTTCAGAGTAATATCCCTCTGTGGTTCGTCATTGTTAATCATTGTGGTTAATGATTGTGTGTTGATGTGAATTCATGCTGTGCCTGCGGTGTTGATTTTATTGGGCTTTGACAAACTGTAAAGAGAAAATGAAAAATGGCATCAGATCTGAACATTGTAATAGAAAAACATTTAATTTCACATTAGTTTTTTTCTCATTATGAGAAAATAAAAGCAGAAAATCTGTGTTGTGACAGTATATACAGACGTGCATAAATGACACCCCGGAGCTGACATATTCATATCTCCTGAAAGCATGCTGGGTAAAAAAAAAAAAAAAAAAAAAACGGGAATAATTTGCTTTCTGTTATGTTCAGAGACATAATGAACGACTCCAATCAAAGCAAACTCGACATTTAGTCGTTGTCTTAAAACAAGTAAATAAATAAATGAATAAGGTGTTGTCTTTGTTTTAAATTAAGGATTACACCCCAAACTAGCACCTATCACAACGCAAAAATAATTAATTTGGAAATGTTATTTAGACATAATTTACATATAAATGTGTTTTGTATGAAAATAAAGAAATAATACAAATACACCATGGTGAGAAATGACACCCTCAAGACTACTATTTATAATTAAAATGTTAAACGTGCTGATTATATTCAAGAACAATTTCTTCTTGACCTTTCTTCGTTCTGAGTGTTTGGGCCTCGGCGGAAAATTCACCTTTTCTGTTGTCACCAATATTGTCGTGTTATGTTACAACACCTGGTAATGTTGCTAATAATGTATTATGAGGGACATTATAACTGGTTAATATAATAGTCAGAGGTGCAAAGTACATTTCTAACTTTAAACTTCTACCCCCACTGCATTTTAGAGGGAACTATTAGACATTTTACTACATTTATTTTATTTACATAAAATTGGAGATCATCAGGAGCACTTTGTTTTGAATGTAACCAAAACCAATCAGTAATTGTTATTCATTATTTTATGGACTGGAAAAGGCAATAACATTTCCATTCAGAGTTGTTTTTCTCATCCATCCAAAAATGCACTTTATAGTTTCTATTATATATTGGCACTGACTAAAAATCTAGTAAACAAGCTTATTACTAATAATAATCTTAAAACTGAGATGTGATTTCCTTTTAGTTTAGAGAGTCTGATTCAAGATTTGTTTAATATTAATATCATTATCAACCCTCTTTGGCGGTAGGTTTTGTTTCATTTTGTTAATTTAAAAATAAAAAAAGAGCCAAAGGAAATCTTCAGTGAAGACATAAAAATGAAACATTACATTTTGTATTACCTTGTCATTTGCAAACTGCCTTCATCATTTCAAGTAATAGTTTAAAAAAAAAAAAAAAGAATTTATTGATCCCTAAGTTTATTTTATGATAATAGCACACAATAATTGACGCAGGTGCATAAGATTAAAAATCAGCAACAACTGAAATTAGGCTCATATTATGCTAATGAAATAGGACATTTAGATAGTACTTTAGTTATGAGGCTGATACTTCTTCATTTCTACTAAAGTACACAATTTTAAGGCAGGACTACATACATTATACATTAAAGAATCTGAGTACCTTTTTATTTTATTTTATTTATTTATTTTTTTATATTTATATAAATTAATTAATTATATAACATAATTAATAATATAATAATTATATAATATAATATTATATAATAATATAATATTATATAATAATATAATATAGTTAATAATATATATATTATTTATTATTTTTTTTATAGAGCATGAAATGTCAACAAATGTAGAATAACTGAAAAGCACACAAGACATGTTGTTATTTTATCTGCCTAGAAATAAGGTGTGTGTTTCTTATATATATTTTTTTTTCTGTCGTTGGAAAATTGTGACCAACTATTCCTCTATATTCTATAAATCTCTTCTACAGAAATTAAAACAGATTAAAGCCCAATCATGGAGCTTCAAGCTCCAAAAAACATTGTTACACACTGTATACCGTGTTAAACCATGAGTGTATAAATGCAGCTCCAACTTAATTTCCCTGGGTTACATGTGGAGTTAATGTGCCAACAACATCCCATTGTTGCCTCCAGAGTAAGCAGTGCCATGCCTTTTCCACACGGTGGCAGCAGACGTGTGCATTTTGCATGTGTCCCCATACTGTACAGCTGTGTGTGTGTGTGTGTGTGTGTGTGTGTGTGTGTGTGTGTGTGTGTGTGTGTGTGTGTGTGTGTGTGTGTGTGTGTGTGTGTGTGTGTGTGTGTGTGTGTGTGCTATCACATGTTTGACAGCACTGATCTGACCCGTGCTAATGAACGCCGCCGCCGTGGCTGACACAGACTGACACCAGGACAAGAAAAACACCCTCTTCTCTCCAACGCCTCCATCTCTGAGCCCGTAAATAGCCCCCACGTAGCTCGCTGCATGTTTATTAGTCATGTATCAGATCAGCAGCTGATGGACACGAATGCTCATTACCAGTTAGTGTTGCTTCACAAGAGACCAATCAGGCGCCCTGTGAGGGTCGTCACTCGGAGGCAAACCGGCCTGACAGTAGCAGAAGTTGAGCTTGAACAGGAAATGTTGCACATTATATTCAACTGAATGAAAAGGCAGCTTGTGATTAGATGAGTATTCATGCAGCCTGATTCTGCTAACAGTGCAGAAAGGTCCCACGAGAGTTTCCACTACTAATATTCTGGTCTGTGTCCTTTCTTTCACCTCTCCAGGTATTTTCTCACTGGCTTCAGTTACCTTACATCTGCATAAGTAACACACGTCTTTTTTTTCTTTTTTTTTTTTTGAATGGGGTGTTATGTGATATTTTGGCACTTGTGCAGTGTGACACAAGCAGGCCAGAGAGGCAGACCTGCTACTCCTCTCTCTCTCTCTCTCTCTCTCTCTCTCTCTCTCTCTCTCTCTCTCTCTCTCTCCATGCATGACATCACCTTGTATGCTTTTAATTAAAACACAGCAAATAGCATTGTGGGAAATATGAGCAAAATATTTGAATTTCAATCACTATCACATTTCCACTTATTTCACACACACTGCATCTGTGGAATGTGCCAAACGGCTGCGTATCCAGTGATTGGATCAGTCACTGAGCATTAGGCCTGCGAGTGGAGCAGGAAGGACAGGAGAGGACTGGGGGACGGGGGGTTTGACAGGGACTGAAGAAATGCAGTTGAGTCTGTCTGAGGTAGCAGGTGTCTTTTATGAGAGGATTCAGTTTGCAGCGATAGTGACATTTTGACTTGATTCACTTTTGGAGCCTCTAATGCTTGTGTGTTTGCACCAGCTGTAGTAGACAAGCAGATTTGAAAACTAACCTGGGAATACTTCTCCTTTTATGCAACAAACTTTTCCAAGGCAAATCTCAAAGTGATCTTCTTTTTATGGTCAACTGTTAAAAAAAACAAAAACAAAAAAACATGCTCTAATACTTCTATGATGATTTGCTCATTTGCATCTCCTTTTGTGGTTGTTTTTATTATTCCTGGAGGCACTTAAAGGAATAAAAAAAAAATACGATTATGTTCTATGATATACTGTTTAGTCTTAATGTTTTGTCGTTATTTTGTGCACAAAATACAATGCATGGAGTAAAATGATGGTGCAATATAGTAAGAGCCCAGCAGATGGCAGCAGCAACACACAAACCAGCATCACCACACAGTCCAACTTTTGAGGGGGAAAAAAATAAGTGCTCTGCAGTTACCTGCAACCAGTCATCTCTTCTATTCTGTACCAACCTGGCTGCATTATCTCAACCTTGTATAAGTCTTACTTCAATTTAGTTAAATATCCACTCAGTGAGTTGCACACACTATAAATGTGTAAGATCCTCTTTCAAGTTATTAGTCCACTGCGAACTTGGAGATTCTAAGATTCTGATGGCGTGCGAAATGATGTGTACAAAAGCAAATTCAGCATTTAAACTTTAATCTGGAACCTTCACTATCCTGAAACAGTCTGATCACAAAGAGGATAACTCTTCTGGCGCTATAGGCAAGTTTACACCAGTCTCACCTTTTGCCAGATTCATAACATATAATTTCATGAGGGGAGCAGTTCACCATCACGTGTGCTGTATTTTTAAAGTGACTCAAACAGTTGGCAAAGCGAGCTGCTTACACACTGTAAAAAGGCCTTTGATATGACAGAAATAATCCGTCTGTAATTAAGAGCTGATCTTCAAAGTTAGACTCGGATCTATTCTGTAATCCTAAAAACTGAATAGTCCCATCAATTTGTTCCTCCCAGGTAGTCTTCAGCTGTGATTCATTATCACTTAGCCCACATTCTACCTCTCTATCATTGTTGGTGGGCTGACATCCAAACAAAATATATACTCTGGGTGCTGGACGTCAAGAGTTTTCGGAAGAAAGTCAGTAGTGACCAAAGTCTGTGTAAACTCAACCCGTCTGCAGTTATTTTGGCTTTCCGTACAGTAACTTTGTTATTCAGGGACAGAAAAGTCGAGACATTCACGTGAATAAAATATTGTGGTTTGGTTTGAAGAGAGTTTCCCTGCTGACTGGAAATGCAACAGAGATTCAGAGAAACTTCAAAGCTTCTTCATCAACAAGTTTGATTTGATCAGAGCTACTTTTTAATCCTGTATGTGCTTCTTTTTTCTTTTTTTTCTTTTTTTACCATTCTTCTTCTTTCTTTTTAACATTCAAATTCAGAGTTTGTGCTTAAAAAAAAAACTAACTTTAAGAAATCTGAGGCCCTGATTTTTTCTGTTTCATCAGACTGATAGAGCTTTTATCTTTCACTACAGATATATCAAATTACAAACTTTGAGTTAACTTCTCAGCTCTGTCTACAACTCTGTGCTAATGTTATTCCTTTCATTGCATCACAATGTCTTCAAATTGCACAAACTACAAACAAATGCAAATACCCTTGTCTTTTGTTATAAAGATATTCAATTACATTATTCTGAGTACAAATGTACCCCACAACTTTGTCCAATTTATACTATGCTATAGTTCTGTCTAGCTGGAGTAACTAGTTTTGTACAACTTTTAAAGTGCAGTGGTCATGTTTCGTTTACACTGATGGTTCCCAAAGGAACTCTCACGTCCAACATGGGACTTCAGGCGCTGCATCCCTCTGAAACCACCTCATGGAACCATGACTGAAGTATAATAACATATTTGCTCCATGAGTTTTGTAACCGCAAGTCTGCTCTGGTACCTAATGTGAAGCAAGGACACAGCTCTGGTTCTTGTGATGATATGTAAATACTTCCAGGAGCTAATTTTCCACCTCAAGGGTCTGTGGAGCTCCGTAAAAACCCACAAGTGAGTGCACACGCAGACACAGTACTAATGTGTTCCGACGGGAGACCGACCACTGGAGGGTCTCCTCAACTCATGGCCTGGCACGGCTTTCTGGGAAGTGCGGGAAGCTGAGACACTGAGTCACTCTAGACAATGGGTCAGGGTGGTTTCAGATGGTTGGAAGAGAATTATGTCAGATCTCAGCCGGGGCGAGCAGGGATTCCCTCTGACAAGACCTGAGCTTTATTTTCTTACGAGGCAAAGGGAGGGGGGGTGATGATGTGTGAAATGATATTGTCCAGGTGTATTTACACATGCAGCCACAATTGCAAGAGAAGAGAAAGCCATTATATTTGGCAACGACCCTTTCTTGACATGTGTGCACAGGTGTCTGTAGCTCACACCCATTTCCTCGTACGTACATTTCCTCGAACACGTGTGCATTTCTTAGCATGCTTGTGTGTTTTTCCTTGGCAGAGTGGCAGCTCCTGATTTGCTTTTACTGGAGGATGATTATGAGTCCAGACGGTTTCCCAGAAGCCGGAGCAGCGTACGGAGATAGTGGTGCGGTTGTGACACATGCGAGCCACTGAGTAACACTGCCTCCTGCTGCCAGAGCTGGCAAACTAACAAGCCATGAAGTTATGCAGGATTTCACAATCTTATGTCTTTGACTGGTAGGAATGCGTCAGAATCCCAAAACCCATCATGCATCTAATCAGCGAGGTATTATTTCACCATATGTTCTGGTAAATATGATACTGTAAAGAAGACCGATAAATCCACTGCACCACATGGGCAGGAAAAATACAAATAGTTCTATGATTCCTCTTCATAAACTGTAAGTCCCAGGGCATCAAATACTGTAGTTTGACAACCTGGGTTGAAGAAGGAGGTCATGTGACAGTGCAGAAAGAGTGACAAAGTCAGGATTAAGAAGAGGTTGGGGGTGGTTGGGTGAACCCAACACAGGGCTTTCCACCAGGAGACTGATGTTCAAGTGATTGACTGTATATATAAGTGGATGTAGCGTTCGAGTTTGAAAAATAAGGCTGATGCGGAAGTGCCTTAAGCTGCAATCAACGAGTGCCACTAAGGGTTGTTTCCAAAATGCCTCCGGCTCCATAGATTCCTATTCAACTGCTAAATCAATAAAGTTTTTACACGACTTATTTTGGATTTGCTAGCTAAAGTCATTCGCCGGTATCGCCGGATTTCCAATCCCATCGAGTCAGATCCACTGCTCGCTCCTGCCGAGCTCGTCCAATGGTTACTTCAAGCACCTAAGCTCCCGGTAACTAGCAAGATGGCGCCGGTCAAAATCCAAACTCGAGGCTTCATAACGGCCGTTCACAAACTAATGGGTGACGTCGCTTTTGGTTGCTGCTTGGTTCAAGTCCGTGAAAAAGAAAAAGCCATTGTGTTACTTAAAGTATGAAATATTACTTGCGTAAAATTACTTCCCCAAACAATAATCTTTTCCTAATCAAGTAGTTTTTGTGCATACGCTTGCAAAACTGCAACCACGTCATATTAACCCAAACCGTGTGGGTTTTGGTGAATATCTTAAGCATCTTTTTGCGGATCTCTGAGACGTGGGCGAGCCGTGGCAAACAAACGGGTTGTATATCCCTACTAATGCTTTGGATGAATTAAACAAACCCTCAAGCTGTATAATAAACGATCTTGTATGTACATACAAACGCTTCAGCTGCAGCCATGCCCTCTTAGAAAACACCACAATATGGATACCTGCATTTGATCACAACTTCTGGAGGTCGTGTCAACAAAAAGAAACACCCAACACTAGGCAGGTAGCACACGATCACGCCCGGTCCATTAACAAGTCAGTCCAGTCAGAGCTAGTCCTACATTTACTAACTTGCATACACATTCTGAATGCATGAAAATGTGCAACTGTGCAGACGTGGTATCAATGTTTTATCAATTACACAACATCCACAGTCGCAGTATGGTAGACATCAGGCTCCTGATTTATTTCAGACACTATTCAGTGTTTACTTGCTGGAAAAGAACTGGACTTCATGAATCATCACATTTAGAGTCATTTCTCTGCGAGAAAATATGACAATGTTTTAACTGAAAATGCTGATTTGTACTGTGGGCAGCAAATATGACTGTGGCATTGGCAGGCACAACTAACCTAAAAAATGAATCCCAGATCCCAACAGTCACTGAATATGAAATGGTAATTTGTAAATTGAGACTATTACTTACTGAAATTGTGCTTTTATAATAAACCATGCAAGTTATCAGCTGGAACAGCAGCCAGTTTTCCTACTTGACTATGTTTCCTGGAGAGGGATCCCTCTACACGATTATACTATTTGGTTTCAGTGGAGAGGGTCCAAACTGCAGCATCAGGGTATTCCTCCTGATTGGGATCACTGTCTGAGGTCAGGAACACCACTGTAGGATTCGAGTGAAAAACATACCAGCAGATTAGGTTTCCAGAAACTGGGGAGACGTTTCAGGCTGCAGGGTGGAAGGGAATGACTTCAGATGGATCCACAGCAGGGCAGCACGCTCTCTCCCGGAGGAGCGGCACCTTATTAGGTGTGGATTCATCTAAACAGTATTTTAATGGTATGAAATCGACTATCACAGAAGAAAAACTGTTTCTCCTCTTCCGTTGATGTGTGTGTGTATATATATTTCAGTTTCGTGCGATTCAGCCACACGTGAGTCATTCTGACCTGATGAGTTTTTCATCCGGACACGCACATTCTAATTTGGCTTGTGCGTCTGTGTCATGCACATTTAACACATGCTGGTTACGTGTGTGTGTGTGTGTGTGTGTGTGTGTGTGCGTGTGTGTGTGTGTGCGTGTGCGTATGCGTGTGTGTGTGTGTGGTTGCTGTTAGACCTTGTAAAGAGCTTAAAAAGCAGAACACAGCCCGATGTAAACCTGACATCTACCAGCTCTGTCAGGTGAGAGATGTGAAGGTCAGGCCGTGGCCTCAGAGGAGTCATCCAACACTTGAACGTCACACAATGTGGATTATTCCATTCTTGCCCCAGTCGTATCAGAGCCAGATGGGGGTGAATCAAAGGAGGTGGCTGACTAATAACACAATGTGAATCACAACAGGGCTTTTGCGTTGTGCAGCTTACAGCCACAGGCACAAATGCACAAAGTATGTGACCGTAATAAATAAATATGATTGCTAAATTAGTTGTTTTTTTTAAGCATTTTGACTTCTTAGTCAAGTCAAATATTTGCTAATATTAATTGTTGTTACAAAAGCAGCCTCCTGAAGCCAACTCAGCAATTTCTAAACAAGATACGAGGTTCGATCAAAAAGTTCTGAGACTGTGCCTAAAACAACCAAAGTCTATACCTGATTTAAATCTGGCCGCTATCTCTTTTAAAATAGTCCCTTTGACACATCGATGCCAGTGCTCCTTTCATACTCTAAACTCTCCCTGGAAGCCCTGTTCGGGAAACGCGTCAACCCCAATCTGCTATTTGCGCTGGATCTCCTCCACAATGTCAAAAACAGTGGCCCAAAGGCCACTGGGAGGTGTGGGAGGTGCTCTTGGACAGCGTCTCGGGCAGCGACGGTCAAAACACCTCTTTCACAGCTCAGTTTCCCTGCCGTAGGCTTGTTCGAGTTTGACAGATAAATGTGGGCCCTGGGTTCAAGTTTCAGGTCCATGGTGAAATTGTGAATGTGCGTGTAACTGGTACACAAAATCATGTGAAACACAGGTGATGATGTTGATCAAACAACCAAACTTGGAATACTTACAACTTCCTGCTGCTCCATTCGTGCACTCCAATAGGAACGGTGTCGGAGCTCTTTGATCGCAGCCTGTATTTACATATATCAAATATGGACAAATGAAATTAGAATGACAAACACAAAAGTACAGATGGAGAAATGTCAGGTCTTATTTATTTATCTATTGTTAGAAAGACTAATTAATGAAAGGCTCCATTAGCGATTGCACTGATTTACACAAGCCAATGAAATATTGGCTAGCTCAGAGAAGATGTCAGGACTTTGTGTCTGGGTTTATCAGATTTGCACATAAGAGGTGAGTTCTGTGGCTGATGAGAGTAAACTAAAACAGCGGTCCCAAAACAGTGAGCTAAAAGATGATAAATTGCCTCATAAAGCAGGTAGACGACAGAGTTAGGTGATCCTTTTCCATAGCTTTGTCACCAAAAGTGACAACATTTGCATTACACATAGTAATGCGCACTATTTTTGATTTAAAAATATTGATTACTGCAGCTTTAAAACTAAGTATGGCAGTTATACAGAGTTACATAAAGCCACAGTAAAGTACCAAAAAGCAACTATGAATATGAACCAAAAGTAATTACTCCAAATTTTGTAATCCAAATTAGATTTTTCAGATTCATTTTAACATACTTTGAATAACTTTGACTTTGTGTATTGCTGTAATTTCCACAGTATTTTAAGGTTAAGGAGGTGGATAAATCAATTTAGTGGAACGGGGCAATACTTTCAATGCCAACATTAAAACTGTGAAGCATTAAACCCATATGCTGAACTTGTAACCCTCTAACCCCCCAAGTCACACTAATAAAAAGACCAAAAAGTTCCCCCCCAACTGGACAGCTGCCATGGTTTCCAAGTAACTCACAAACAGCAGGAAACAGAACGGGAGATCCCATCACTGGGGCCGTGAAGAAGGAAAGGCTTTGGCTAGAGACAGGAAAAGGAGAGAGAAAAGAGGAAGAAGACGGGTTGGTCGTTCAGTTGACCCCCCTCCACATAAATGTCCAGCAGGGGTTATTTTTCTGGACTCCTCCGAATGACTGCCAGACGATCTTACACCGGAGTGTGACTTGCTGCAGCACTGTAAGCCAGGATCTAGTTATTTTTAATCTTTTTATGACATGTCAATACCAACACCAAGGGCAGGTCACATAATCACTTTAACAGCAGTGGAAGTGACCTGCTTCAAGCGTTCTCTGGTCTGTACATGAAAGGCTTTATAGATCCCATCTCTTCATTTGCATTGAAGGACACCAACTTGAAGTTAAATATTTCTCTTGTCAATCAGCTGTTTTTGTTTCCATGAGTGGCATACTTACATTTGTCATTTAAAACTTGAATTCACAAACCTTTGTAATAGACTAAAATGCAGTTATTTCTTCACTTGTTTCCATTTTACAAGAAAATAAACCGAGAACTGAGAAAATTCACGAGTGAGCATTTACAGCTGCACAACATGACAAAGCTCAGTAGAGTATAAGCTTCCACCAGAGACTAATAATTAAGCCAGTTTGCTTTTATTTTCACAATCAACATAAAACAGAGTAGTTCCAGTGGGTTGGTTGTTGTTGTTTGGTCCATTGGCCGAGCGGGGAAAAAGGTCACAAAAATCAATAGGTTTCCTCATGGTGAGAGCGAGAAAGCACACAGCAAATATTGTGTGTTTTTATTAGCAAAGACTCAGGAGATGTGGAGTTATTTGAAAATGTAAAGGTTAGCTTGATTTGGGGCCAGTAATGCAAAGGTCGTGGGGTCACCACAGCTGACTTTTTTCTTTTTTTCTGGTGATTTTCATGCCAATCAGCCCATTAATGACAGCTAGTTTGAATTATTGAGATTACAGAGAAACAAATAACAGACCATAGACTGTACATCACAGTGGATGTAGCCTCCGGGTCAGAAAAGTGAAGCCAATGCAGAAGTGCCTTAAAGTGTAATACCACTGAGGGCCACGAGGGGTTGGTACCAAAAAACTCAGACTTAAATAGACTCCCGTTCAAAAAGCACCAACTTCTCTCGTTAAATATTTAGTCAATCTTCTTTTTCACAAGCCATTAGGTGCCATTAGCTAAATTTCTTCCTTCTGATCAATGTTTCGATGACGTCGCGGTGGGCTGCCACTTGTAACAGACAGGTGGAACTCAGTGTGTTGATGGAAATAATAACAATGAAACATTGAAGAGCCTTAGAGGGGAGTATGATTTAGTGCAACACTAATTATGGGAGATGTTACTGGTTATTCGAGAGCATTTCCTCAAACAGTTATACCCTCCTCTTTTCATGTGCCCACATTTTTAAAGGAATAGTTCAACAACTTGTGAGATATACCCTTCCACTTGGCCCCATTCACCTCCTTGCCAATAGTTAGATGAGAAGATCGAGCCAACCCAAACTACTCATCTAAAAGTGAATAAACTTATTTCCCAAAATGAATTTGGGTGACTTCTGTTTTCTAATCACATTTCTGTCCATTTAGTGTTTCATAAGTATCATCCCAAACGGGGTAAGAACAATAACAATTAGCGTCTTCATCAGCAGGGGGGAATGTTTGATCCTCACTTGCAAATGAAACATCATGCAGCTTTGAGTTCAGTAAATTATGCATACAAAATTGACAATCAACATGTAAAAAGGAAAAAACAATGACTGCAGTAGAATGCTTATCGATCAATGACCTTTTATTCAACAACATACACATTTGCAAAGCAGTAATTTTCTTTGTTAATTCTAAATATGTATGCAATTACAGTTGTATATGTGCCCTGAAGCCCTTCTGTCCTGCCATCTTCTACTTAAATCAAACAGCAATGGAAACAATGACTGCCTGTGACAAATCATCTCAGTATTTAGTCGACAGGATGATTCAAAACGCACGGAGATTGAGCTCCGATTTGTGAGCGACCCTGTCGCATAACCAGGACTCTGGCTGTGCTGGACTATATAAATGTGTTTTAATGTATAGCAGCCAAGCTGAAGAGCCCTGCAGTAAAAACGCTCTTGGCATATATGCTTGGGTTTAAATCACTGTAATGGACCTGGATGTGACAGTCATAGGCTAGAAAAATGAAACCATCCGCCCTCATAATCCCATAACCATTACTGGGATTGCAACAAAACTGAATGGATGCACATTTTGGTAGAGGACAAAAAAAAACAAAAAAACAACAGTGCTTACGTCATACTGTTTTGTTTGAAACTGACATTATGGCCCTCCTCAGGTGTCTTGCCTGAGTAATTATTTGTGTTAGAAGTGATGTAGGAAAATTGTCTCATAGGTCATGTGCCTTTGACCTATAGAAATTGTTATTGGCCACAGGTTTTGAATTAGCTACACATGTGGGTAAGATACAGTACCCATGGTGGAGCTCTTATCACAACTCACACCGTCAGCAAAAGCAGTCGAAGAGAAAACAGCACTGACAAAGTGCAGTAATAGATCATTAGTTAGAAAAACACTGTTCAGATGCTTCAACCCTGTGGAGCTGTATTTAATCTAGACAATAACAAACAGTGGAGAACATTATCACACTTTAATGATTATGCTTTCCCTTGGAGTTACTGTTGGCTGAGTGTTTTTTTCTACTTTAAATATACTATTTTTCTCTATATTTCACTAAATTCAGCCAGGCATCACATCAAGGCGTGTAACACACCCATCAGTCCACTTGAGTGATATTGTCACATTTTGCCTCACTTTGGCGTGAAATGTACACTCATGTATGACCAGAACAAAAAAGTAATGTGACAAAGTATAAAGTCGGAGTACAGAGCTAGGTCAGACCAAGTGGCAACCAACCGTGACGTCACCCACTGGTTTGTGAGTGGCTGTTCTGAAGAGTTTGATTGAAATGTATTGATTTCATGAGTAAAATTGAATGGGAGTCTGTGGAGCCAGAGCCAGTTTGAAGCCAGCCCCTAGCGGCCATCGGTAGTATTGCACCTTAAGGCACTTCGGCACTGGCCTCATTTGTCAGCCCGGTAAGCTACGTCTACTTTTATGTAAAGTCCATGGTCGTGGGGTGGTTGGATAAATCAAACCCAGGACTTTCATCCAGGAGACCCGGGGTTTGGTTGGTGAGAAAGTACCGGAGATTCCTTTTAAGTAAATTCCTCACGTAACTTATTTAACTGATTAACTGATGTAACATCCGACTGCATCTGCGGTAACTTGTGCAACGTATGTAAAGTTACTAATGCAAAATGACTTATTTTAACCCAAACCATATAGTTATTTTCCTAAACCTAACCACATGCAAAACTCAGGCCACCTTACTTTTACCATTTTAGACGAGGCATAGCATGACACTGACACGACGGGTGTGTTACAAACTTTGGCATGATAATGGGTATCTGGTCTCTTACATCTGGTCTCTTGAAGTGACATTAACTGCACGGTTGCAGGATATGCAGAACAAAGTGTGTAGCAATAGTATGAAGTGGTTTATTAATCTCACTTATCACAACAAAGCAACAATGGTGCCCAGAGACATGTTCATAAAGATATCCATCTCCTGTATAGCAGGTAAAGAATGGTGACAAAGCACCGGCTTCACGCTGTTCCTTCCTGATTTTCCAACCACACAGAAACTTAGTCAATGGCCGTGTGACAATGACAGCCCTCCTTCTTTGGTTTACAAGCCAGACATGAATGCTACTTCCTGTTCATAAGAGGAATCTCTGAAAAAAGCCAGGAGCTAAACATACAGTGGTGCCCAGACATGCCTAAGATAGCTCCAAGCAGTTCTCTATTGTGAGCACAGAAGTATGCACCTCCATGCATCTGTATACTAACAGAGGAAAAGGAGAAGTGGGGAAGCGTGTACAGCCCGTGCGCGCGTGTACACTCACGCCAAAGTACGGAACTGAACTCAGCCATTCACAACTTGCCTTCATTAACCGCAGACTTCTTCATTTAACAGCATCACCACTCGCATCAGACAAAAAAAACAAAAAAAATCACAAGAGGTGACTAGTAACCACGTCTGTGGCTGCGGTAGCTGCCACTTATGCTGAAGGGTTAAACACGGATGAGTAATAAACTTGTATCAACAGAGTGCACACAAATTTGTGTTTACGGCTATTAAAAGCAGCCTGATTCAAGTTATGGCTCACAGAAAAACTTAGAAAATAGATAATAATAGTGTAGGGAACTCAAGATGCCAGTGTGCACATTTCCCCGGATATGTCAAACATGAATTATACGTTGTAAAAGGAGAGGATTAGCTGTGCAGCTTAAGGGAAGTGCTTGGGTTTGCAGCCTTGATTTTTATGTAACACAAAGATTCACTCGGCGTGAGCTGCACTTCTCCGGGTTTACACGTCTTGTTAGTGTCCATGGTCTTATTAATATCTGCCTAAAGCGCCCTGTTTTTGCAAATGGTAGCGTTCCTGAAGTCTAGACAAACAAATATGACAGGACTGATCCCCGAGCTTGGAAAGCCTCAGATGTGATTATTTATACCTGTCAAGTTTTGGTTTGTCTTTTACGTGTAAATCTGTTATGGAGAGTTCTAAGAAACACACACTGACCATTCCAGGATGGAGCCGGACTCCTGGGCCAAACCACTGGTTTTAAGTGCACCACTCATGCTGCAAAACCTACTCTTGTCATTTATTGTGTCATCAGCTATGTTGGCAGAGATTTCCTGTCCCTTTACAGTGATGCACCGCACTGAAGCGATGCACAGCCGAACAGCAAGAGCACAGGAGGAGAAGCATAAGAAACCAAGTTGGAGCTCCGCATCGGACACTCCTGGTCTGGGTTTTGGCACATGATGATGCATGAGTGGATCACAAATACCCTTACTTTAGGGAATAACAAATTATAGGAAAAGAGCAAAACAAAATAGTAACAGCTCAATTTGTGCAAATGAAAAAGCAGCATGTCTCGGTTTACAAGGACACGAGAAATTACCATTTTCTGTGAAACACACGAGCAAGGAGCAGGCCACTCGTAAATCTGAGCCCAAGACGTCCTGTGTCTCTAATGCTCTCCGCAGACATGTTGTGGCTGCTCAGTGCGTGCAATGTCACAGGGCCAGATGTAGTAACACTATAAATTATAATCTTACATTTCCAGAACAGATGTTAAGTCCTTCCAGTCTCTTCAAAACAACCTGTTTAGAATTCAGCTTTGCTGACGATGTGTGGCAAATCATAATATTTAACCAAGAAAGACACAAAGACAAACTTTATCATCAGTGCAGTCAGTATCACATCGAAGTATGTAATACACCTGCCAGTCTGCTAGAGGATATTGTGTCAGTGTCACGTTTTGCCTCGCCTACCTGTGTAAAGTAAGGTGCCTTAGGTTTAGGCAGCAAAAACATCATGGTTTTGGTTCAGGAAAAGAAAGTGGTTTGGGGCAATGCAAGTCATTTTACGGAAATAACGTCATGTACAGTACGTCTAAGCGGCAACCAACAGTGATGTCAACCACTGGTTTGTGAACGTCTGGTTTGTGAACATCCGATCTGGGGACGCGATTTCGGATTTTGTCTGTCTTGTGAATTTGGAGCAGTTTGGAGCAAGAAGTGACCATATTTGGACGCGCTTCCTCGCAGATTCAACACCTGTCTCTCAGGTGAAAGTCCTGCATCCATCCCATCCAGCATACCCCGTATCGTCTCTGTATGGACTTCATCACTCTGTAATTCATCGTATGACTTCCCTCTTCAAACGGGCCAACCAGACCATCACCAAAGTGCCCCTTTGTGGCACTGCCAATTGCTTTGCATTGCACTCATCCTGGGAATGAGAACGAGATGACCGTACGAGATGAGTATCTTCCTGTTGGGTGTATCACATACTTTGGTGTGATAAGAGGGTGGAAAATGGCATGACACCAATGCATGAGAGAATTCCAATGTGACACATTTTATGCACCAATTAAAGCTTTATAGGCACATTTGTTAGGTGGCAGCACGAAGAGACAACATTTTGACAGCCAGCAAGCTTATTAAGTTTCTCCCGTGACAAATCTGAATTAGAACTTCTCAGTGTGGATATTTTTTTTTACATAAAAGTCTAGGCATAGTTCAACTGTTTGGGGGATTTGAACATGAACCTGACTCTCACTGCTAAGTAATACACAGCCATTACTTATTAAAAAAGGTAAAGTTACTTAAGCATAGTTACTTCACTACCTTCTGAGAATCATTAGACCAGCAGGTTCTCACAACAGGGCATATCTTTTTAAATGATTTATAGACTGCTTAATGACCTGATGGCTATAATGTCTGTCACTGTAGATGGTCTGAAGTGCTCTGACTATTGTTGACAGACTGTAGCTAATGGTTCTTTATTCAGTATCACAGAATCCATCAAGATAAGCCTTCAGACTGCCACTGAACTGTGCCCCACCACAGGGTTTTAAGGTTGTTCAACAACTAGTGCAGCCCCGTCGCGCTGACAGTGCCAATCAGTTGTGTGGCTACTTTTTTCCTACCGCTGGTTTGTATCATAATTCATCTCCCGAAGTATGTGATTCTGCTTTTTCATCTTTGAGCTCACACATGCACATCGGCCAAGCCGCAGCTGACGCCAGAGAGCTACTGTAGGCAAAGAAAACACAGCGTACTATTACTTTCCCCCGTGCAGTCTGCTTACGCCTGCCCCACAGCCTGCCTGCCCCCAAAAGGCTGTCTGCTTCTGATTATGTGTGATCATCTCCAAGCTTGCCAGCTACATTTCAGACTCACGGGAGTCTGTTTTTTTTCTTAAAATCTGGACGCCGTTCAAAAGAAATTACATCGTAGCTTGTCTAAGGCATTGTTAATTGCGCTCATGGCAGCTACCAGCACTCCAGTTCCACTTGTTATACGGGATTTTTCTATTTGTCATTATCATTTCCATGCTATTTGTGACCCATATAATGGAGACTCTATTTTCAGGGCTTTGCACATGCCAAAAGATATGCATTCAACAGATACATTTTTACCCCCCATTAGATTCTCTCACCTTTTAAAAGCCTCTGCGGGTATGTAAGGACACACATCTTTACAATTTCTTAATTTATCTGTGTAAGCTTACAGTGTCCATTACACTGTCAGTTGCTTACGTGTTCCTATTATGGAAATCACTGCAGTTGGCACTCAAAGATTTATATCATTTCTTCTGCTCAACCATATTTAAATGTAAATGCAAGGTATATTTACATTCCCCAACATTTTAATCATGTATATATTCAGATAGCAACACCTATTTGTATCTTTCTGTATCAGTCTTGACCCCACAATACAATAAAATCATATAATAGGAACTATTACTGTGAGGAATGGCAGTATAGTGCAATTAAGAAAACAAGTAGACTAGTGAACCTCAGTATTTTCCTCAAACAGAAGCAAAGCACAAGGCATTGCCGCAGATTCATTGGGGACCGAGTTGATGCAAAGTAGTGGAAAGCAGAGATGAAGACCACGGAGCGTCTGTGCTGTCTGTGGTTCAGGATGGTTGTTTTGGGCGAAACTGTGAAACTATATTTCCCTCAAACACAAGGAAAACCAATTTGGAAACGATATGTGATCGCGTTTGAGTTCTGATTGTAAACGTGGGGATCGGGTGAATGTTTGAATAACGTTAATGATCTTATAATAACATGATTGCAGATGTTAACGGGGAAGGTCTTTATAGTCATATCAGTAAATGTACTGCAACACACGATACTTTGTTGTTTCTGCAGGATACCTCCATCCACCCTTCCACTTAAACTCCCCAAAACTCTTCCAGGGGGAAATCAGACTGCATTCAGGGTCTTCTATGAAAAACATGGAGAAACATTAGCTTCATTGCGTTCTCATCATCTACAGAATATATAACTCTTGAATTATGCTACATTTACATGTCGGAAAAACTAAGGGCCTGTTGTGATAAATAATACATAAACATATCATTTCATTCAAAGACATCAGTTTCAATGTAAACATGTAAGCTATTAAGTAAAATGTAAACATCTAAGATTCCATAACAACAAACAAAAGCTCCCATAAGTACAAAAAGAGAAGCTTGTGCTGATTGTTTTGTTGACTATTTACACTATAATGTGATGGATCACTTGTTGACATCAGTTTACTATAGTCTGTCATTCTCTGTCAGTCTCTTACTTTCTCTCCTACCTCACTTTCTCTTTCTCTCTCTCTCTCTCTCTCTCTCTCTCTCTCTCACACACACACACACACACACACACACACACACACACACACACACACACACACACACACACACACACACACACACACACACACACACACACTTCCCACCTCCTCCGATGGGATCCCATGCTGGAAGACATCATCAGGCGGTCCAGGAGGTTGCAAAAGCCGCTCGCGTCATCCTCAGATGGGCGGCGCACTGACAGGAGGACGGAGGGTGTTTTCCAGCTTTAAAAGCACCGGAGCCGGCCCCTCTGACAAACCGCGCTGCGTCATCGACCTGGGGAGACTCTTTAAGGTCTTCATTGAGCCGAGGAGAGCCAAACTCACCTCAACTACGGTCCCCTCAGCAGCCGTACCTGCTCCGGTCTCCTTCTCCATTCCCACATTTACTCCTGTTCCAACTGGTGCGCGCTGTCCTCCGCGCCGTGTTTCAGAGTTGCTTTTCTTTGCGAATCATGCTTTTATTTAACGGTGTATGAAGTGAATCAGTTGTGTTGTGAATTGTCATCGGTGAAAGCGTTGCTTATCAGACTCGCAGCCGGACAAAGTTGCGCATCGCTTGTTGAATGCAGGATACCTTCTGCCAGAGCGTCAATTTCAAGTTCAGCTTTGGAGCAACAGCTGGTAAGGAGCGGGGACTCCAGCTTCGCACCGCCGAGATGAAGTCTGCAGAAGAAGGTAAAATACATGTACTTTTTTTTTTTATTCTAACTTCTAACAGGCGCTTATAACCTATTGCCCGTCTTCGCTCTTCTTCCTCTTGGTTTTAACGTGTTTTGACGCCAGGTGCTGCATGCAAATAGACGGGAACCTTGTGCACTACTGGTCTGGGTCAAGCGTTTTGTGAGCTTTTATTTGGGTACACCAGAAAACTTTTCATGTAGGCTACTGCAATGTAACCCTAGAGACAAATAAAGATCCTTATTTGTGCACTTAGATATATTATTACAAGTTATAACCATTAACTTCAAGGAAACGTCTTTTATGTGGAGTGACTTGTATTTTTTTTATTTTTAAATGTCACCAATTAAATGCCACATAATATTTTTGCTTGATCATTGGACAATAATTAAATTAGCTCAGGGATGTATAGTGAGAGGCATGCACTCATTTTACATCTACACCATTAAGGTTCTCCAGCTGACTTTGCAGGTGCTTCTCATCATATGCAGTGAAAGATAACAGAGTTACACTGCTGCTCTCACCTGCACTATCACTTTTTAAAATCATTATTCATTATTGATTCCCCTGGTGCAGTGGGAGGTCAGGGGTCAGGGACCAGCTGAGGAGCAGCCTTCAGGAGCTGCTAAATATTATTTTCTTTAGAGTTCGCTGTGGAGGATGATTCAGCTTCAGTTTGCCACTAAAAGCAAAGTCTAACTTTGAAGCTCTTTGATTCAAGATTTATGGTGGCAAAATCAGATTTGGTCCATCAGAAGTCATTGATAGTAGGTTCTGTCTCAGCTCACTCTGCTGATGTCACTGTCTTTTTGTGGATTTAGGAAATTTAATTTTGTCTTTGAGGTTTCAGACGGATGGTGGCAAGCTGTATTCATTTCAGTCCCTCTGTACTAAGCCTTATAATTGGTTGCAGACGTGTGTGTGTGTGTGTGTGTGTGTGTGTGTGTGTGTGTGTGTGTGTGTGTGTGTGTGTGTGTGTGTGTGTGTGTGTGTGTGTGTGTGTGTGTGTGTGTGTGTGTGTGTGTGTGTGTGTTGTTTGTGCAAGAGAGCTGTGATCTGTGCATTCAGGGACGCTTGCTTGACAAGGAGACATACTTAACCACACACAGCTTCAGCAGTATGCCTTACTGTCACACACACACACACACACACACACACACACACACACACACACACACACACACACACACACACACACACACACACACACACACACACACACACACCCTGCTGGTGTTTTGCCATGGAGCCCATAGTCAGCCATGTGCGATAAGTGGCCCCAGGATTCTTAGTTCCAGAGGCTGCAGATGACTTTTTTGGGCGACCACCTATCTCTCACTGAGGTCCCGTCAGTCTGAGCCCGGACCAGACCGCAAACCCTGTGGATAAACCCATCCATTCTTTAGTCACGCTGGTTGGCTTGTGGGGAGAGAGTGTTTTGATCACGATAGCATAATTGAGAAAAATTGTGGAGGACAGACAGCACGCTATAATCTGTGTCATAGTCATTGTTTTCTAATTAACTCTGCTTACACCACATTTTGAACGCACTGCAAACAATTGCAGAGGCTTGGCCTTGTGTTGAAGATTGATTCTTTTTTTTTTTACTTTCATTCGTGTCACCCTGTGAGTTCTCATCTAATATCATTTTGTTAGCTCAGCAGACGTGACACGTGTGACCTGGAAAAGCCAAGTTTCAAGATCATGCAGCACACATAAGTGAAAGCCTCAGTGTGTTTGAGTGGGTGTTAGAAAAAGTGAATTATGTTGCGGCGCAGTGCACTGATCACACACATTCAAAAGGAAAAAAAAACAACAACAAACAGTTGAAACTCTAAGCAAAGTCAGTCAGGCCTGAAGTAAGGAGGTGTGTCCCAAAGAGTGGAGTGGGCAGGAGATTTGCATCTGTTCAAACCAGAGGAGAAAAGCAGAAGGCTGAGCTGAAGGCATTACTGGTTGTTGTGTGGAAACAGTTTATAATTCTCAAAGATGAGTTTTCAGCAGGAAGAGCAAGAGTTTGATTTCAGATATATGTTTGAGTACAGCCAAGGTGTCCAGAAAGACCCTGAGAGAGGTGGGTACGAGGGTTTCTTATGTTTATTCTGCCATCAGAAGGAAAATGATGCAGGTGAGTGTGTTTCTCTGTGAAATAGGCTGTAAAAAAAATCTCATATTAATCATTCTGATAACCCACTTTTTTTTTTTTAGAAAACTATACTTTCTTAAATCTCTGTCTAATGAATAATGTGTTTCACAGTTTTCAAAAAGAAAGAGTGTATTTCAGATTGCATTTACTATACAATTATGCCTGAATAATTCCAACTGGTATATCAAACATTTCTGCGTCACATCGCATATCCACCTCTGAAAATAGCTCGCCCACCCACGTACAATTTGTGTGTGACAGATTTGTCATTTCATGTGATGCACAACATTGTGATTGACAAATATAGCGTTGAGGGGAATGCCCTGTGCTGGGTTTCAGACTGAATGGTATTCTTCCTGTGACCCCTTTTACCCTCATTGACATTATCAATAAAAAAAGGCAGGGGTGAGGTTTACAACTGTTGACACAGCAGCCAGCATCCACTCACTGAGGAGACGTACCTGCCAGGCTGTATGACTGAGTCTGCATGTCATTGCACTTGTCTGTCTTTGATTTCCTTGTGTGCTTGCTTGTGCCTGCCCTTTGTTTGTGTGTGTGTGT
Source organism: Brachyistius frenatus (assembly GCF_029030835.1). Taxonomy (NCBI): domain Eukaryota; kingdom Metazoa; phylum Chordata; class Actinopteri; family Embiotocidae; genus Brachyistius; species Brachyistius frenatus. Next base: position 171,720 of record NW_027210613.1, on the reverse strand, counting down.
GTGTGTGTGTGTGTGTGTGTGTGTGTGTGTGTGTGTGTGTGTGTGTGTGTGTGTGTGTGTGTGTGTGTGTGTGTGTGTGTGTGTGTGTGTGTGTGTGTGTGTGTGTGTGTGTGTGTGTGTGTGTGTGTGTGTGTGTGTGTGTATCGGCGCATCTGTGTGTAACGCTGCAGCAAACTCTCCTTGACTTAATCACGAGCTCAGAGCGATGCGAGAGTGCTGTCAGTTTTCCACAGGGGAGGGCCTAATTCACTCAGTGAGTGATGCAATCAATCAAATAAAGCATCCATCAGCGCTGCTGGAGGAATTCCTGTAGAGTACATATGACAGCAGGGTGTGCCAAATAGAGCCTTAGATGAACTGATCAAACAAACAGAGTGGCTGTGCAACTTGCAACTACACAGCAACCGCATACAGTAACTGCTCTGAGATGATTGCTAAGCTTCTCCAGATGTTTGTACGTATGGGGGGTAGTCGGTCTCTGCAATACGTACTGGTAGGATTTGTGTAGAGGTATTGTTCTTAATCACAGTTAATTACCACCATAATGTACTATTTCCGAGCACTTATAGTTCGACATATTGAAAGTCTACTTCTTTTTTTTTCAGATGCATACTGCTACACACCAAATGTCAGCCTGTCTATTCCACTGGGTATGGGCAACCCCTGTCTGGCCAGTCAGTACCACACCTTACAGTCCAGCCCAGTCATCTCCGTTTCTTCCTGCCACCAGACAGGCTACAGCCTCCAAAATGACAACCATGCAGCGTCAGGCTATTACCTCCCCCACGGCTTGAGACCCAACGGGGCTCCGGCCCTGGAGAGCCCTCGTATCGAGATCACGGCCTACAGCCAGTACCCGGAGGACGAGGTAGAAGAGAGCAGCAGTGAGGACCACATCATCAAACGGGGAGTTAACTCCATCGTCACGCTGACACTGCCCAACGCAGACGGCTACCGCGACCCCAGCTGCCTCAGCCCCGCCAGTAGCATTTCCTCCCGCAGCTGTAACTCCGAAGCGTCATCCTACGAGTCTGGCTTCTACAACTATGACAACTCCCCACAGAACTCCCCTTGGCAGTCTCCCTGCGTTTCTCCCCGTGGGTCGTCCTCGCTCCTGTCATGTCCGCATGCCGTCGGCCCTGCAGGATCCCCTCACCATTCCCCCTCCACCTCACCTCAGATAGGAGCAGTGGCAGAAGAAGGCTGGCCAGCGCAACCTCGCGGCTCCAGGCCAAACTCCCCTTCATGCAGCGGAGGCGGCGGAGGCAACGGCGGCAGCATGGGGAAGAGAAAGTACAGCTTCAATGGCACCTCCTACCGCCAGACATCATGCTCACCCAACCAGTCGCCCATCCCCTCTCCGCATGGTTCCCCCAGGGTCAGTGTAACAGATGAGAACTGGCTCCCCAACACCAACCAGTACACCAACTCCGCCATTGTGGCAGCCATCAACGCCCTGACCACAGACGGAGTGGTAGACATTGGGGAGGGAATACCAATCAAGACGCGGAAGACAATGCTGGATCACTCCTCCTCCATGGGTCTGAAGGTGGAGCCCGGCGGCGAGGAGCTGGGTCCTGATGGAGAGCTCTGCCATGAGGACTACGCCTCCCGCCTAGCTCTGAAGAAGGAGAACTACTGCGGCGGCTTCCTGGATGTTCCCCAACATCCGTACTCCTGGTCCAAACCCAAGCCTTACCTCAGGTAGGTCGACCTGCTCCGTCTTCCAGTGTCATCCTTTATCAACATTTACCATGTGTATCCACATTATGAAACACCCAGCTATCGTGCTTAAAAATTGCCTTGACAAGACAAAGACACACGTGTTTTACTTATTTAGATTTACAGTTTCTATCATTAAGTCTAAGGACCATTATTTTACAGACAGTGCAATTCATCCAATAGCATCCCTATGTTGTTGTTGTCTTTTTGTCTCCACATTTTGTGTTGTTATTTATTGCAATGACAAGATTGTTTTCATTTTTAATCTTCAAAGGCCATATCAAAAGGCAGAAATCCAAAGTTGCATGCTCTTCACTTCCAAAAGAGCTCTCTTTGAAGATCAAAACTATTTCATAAATCATATTTCACAGGGAGGAGTTGTCCAGCATGTGCCACTGTTGCTATAACAACCCACACACAAACATAAAAATGCATAGACACGCACGAACGCACACAAATACACTCATGCACTCAACAATGTCATTGATTTTTGTCTTTTAAGCAAGGTAAGCTTTTTTTTTTGATTCCCTTTGTTTCCTTCGTGGTTTTTTTCTTTTTTTTTTTCCAAGCCAATAACACACTTTCCTGTCGGAAATCAAGTGTTTGATTAAGATAGTGAGCAACAGGAAGTAACGGTGACAGGCCTGGCTGAAGGGGAAGCAGCCTGCGGGTTAATCAGCCTGCTCGCTGCGTTGCTCTGTCGCGCCGTCGGCCCATCTTTCTCTGTGTAGCTAATGTGATGTCATGCACTGACGGGGTAGATAAAGCCCTCCGGGGGGAAATCGGTTCGTTTTGGGTCAACAAACAGCCCGCGAGCTCCACAAAGATGCCAGAGATTGGTTTCAGTCGAGCCACCCTTCAGGTCAGGGATTTGCGTTTACCAGGCATCCGGCACAGACAAATATTGTCTTGCGCGTGTTTGTTTTGGTTTAGATATCTCCACGGTGTTCACATGGGAAGCTCCGACTCGCCATCTCGAGAACAATGATGTTGAGGGAGGCCAGCTGTAGCTCTGACAAAGAGATATCATGCTCCAACGCAGGGCGTACTGCTGACCTTATTCCACTACATATACAATAACTCCATTGTCTAAACACTGGTGCTACTTTATAATTTTTTAGTTATCAATTTGAAATGGATAATAGTTGGATAAAAAAAGACAGCCTTATTGCCAGTTAGAGAGATTTGTTTTTGTGCCCCAGAAATGTCTTTCCTCCCACTGTCACTTTCATAACTCCCCATGTCTGTTTCCACCTGTCACACCATAAGGCAAAACACACCGCTTTCTAACCATGGCACATTTGTCTCTCGTTTATTTTTCACAAAAAGAAGGGCGACTAATTATTACCCAGGCCAAAGGAATTACACACGCCAGGGGATGACTTCAATTGATTAAATTATGGCCCATGATGAAATGGAGGAAGATCAAGCCAGTTGGATTACAGTAAAGTGTCCCAATTCAAGGGTAATTTAAAGCAAGTTTACAAAGTTTTGATTCTGACTTCCTTGACAGCGATGGGACCACTGATCCCTGGGGAAAAAAATGCAACCTCACCATTACTATTTTGGCAAATTAAATGAAAACTAAAATAGAGAAAACAGAAAGACAGTGATTCTCCATGTGTCCTTATGGTTCTATTTCAAGTAAACTGGAATTGTAAAACACAGCACCTGCTGTTTTAATACAAGGAATAACCACACACTGTTTAGCACAGAAAGTTAACATCTTTGGACCAGATAAATGGTAAAACTTTCACTAAATAACGATTAATGTGTCGTATCACTGCAGCCCATCTCTGCCAGCACTCGACTGGCAGCTTCCGTCGTGCTCCGGCCCATACAACCTACAGATTGAGGTGCAGCCAAAGTCCCACCACAGGGCTCACTACGAGACGGAGGGCAGCCGAGGAGCCGTGAAAGCGTTGTCTGGAGGACACCCTGTGGTGCAGGTAAGTCACCACTTTATGTTCAGAGGGAAAATATTTTTTGATTGAATCGGATCTTGCCGACTCACTGGGACCTTTTTTTTTTAAATACCAGAGACCAAGTTAGCTTTGTGTGTTTAAACTGTGTACAAATTTGCTGTCATTACAGCAGAAGTGGCAACAAGTGCACGCTGATTAACGTCAGCTTCTCTGTCCAACAACAGCCGAGTGACATGGACGTTTGGCTGGTGCTGACTTTATGACAGCATGAAGTCACAGAGCAAAGTCACAGCAGCCATGACATACTGTAACTTTCATGAGTCTGGACTTTGATGTTCTCTTGCTACTTGTTTTTTCTTCATTTCAGTAACGAAATATTAAAATCAGTTTGGATGATCAGTTTAAATCTCAATGATAGTTTAAGTTTAAGATTTCTGTCGAAACCATGCACACGTTATCTGATAGATCTGTTTCTGCTTTTTTATTGAGAAATAGGATTACCACATACTAGATGTACCAAAAGATCAGATTTAAGCAGTCAGTCTCCATCTATTAAGGTTTAAATCTGAAATATTAGAAACCATTGTAGGAGGTGTGATCAAAATGTTCAGAGAATGTTCCTGCTGCACAGTGAAGAGTACAGAGCAGGGGGAAGCAATAAGTGTTTGAAGTTACATCACTTGATCAACATCAGCACTTGTGTTACACATTGTTTTGTGTTCATCTGGACAGTTTCATTTGCAATTTAAACATGAAGCAGAAACTTGAGCAGCACATCAAATTTTTTGTAAAATTTTGGGGAAGAGAAAGTAATCGGAGGGACCAAATCTGTTGAGTAGGAAGGGTGGACACTGTTTTTTTTCAGGCACAAAATTGGCACATTTTCAACCTACCATGAGTGGGCAAACCAAAGTGCCATTGTGCCACTGTTCACATAGTGAAACACTGCAAATGTCAAAGAAAACCCACCTTGTTGAACTCCTGACTTGATGTACCATTTTCGGTTTTGAACAGTAACTTTCTGCCCCTCCTGAAACAGGAACGCCACTCAAAACACCTCACCTGGCTCACTGCTTCATTGCTGTAGGCTTTCTGAAGCATTTCACAGGTCTCAGTTGCCGATTTATTGACTTTGACTCAATATGTGCGCTGTCGGCTCAAATCCATGGTGAAATCACAAATGCACATGTACAAGTGTGGTCAAAAAACACCGAATAACGCAGGTGCTGATGTTGCTCAGTAACTTTGAAAACTTACTTCCACCTGCTCCATGTCCATTATTGTGCTCATTAAAAGTAACTACATTGTACGGGTCACTCATTTTAAACTGACATGATATTCAATGGGCCAATGCATTATCATTGCAGGTTTAGTTAGCTGGCTTTTAAAAAAAATGTTTGTAACTTTTGACTGCAGCAGTCCTGTATTTCCACTGTTCAAGCTACAGTAGGTGTTTCAGTATGCGCTTGTATACAGTGTTATTAATGTTCCCTGTAACTAAGAGTCAATTTACTGTTGTAAAAGGTCACCCTGACCAGCAGCAGTGCACGCTGACTCAATTAGTATAGAGGAGGACCATCGCCTCTCACTATTGTACTTGGCGAACATTTAAAGAGCACACGTCATTCTCACCAGCAGCACAGCACAGACCTCCTTTATGTGCTGCGCTGTCATCCCACTGTGCTGACATCTCCGTTTACACAAGGTGGGGATTTAGTGGCCTGTGTATGCCCTGAAGAGTGACGCTAAATTTGCCTTTAATGCACTTCATCCAAACTAAAACTGGATTTATCCTGGTAGTTGTCGGGGCATCTGTGGCTAATAGCTTTGTAAAAGAATGAATATTTTACATGGCAGATGCTCTATTTTTCATGCAGCCAAAGCAAACCCTGCACCGTGAAATACTTTTTTTTTTTATTTTTTTTTTTTTACACAGTACAGTTTAAGGTTGGTGGTCATTCCTTGTCACACACTTAGCATTGGACGTTGTTAGTGCTGCAGCTGTTTTGTAAATAGATGTTGTCAGCACATCCTGGTCTGCTCAATGTCAAATGCACTTGACAGCTGTTGGCCAATGTGGTGTTATAAACATTCCTGTCAGCCCTTCAGGTTTTCTCTGTAAATACAGGTAATTATCCCCCTTCATTACAAACCTTTGTATATCAAACATGCGGGTGAATCGTCGGTTTACCCACAGACCCTCTCATGCTACAGCAATACGCTGACCAGACTGAGCCTGCGGCGCCCAGCAGTGGCAGGTGAAACACGTTTTTTTTTAGTTAACGCCCCTGTCTAACTCTGTCGGGGCCAGAGTAAGAAGTCACCAGTTTGTCTTTGCATACAAACTGTTGTCCAGATTATTTGATTATTTCATGCTTCGCAGGCACTAAATTATTGTCTACTTTGTGAGTCTTACTGCGTATCCCGATCAGTTTTAGTGAGCAGTAGCCACGGAGAAAATATGACGACAGCTGTTTTACCGTTACACCTCCTTGCATGCTTGCATAGCTCACATTTTACTCTTACTTCTTGGTGAGGAGTGATTTATGCCTCTTATTTTGCATGTGCAGTCAATTGGGACACCTCGAGCGTTTCATAACAGTGGAAAACACTGCCAGCATGGCAGCTGGCAGAAAGATAAATCTATAAGGATTAGGCAACCATGTGTACATGCTAGAGGGTAAAATGTAGAAGAAGGAGATGCAGTGTGTCTGCAGGGAGTTTTTGCAGAGTTTTAAGTACAGAATCTTTCATGAACCTGACTTTCTTACTCTTTATCACACTCTTTGTCTTTGTTGTGGTGTTGTGTGAGATTGTGTTGTTGTAATCTTGGAGGATAGGGCATGCTGTAGTCCCCAGTGCCCTGTGGTAATGAGTGGCAGGCAGTGGATGGGTGAGGTGCAGTCAAGGAGAATGAGTCAATAATGACATGGGGGCACGGGTGTAGGAAGCAGCTAAGAAAGTGTGTGTGTGTGTGTGTGTGTGTGTGTGTGTGTGTGTGTGTGTGTGTGTGTGTGTGTGTGTGTGTGTGTGTGTGTGTGTGTGTGTGTGTGTGTGTGTGTTTGCTGCTTAACAGTAGTGTGTAGAGGGAAAGAGAGAGAAGGGGCAGAGGGAGTCACCAGGCAGCTGGGGCTTGGCTTTGCTGCCCCTGGAGATGCTCTGTATCCTGCTGATTAAGACCTGAGTAGCCCTGAGGTTGGCTGAGCGTGGGGGTGGATAGGAGTCAGAATCCCAGCACCCATCGGACGTCACCTCCCCTTTTCCGTACACCGGTGCCTCCCTCTGTCCCTGGGGGGCCCGAGGATGTCGCTCCATGTGAAACGTTCATCCTTCAACCATCTCCCAAACCCACACCAGGAGGCCTCCCTCGGTTGAAGCCCAGTCATCTAAGCCTCCAATGTGTTTTTATCTCACGGGTGATCAGACACACAACGCCATGAGTGATGGTGACATTTGTGTTGGAAAGCAACACTGGGTGAAAAAACAGCCAGATGAAAAACATGTCAGGATACAGTGTTTCTTTAGACTACGATATACTCTGGAGAGACGGCAACTGACAGATAGTCAAACCAAAATGATCAGGTACTCATTTGCTGTTGTTGTCTTGTTATTCCTTAACAGACGTGTTTTTTTAGCCAGGAAAGTTTAGCACCTATAAAATGTGACATCATCCTAAACTGCAGCTAATCTACGAGACCACATTCAGTGCTGCCAAACACACAGGATGGAGAGAATGTGGGATGGGTGAACGCATGGAGGACGGAGTGTCTTTACTCCGGCCGCACACCGATGAAAACCTCGAGATTATGGGTTACCTCGACTCATTACCCTTCTGCTGGTTGCACCCGTCTCTCAGCGCTTCCCGTTCCGAATCTCGGCCATTTATTCTGCACTGCGTCCTTCCCTCCCTTCCTCCGAAGCCATTGGTTCACTTTGTGACCCCCGTGGCTGCTTTTCCACTTTATTTACTGCAGCAGACCACAACGCCATTAAGGGGATCAAGGGCACCCTATCGGCTCCTCTCACACTGTTCCAGACGCTCCCCTCTCTCACCACAGCTATGCCAAATGTCTAGAAGATGATTTTGGAAGCAGGAAAAACCAACAACCTGGTCTACCTTTGCTCGTAGTACCGCCACAACAATGATTGATGGGTTTTTCCAAAGGAGAACATTGGGGGAAAAAAAGTGGAATTGTGCCGGATTATTTGCATTGAGAATATAGTGACCGAGGACGTGACCTTGCTCTGATCTAAAATATGGGTTCAGTTGAACACAGACATCCGCCAGGCCTCTTGGTAACAGCAGACAACAACACCTGTAGTGTATTAAACCCACTGCACAGCTCGCAGTGCAGTCCTGCTTATGGCTAGTTCATATAGGATAATCACTGGCCTATAGGGCTTCCCCCCCCCTCACACATACACACACTCTCTCATTAAGTCTAAAGCAGCAACAGACATGGTGTAATTTCAGCAGGATGTGACCATCATCCCTATTAACGTGTGCGTGGCTTAATACCCATCTCCCTTCCTCTGCAACTGTATGTAATGCACATCAAATTTGCAGTATGTTTCCGCCACGACGACATAAAAGACCTCGGCAAACATGTGCTCAGTTATTCACGTGTGCGGTTTCACCTTGGGATCCGGCGCTCGCTGGCTGCGTAATGTCTCGGAGAAAAACCCTGATCTACAGCACCCTATACTGGAGCTGCTAATTGCTCATTAAATCTACTGCCGCCTCTTGTTTGATATTCAAAAGGGCTCGGCGTACCCTGAAGTAATGTTAGGGCTTAGTCAGGGCTATTATTCGTTGCCCAAAGGGGTATTCATGCCACTCGCAAATTGTGGTTCTCCAACTGTGGGGCTTCCCTTACACTGGTATTGGGCTACCACTAATTACCAGTTAATAACAAGTGGAAAAAGTGGAGCGAGATGTGCATCGTTTTCACTGGTCTGAGGTGATAACCAGACAGCCCACAGATTTATGAGGCAAGACACCAATGGGTAGTCTTGCTTTTGGGGGAGCACAGCAGTCATCCGTACATCATCTTACTCAAATTCTCTGTAGGTTTGGATAATATTTCATATGGCAGGCTGCGCTGGTGACAAAGCCATTCCTTTTATATGGAATTTGGACCATCACTGGTCTAGACATGGGCTTGTGTTTGAAACTATGCCCTCAATGACATAACACCAGCACACTCAATTCAACAAAAACTTAAAGGCTGTTTGGTTGCTTATAAAAGGAGCTGCTTTTGCAGCCATGGAAACGCAGCACATTAAAAGATTGCATATGTTGCCTTATGCATTCAATATGAGGCGCTGGAGACATCGGCAGGGCAGAGGGGTGATCGAGTAAAGTCTGGAAGGAGAGACAACTTGGATGAGTGTACATTTAATTGGGTACAGCAAAGGCTGGCTGTGTGAGTGTGTCAGCACTTGACAGAGAGGGGAGCGTGATAATGGGAAAAAGCCTGAGTCTGCTGTTGTATTTCAGTCTGCCCCCCACCCTCCCCCACCCCCACCCCACCCTCCCTCTGCTGCTTCCAGTCGTCTTCTCCTTCTCTTCTCCCCCAATTCTCTGCGCCACGTGGACTTCTACGAGTCTTGACATTTCTCCAGGCAGTGATGAAATCACTGCAGAGGGATAGAAGGCAGCACACTGCAGGTCTGTGGAGTGTATTCACACTCAATTTCTAGCCAGGTCAGACGCATCTAATTTACCACCAAGTCATTATTAAACGTTAGCCAGTCAGGCCAGGTGCAGGCAGCATTGAGGCTGTCATCATTACTGAAGAAACTCAAGGATGAAATGTCTTATGAAAACAACGCTGTTTAATACATAGATTTAGGTGTTAGAAAAACACCCTCTATCATTATTTTTTTTATCATAACAGATTATCAATGCGTGAAGCAAATAGGAAAATTAAGAAAACCAGCATTTGGGGGGGCTGTATCCCAGGGCTGAAACTTTCTGCACTTTGATAAATCTGAAATGGTCCAAAGGCGAATGAGAAACGAACGGTGGAAAGGGAACAAGTTTCACTCTTCTCTCCCTTTTTAGCTCACCCCATCACAACTGACCCAGACAATGCAGCTGCCTACAATTACACAATTAATGCATCAGCTGCCATATCCGCAATGTTTCACTTGAGCCTCAGCTATCAGAAATGATTCGTGCAACAGTGGCTTGCGGTGGGAGGTGTAAATGGATCGAGCTGAGCACAGTGGCAGAAGTTGGCACCCAGAAACAGCTGCAAATCAAGCCTCGCTTTAAAGCCGGTTTAGATTATCTCAGAATAAATATACAGTGCGTGTGCCAGAGAGGCTGCAGTTACAGCAAGAGAAGCTCATCTGGTCAAAATTAGCGTCTCTCTGGTCCAGCCTCTCAGGCGGCATCAGATACAAATACAAAGTTGAGGTCACAGGTGTGTGTGTGTGGGAGCGTCAGCCTCCCACTTGAAGTTTACAGCACTATCGCGACTCCCCCGCATCTTATTCCCTTTTTGAGAATAAAAATGAAGAAGTAAGTTTTGTACTTGTGGTGCGCAGTTGAGTGAGCATCACAGGAGTTTAGCAGAAGCGAAGGGGGACTGTAGGGAGAGGGTCAGAGGAGCACATATGGTAAAGGAATTGAGGGAGGTCGCCCAGGGGGGACTAGACCGCCTACTTTTGCTGCTGGGAAGACCAGCGTCACCATGAGGACTACCTGACCTCATTAATCACTTCCTCTCCTCCATGAGGTCACGACGGTTTTGAGGAAGACGCCACTGTCATCTTGCGCTACCACAGGACGAGTGAAGATATAAGCACCCCCCCACCCTCCTCCTGCCTCTCTTGTGGGCCTCCTTACAGCCACGTGGCGGCTGAGGTAATGTTTGGAGGTCACCGAGAGAAACCCAACGAAGTCTACCGAAGCATAAGTGACAGACGACACGGCTTTGGAGCGCGACTGCCTGCTCTTTATTAAATCATGAGGCAACGTCATCTAATTTAACGCTCCGGTGTTTCAGATTTGTACCTCATGCTCCACCATAGGCCTCCCGCGAGTCAATGCGCCAGTAACTGGTAGCATGTGCGGCTATGGATAATTACTTCTGGTGACACCATAAGTAAAATATAACAAGGGGAGCAGGGTCTGCCGGTGAGATCACTGCGTAGATGAAGTGGTCCCTCGGGATGCCAAGACTTCAAGAAGCTCCTGACCTCGGCCTAACTCACTGATGACTAGCATGTGTGACTAGCTCGCAGGTCAAGACAGCTGCTAGAGACACTATGGGGAGCTGAAGAGAAAAATATGATGGTTGGAACTGGAGATGAATGACAGCCTTAGCTTTACCACTCCCGTTGCACTCCCTTGATATCGGAATAAAAAAAACGAAACCAGATAACCACTGGTGCTTAGATTATTGAGGCATATGGATATATGCTCTGCTCCAATGACTGCTCGTATCCTATTTTTATTCAAGATAATTAATTCTGAAAATTGTATGGCTGGGAAGGAAAGGATCACATCCTCCACCTTGTCCCAAATCCAAAAGATCTGTCGTCATGTATAGACTACTAGAGGCATTTCATCTTTGTGTTCATCATCAGACCAGACAGCTTTAATACAGTATCCAGACCAATTTGTTCTCAAACCAAAGGCATTAGGTGTCTAAGACACTGTAGCACTAATTTCCACAGACTTCCAATGACATAGCTCTAAAGTCTTCCACCAACCTTGCTCTTCCTCACACCCTATCCCTGCCTGCCCTCTCAAAGGTAATTATAAACTCATTAATCCGATTATGTCATAGGTTACATGTGCCTTTTGATATATGACTCAGTCTGTTAGATAAACATCGGGGGTCTTTTATTCCGTTTGACGTTACCACCGTTTTCACTCAGACAGAGCTCAAAGAAAATTGGTCTGAAGCAAAGCGCTGGTGTGCGCCGGGGTAATTGGACCAATTTGTGGGATTTTTCACATGGCCATGGCTTGGTGAGCCCTGGTCTTGAGAAACTGATCCCTCGCAGTAAATGTCACATGTGGTCAAGTAGCCACCTGGGTGGATCTACGGAGGTCCAAGCAATGAGAAGTTAGTCCTCTCGGTTTTCTACGTACCAGATGGATTCTGCAGCTTCCTGACGGTTTTTAGGTTTGGAGAGATTTCTAAGCCCGCACCAACATCCGCCCTCACAACCATATGTCCCCTTTGCAGTGCAAAACGAAAGTATATCCTGGGAGGTCTATGGTGTTAACACTTTCTTCCACCAGAAATCACTTGGTTGGCGAATTATTTTGGTCTGAAATCACTCGCAAAGTATCAGTTGTCCTTCACCACACTTTGGAATTTAAACCCCTGTCTGTGTGCTCATATTTTTGAGCCATTAAACACTTGGTTAGATCATCAAATCATGTTACTTTAGACACTGTCGGGGACGCTGAATGTAAATTGGCAGCCACAGTTTATATTTCAAGCGCACTTGACCCCAAAGTTGACAGCACTTTTCAAACTATGGAGTTTTTCTTCCCTTTTTTATAAAGATTTGATCTTTTTATTAGTTGAGCGGCAGCAGCTAATGGAGGCCTGCTAGAGGAAGTGGTAGTTGTTTGAAGTGGTGGTTCTGATACAGGAGTCTCTTTCATCACAGTGGGACACAGTCTCAGAGTTTTAATGGAAATCATAATGCATGTTCATAACTGCCCAAAGGCAAAGGGGCTGGATCTCATCTGCATGCCGCGCGCTCTGTGAAGTTTTTTGGTGTTGTTACCTATCGCATTTAGGTGTTGGGTTTTAACCCCTGTACCTGTGTAGAAAAATGTACTTGACATTTATCTTCGACTGCAAAAAGTGGAAAATTGGCACAACCATTACCGTATCATGTTTAAATCACAGCTTGAGACAGACCTGTGATGAATGCCCATGATTCTTGATTTTTCTGTCACGTTACACTGAGTCACTGTCGACTGTTTGCTTCTCTGCAGGCAGTTTTTTTTAATAGCAGATGAGATGGGAAGCAAGCCTCGCCGTCAGTGTCCATGTCTCTGTACACAAGAGATCCCTACCCCAGACACAGACTTTTTTCTTCGCCCTCTTCTAAAGGAATGAAGAACTAGTTCACGAAAGAACCACTGAAAGACTTTCCAACCTAACTAAAAAACAAACAATGAAAACGGGCCTATTTTCACAGCCCCTTTATTGTGTCAGAGCTAAAAGTAAAGATCCCTTTAACTATCAGTAGTTGATGTGCATTAAATCTCTATTTCCTAAATGAGGGGTAGCCTGAGATGGGTGGGGGGTCTTAAAACCTGATGTTGCTTCTCACCTGGGTCCCTTTGTTCTCCCGCCAGCTTTATGGCTACATGGAAAGTGAGCCGCTCACCCTGCAGCTGTTCATCGGGACCGCAGACGACCGCCTCCTGCGACCACATGCCTTCTACCAGGTCCACCGCATCACCGGCAAAACCGTCTCCACCGCCAGCCATGAAGTCATGCAATCCAACACCAAAGTTCTGGAGATCCCTCTGCTGCCTGAAAATAACATGAGAGCAATGTGAGTGCTCTCAGACCACCACAAGATTGTACTATCCATCTTTCCACCTTTCTCTTTCCACATTTTTATCCAGGAACTCTTACTTTAAAACATACACACACAGAGAAACACCCTCTGTTCTCTCTTTCTACACCTTCCTCTCTGCTTTAGCTCCACAAACAGAATGCCTGATGATAGGTTATATGCAGCACACACTTCTGTAGGCCTTCATAACTTAGATCTGTACTTTCATCCCAAGAGATTTTCTACCAAGGTAAAGTAAGTAATCACCACATAGACTTGTGACTTCAATCTGACCAATGACTTGCAGTTGTGAGGTATACATTTTTCCTCGAGCCAAATTTCCGTCCCATGGTCCACCGGTAAAATGTGGTCTTATTCCATTAGACTTGGACAATATATGCCAGTAAGACGAATGTATTAAAACCTCCATTCTGAACCAATAGGTTTGGTGAAAATGATACTGCATCCCAAAAGCATGATCCTGATTTTGGGGCAGTTGCTCACAGCCCTGTAGTGGTCCCCAAAGCCAAGAAAAACTTTATTCTCATACAGAACAGAACTGGTAACTGTGGTACCCATTTAGCAATAACAAAACAGTGTCAATCAATTAGTATGAAAATAAGTAAACTAAACCAAACTTACATTTAACATTATTTATAAATGATGTTATGTAAACATTTTTTTTAAAGTATTTAGTCAAGCTGAAACAAAGGTGTTCATTCATAGCAGACATTTTGAGTCGCCATTGTAGAAAAACAACAGGTGCTACTAATAACATTAACGACAGTTCTGTTCTATTTAATTATTCCAGTAAGCCGTGACCAGCCAGCATGCACAATTCCTGAAACCAAAACAGCTCAATGGAGTTCGGCCATCACTGAATTGATTATACGCACCTCTGTTTTATGTTTAATGTGATGTCAAAATCGGCATTGTCAACTGGTAGACAACAGAGGCAGTCTGCAGCGCTGTGATCGCATAGAAACGTCTAGATGTGGTTGTGAAGTAAAAAAAAAAAAAAAACTAGCACAGTAAGTTGTCCTGCAAGACAAAGCTCATGTTAGGTAGCTAGTACTTCGTTTACCACAGATCTAGGTGGCTAACGAGCTAATTTTATTTTTCTGCCAGTTAGGGTTTTGCAGTCTGCTCATTAGGAGCTAATAAACATCCAACATGCCACATAATACAATCATAAACATATATGAATTGAATCTCTGAAAAGGAAAGTTCGGTCAGAAACAGAGAGAAGTACTCTCTTAAAAATAATCCTGGTTAACCTTTAGAGACATTAGCATCCGTCTGCTAGGCTGAGGCATCAGACTTGGCCTCTCTTCGTCCCTCCAGACCAGCAGTAATCCAAGTGGCTGTGCTGTGCAGCGTATCCAGGCAGTAGCTCCTGTCCTGGGGCTCCCTTCAAGGCAGAGGCAGCACTGAATTTATTGGACTGGGGCCCAGATCTCCATGTTATGGATAAAACCACTGTATCTGAGCTTTGGTTACAAAAGGTCATTACCGTCTTACTGCACCACATGATGATCTTTCACCATTTCAAGTTGAACATTTTTTCATAAAAATAATTGGTAATGCATCTTTAATTTTTAGAACATAACATTTGTTTAAACGTTGGGGATTATGAAGCTATTTATGGGACATAAGAGTTTCCTGACTGGACAGTGGCCTTCTTTGGTTGGGCATGAATGATTTTAACATTCGTACAATATCATTTCCAGCAGGGCTGCAGCATCTTTTATTTTGTAGCTTACACATTTAAGGGCACCACTCACCCATTTGACTTAATATGTCCCTTACGTTTTGATTTAAAAAAAAAATATTCAAATGGAAGTGTTTTTTCCTCATTGTCGTCATGCTAAAAGCAGAGGAGTGAAAGTCCCCTCTTTTTGATCTCAACAGATTATATAAAAGATTTTAACTGTCTGTTTCCACTGAGCTGTTAAACAGTCGCCTTGATAACGCTGCATCCATCTCTCTGCTCTCGTGCCAGCAGTCATTTGCTCGCTGTGTGGGATGCAGAGAGAGCTGTAGTCAAACTTTCAGAGAGCTTCAATCTGTCTTTCTTTCCTCTTCTCAGGAAATATGCACATAAGGCAGCTTCATTTAAAGTTAATTTTATCTAAAACTACAGTCTAATCAACAAGGTAACATTTAGAACAAGTTGTTGACAGTTATCACTACACAAGTGTTTTTAACTCACATACTGAGCATACTTAACTTCAATGCTGGCAGCAAACACGATCACTAATGTGCCATTTAAATTCAACTTTAACTTGATTGGATATGCTGTAGGCCATAAAAGGTGACTTTAAACTACTCCACTACGTCTATCATCTTCTGTTTGGTTAAAGGCTGATAAGGAGTGGGTAGTCAGCATGACTGTTTATGTTATTTTATTTCTTTATTTGAATTGTGAAAACCAAAAGTCAAGGGAAAAATGGATCGGTATAAAACCTGACATTTACCATGTTCCAGGAATAGTTCCCAAAAAGCTACCATGTAAAATAACTGAAATGCCAAACCATATCCCATTTGTATTCCCTCACTTTTTTACCAGCCACACTAGTTTTATTTAAATTCATGAAAGGCCATGCCTGCAAATGAATGCCTTTTTTCCACTAAGAAAGGGGAAACTTTACTCTTTTACCTCCCAAATTGTAAAATGAAATAAATATAGACAGACAGCTTAGAAAAGGCTCTATTGACACACGTGGCAGTGATTAACAGTGTTTTAAGCCACAATGTATGAAGTGAATGTGTGAAAGAACAGGATGGGCTTGATGTACTCTGATAGCGAAGTGACTTACTGATGGACCCTTGTGTGGAACTGTTAAGCCACGGTGTGCTCAGGCCAGAGGGTTTCTCCAGAGGACCGTTAATTCTTGGACCACTGTGACCTTTTAAAACCGTGATGTCAAGTCAATAATGTCCAACTTTGTCTTTGATGACATGCTGGATTAATAATGACACACTCATGCTCCAGTGAACTTCCAGTGCATGATCTGTAACACCGGTGGGGACTTCACTGCAGGTCCTAATGCACAGCGGCTCTGCTCAGTGTCTCGGTTTAAACAGAGAAAGTCAAGAAATCAAACAGGCTCCCATTTCAAACCTTATCCTGATTTTGCGTAAAGGATACACTGTAGAAAATTCCCTGTGTAATTACAGAGTGTGTTATAAAAGGGAAAGCATAAATTGATGCCTTGTTGAAACTGTTGCTCCGTAAAAGCAAACAGGTTTGCCCTGAAACAAACAACAATAAACTTAACCTTTCCATTATCTTGTATATGTAACGTCATCTTAGAAGTTTAAGATTACATTTCCTCCTTCCTGTCTCCGCCCTAGAATTGATTGTGCAGGAATCCTGAAGCTGCGTAATTCCGACATTGAGCTTCGCAAAGGGGAAACAGACATCGGACGTAAGAACACACGTGTGAGGCTGGTGTTTCGTGTGCACATCAACCAGCCCAACGGTCGGACGGTGTCCCTCCAGGCTTCCTCCAACCCTATCGAATGCTGTAAGTCTTAGACACACACACACACACACACACACACACACACACACACACACACACACACACACACACACACACACACACACACACACACACACACACACACACACACAGAAAGAAAAAAAATCACAAAATCTGGCATGCTTTTTTTCTTGGCTTTCCACTTAAGCAAAAGGTGGCATCTATTGTTGTAATCCAATAAACGGAGCTGCTATTTTACTACCTGCTGGAGCAAATTCAATGCCTCTGCACCCAGTAAGCTTTATGTGATCAAAGGAATTTGCCAAGGCAATGGATGCATTGTACATGATGCCAAACACACGTGTTATCTATCTCAAATTCACATTTTATGACTGAATGCACACGTTATTGTGGTAAGACTACCCCATTAGCACAGGTTCCACAAAGGTCATTTGCCAGCCCTGGTTTTGGCACGGTTGAATGGGCCCATTGAAAGAAACCTCTGTTTCTTTGTCATTCATTTGTGTATATAGGTGTGATGTTATTTGCACCCAAGGCAGCCAGTTAAAGTTAGATGGTGAGACAGAGCTGGGCATTATAGTTTATGGTCCAAAATAAAGTGGTGGATGTTAATCTGTGTTGGTTCATTTGAAATGGTTCATCATTAGTCAAGATTATTTAGTGAGAATTAGAGTTCCTATGAAATACTTTAATACCTAAAATTAACAGATGAAATAAATCTGTCAGTATACATTTTACTGTATGTCTCTGGCTATGAATCTGGTCACCATATTCCAGAGGTTAAAAGTGACTAGCTTGCCTCATTTCATAGAAAGCAGAGACAGGTGGTTGGCCGAAGGCTGCTAGACGGAAAATAATGAACGAAGGTCTGACCATGAAAATGTTGTTTTGATCAATTGTGCACTTATTTTCAATGTCATTTAAAGAGCAGCTGTTGGCTGAAAACTTCTTAGCTAGGGGTCATGAAATCATCATAATAAAGTTGATAAGCCTGTTTCCCTAACCAAGAACTGCTGTTCTACTGGCCGCGAGCTGGGCTTGTGCTTCTTAGCAGGCGGCGTGATTATGTGGACATTCTGTATTGAAATCCATGTCTTTGTTTCTACTTCATTAGCTCAGCGCTCAGCTCAGGAGCTTCCCTTGGTGGAGAAGCAAAGCGTGGACAGTTACCCAGCCACCGGAGGCAAAATGATGCTTCTCAGCGGTCTCAACTTCCTCCCTGAGTCCAAGGTGGTGTTCGTGGAGAAGGCCCAAGGTGAGCTGCAGACCTCCACACTGTGTTTACTGCCCTTCAATTTCCTTTCCTAATATCTCTTTCTAATGTCTCTCTCCTCTCTCTTCCTCAGTTGCGTTCTCTCTGTCTCTCCTCCCGTCAAAATAGACCAAGACTTGCCAGCGAGCCACATGTGGTGTGCATTAAGCCACTATATTTTTAACCAAAGCATATTTACATTTGCTGAAGTTTCCATTGCCTGTTCACTGGTGCTCGCCACAAGTTAAGGAATGAATCACAACCAGAGCATGTGCAACGTCGCTTTCTCTCACTTTCCTCCTCTCCCTCGCTGTCCCTCCTTCCCTCCCTGACTCTCCTGCTTCTGACAGTTAACCCTCTCACTCACTCACTTTCACTAGCTCTCTCTTCCACCATTTCTACCGGACGTTCACGCTGCCTGTCATCGGCATGGTTAATAAGAGGCTATAACTTAATTTGTTCTGATTTTTTTTAGCCGTGTGTTTCCTCCCTGTGTGGGTGGAAGCAACGGTGAAAAAACCTCTGATCAAGTTCACAGATTGACTGATTATTGTGATCATTTCCTCGATTGCACCCACTAAATCAGAGCAAAGGTCGAGCACAGTCGGACCGTCGAAGTCTATTCAAACACGATGTGGCTGCTGATGAGCAGCAAGTAAGGAAAGACGAGGGAGGAAAATAAAGACTGTTACACATATCTGACGATAGTATCTGCCAATAGATTAATAATGTTTCAAATTCCTGGTGTTGTTGGTGGTCAAACTGCTGTTACACTTAAAAATACTCACCTCTTTTTTTCCCCTTCCCAGACCCTGATTCTTAAAAAAAACATAAACACAAAAGATAACCGTAAGAACTGAATCCAACTTCCATGGGCTGAGTGCAACTGGATTATAAGACAAAAAGTAAAAAAAAAAATAGAGCAACTTCCCAATCAGACCGTCAGACCTTTTTTGTCCACAACAACATTTATGGATGCTTTCACACCTTCACTGTTAAGTTCGGTCTCAACCAAAATAGCAGGAATGAAAGGTGCCTCAGACCAAAGGATCAAACATGGTCCATCAAAAAAGAGGTGCTCTCGGTTCGGATCAAAATTAATCTTTTTATTTTCATTTCATTTGCAGTGTGAAAACAGTTTCTGGATGGTTCAGACTTTCGGAAGAAATTGAGAAGAAAAATGTTTTAAATTGTGGTCACTATTTATCTGTAATTTGGTTCGACAAAGCGATCAAAACTCAGTTGGAAAAAGGCATAGAAATGCCAAAACTTATGACCTATTATAATTTTAGAGAAGAAAATAAGTGATCGCAACAAAAGGAATTATTCATTTTTCTCAATTCAAACCAAGAAGGGCACCAGTTAAATTGACAACAAGCCAGCATGGATGCAAGCCTTCTACAAACAAATCAATGTTAAGTATAGTGACGCAAGTATGTCATACTAAGTGCATTACTGCATTCACAAAAGTGAAACATAACAAACTGGATCAAATGTAACAAAAACCTGAACCTTGGTTTGGACTTCCAGGTGTAAAAACACCCTAGAAATTACTGACTAAAACATTTATTCTACCATATACTGCTGGAGAAATCAGAATAAATTACAATTAAATAGTCAATCTTACTTCTATTTGAAACAATGTTAACTAATTTAAACACATGTAAATTCACCAACTATTTTAATTTTGATCACCAGGGTTGCATCAAATCAAATCATGGAAAATGTAATTAAGTCATCGTAATATGTGCAGTCGAAAAGACAATGGGATATTTCACATCTCCCCACTCACATTTGAATTGGTTACTGGCAACCATTTAATTTTTGGATGCACCGAAAGTCCTCTGATAATGAATCAAAAGAATCTTGATCAGAAAGTAACAACAGTTTAGAAAACTCCTTCACGTTTGAATCATGTATCACGGGTTCAAAAAAGATCAAAAAACGGAATCACTTTGGCAGGAGAATATATTGTTACTCTTCTCTACTTTGATGTCTCCGTACCTCGCCTCACCCTGTTTGAACGGTCTACTGTGAAGCACATTAGGGGTTAAGGATGCAGCAGCGAGGGGGAGGCAGGATGAACTTGGTGATACGGGGTGTCCCTCCTCCTGGTTTCACTTAGTCATGGAGGGGGATCCCCTGGAGAGGAAAGCCCATACATACACAACACCTTTGCCTCTCCACCCCCTGATATCTCAGACTCCTGACCCCTGCTCAGTTGTATTTCCCTCCCTTCGCCCACTCTTCCTACCTTAATCCTCTGTTTCCTCCTTTCTCTCTATTTTTCACTCCCTGATCCTCATCGTTTTTCTTACCTCTATCCTCGATACCCGCTAAAGACATTAGTCGGCGTGGAGCTCTGCACTAGCGGGATCCCCACACTCGGGCCTGCCATTGACATTTCAGTGGTTTGTTTTCCGTCTCTGTGGTGTCGAGAAGGAGAGAGAGGAAGATCGAAAGAGAGGCTGTCCGTCTGCTACTTAGTCTGCTTTCATGTAAACTTTAATGACCCACCACTTCCAGGGTCTCCTAAGTCAAAAAACCCATTACGGACACACACACACACACACACACACACACACACACACACACACACACACACACACACACACACACACACACACACACACACACACACACACACACACACACACACACACACACACACACACTCTAAACACACATGCACGCACAGGAACGTACACATCACTCACTAATGGCAACTATGTATGAGCGAGTATGAGTGTGGAAAAGTACTTATGTCCCAAATATACTGCAAACTATTGTCTTTTGGCATTTTAATCAGAGAACCCTGCTGTTTCATGATGGTCCTCAGTCTAAAGATTTCTCTGATTGTTGATTTAGAAGGACCAAACTGGGATGAAGAAAAAAAAGAAACCAATAAAATGATAATTATATTACAGATTTATTCTATAACTTTGGTTTTATTTTCCTCTGGAAAAGTTCATGACTAAACGCACCCATGAAATACAGAGCATCGCACCGCAATAATTACTAGTCGCAGACATGTGCTTACACACACAGTAGGACACACATGCGCACGAACAGCCGAGCTCTTTGTACAGCACAACACCAATCACTGCATTTGCCACAGTGGTGACAGCCATTACTGCCGCTGCCATCAAAGGTCAGGACGGCTGCTCACTTTCCAAAATTGACTCTAATAAACACCTTCCAGAAAATTCCACAAATCCTAAAGAGCAACAGACGGGTTTTTTTTAGACTCCCCATCCAACCCGTGTGAATAATTATTTACAGCTGAAATCATCCGAGTTGAGTCAGGGGAAGATCACACACAGCACAAAGGCCTATTAGCGCAAATGAGACAGCTATAAATCATAAATACATGCACTTCTCGAACTGTTTCCATTTGCACTATATTTCTTTTCACAGATGTTGCTGCTTTTAGAGCAAACATATGTGTATGGCTGTATTTGATTTGTCTGCTGTGAAACCAACAAAATTAGATATCAATTCATTACCGAGCTCTTAAATAATGTATGTTGTCAACATTTGAGAGAATTTCCCATTAAAAAAGTCCTGTTAAAATTGAGAACACAGACAAAGATATGTGTTAAAAAAAAATGTCCCCTTGGGGATTAATAAAGTAACTACCTAACAGACACACAAAAACATGCGCTAGTCCTTGACTGGAGTCTGTGACACTATCCTAAAAGTGAGGAAATAATGACGCAAAACATCAAGTAACATGAATCGTAGATCAGTGAAAATTATATTTACAATTTCAAGGCCAAAAGTAAATAATAAACCTGTTTACATATAAAATGTGACATTTTTTACAAGGTCATATTTGTGTTGTTAAATAAGGTTGACTTTATAAGATAATACAGTAGTGTGCTGAAATATAATACAAATGAAGGGCAGTCGCTTCAGTCTGTGAGGGACAATTAATAAATCTATTTTTAGGAACATAGGCAAATAGAAGACATGCATGTGTTTATCTTAACCTGCCGTAATGTTAAATCATACTTTCACTGTGTTTATCTACTTCCAGCTCCCCCCTTCTCCCGGTGTTGTTTTGATTGTCTGTCTATCCCCCCCGAGACGTCCCCCAGTATCAAATGAGCAGAGCTCGTCGCTGTAGCCACAGCGGGAAACCTTAATGCGCCTTGAAAAATAATTACTTCTACTTTTTAAATGCCACGTCCATCCCCACTGCTCCACTTCATCACCCTCAGGATAACTGATGCAAACTCTGTGCATCCACTGCGTGTGTGTGTTTGTTGTTGTGTGTGTACCCACTGTGGCTGCTAGCCCGCGGGCCTGTTTGCGTTGTTCAGTAGGAAGTGTTTTCAGTGAGTCATCCACAAAGGATTCCCTGTAGAGGGGTGAAACGGAAAAGACAAGACCCTCAAATTATAGACGGAGAGATGAGGAAGAGGAGAGGAAGACTTTCTTAGAAATTCTGCTTGTGGCCTTGTGAGAAATCTGAGCATAGAAATTGTCGTACATTCTGACCTAATGTTGACTCTGGTTTAATGAATGAAAGCTAAGTGTAGAATCAATTTTCACTCATCCCCAAAAAAGGTTTGATTTATTTCATGTGACTTTCATAGAACACAATTTATTCCATCATTGGATTAATCAACATCCTCGTGCTTTTTTAGACCACACATAGTAGAGAGAGCAAGCCAATCAGTCTGTAGCGAGATAATGATAGACTGAAGAAACCCTGATTCCATATTTTTGTTTCTGTTGCAGTCTCAGCATTCTTTCAACAGTAATTATTCAGACGAGTATCTAAAGTGAAGAATGTCCTCATGGCAGAGCCGCAATGAGGGCAAACTTTCCATCTTCTTTTGTATTGTTGTGCTCGGTTCAATTTGTCTGGTATTTTCATTCTGTCTATGTGTTTTCTGTCAGTTTTTTGGTTTGCCCAAACCGCTCCTTTGGCACGGGAGTAGGAAGACATACCTGTCGCACCTATTGCAGTGTGTGTTCTGGCTTGCCCTGCTTTCCGTCCATGGAATGAGTGCTGGAGGCAGGGAAAGAGAGAGAGAGAGAGAGAGAGAGAGAGCTGGGGAAAGCCTACACTCTGACTCAGAGGGGAGGTAAGGGAATTCCCTGGTGAGCTGGATAGTTTTTACATCTGGTCAGATTGGAGCGTTGCCTGGAGCTCAGCATCACCACACAGCCTGGTCTGCAGTGGGGAGAGGGCTGCAGAGAGACTTCAGAGCTATAGTATCATCTGTAACATCAGGACAGTATAGTCCACTACAACACTCCGAGGCTATTGTTCTTGTCGTGTGAAGACTCCTCAGCTGAAATGTTTGGATATTCTTACCTTCCTGGTTTGCGGAGGCACGGCCTTACAGACGATGATCTGACCTGTTAGAGTTCATTCACAGACTGTTTACACTCTGTTGAACGCTTCTACCTCGGGCAAGTCTAAACACCAGACAGACTGGTCGATGTGTTGTACTTCTAGCAGTTTGTCTAGACTGTCCTCTGCCTTTAGGCGAGGATAACCTTGATCATGTTGGTTCATGGTTTTGGCACTGTGGCAGGATAAGGTCGACCTCCACCCTTGCTTCAGGCTAGATATTTGAGAAATTATGGTCTCATTAGAGTGGCACACTGTAATATTTCCAAATCAATCATGATTTATAACTGCTATAGGAGATTAACCACTCATCCTCCTATGCTCAAATGAAGGCATTGCACACCTAAAGTCGTGCCTGTTATTAGAAAAGGAAGGGTCAACAGGGCAAATAGAAGAGCGAACCATAACACACAGTACTGGTAGAGGTGACATCAGTTCGGCTGTATATTCAAACCTACAGTATCAGATTCAGTTACAGTGTAAAGCAACTGAAAGCCTCTCACTCTTCAACTTTCTGATTCTTTAGAATGTGAATTGTTCTAATGGTTTAGTGATTGAGTGGGCAGTCCACCATTTTGGATGCAAATTGTGTAAGAAAGCAAGACATATGCTCCTACTAAGAAATCCGTTAGACCTTGTTCAGTCTGCCAGCCCAAATACATTTTGTCCATATCAAAATGTATCCCGATTGATTTTTAAAAGTCTGAACACTAAAAAAAAACCACGTGAAATAAGTTTCTGCAAACCAGATCCAAAACACATTTGGAGATTGTTTGTAAAGCAATTCCAATCGAATTTCGACAGATGCGTCTCAGCGCACTCCGGTGGCTCAGAACCGTTTTCTTGCGTCCCTCTTAACACGACACACAGTGACAACGTCATTTTCAGAGTGACAGAGTGAGCAGAATCTATGCTACCGCTAGCAGAGTGCTATCAGAGAATGGAGATGTTGGCGCTATGAAAGACATTGAGAACAACAGTCCGTGGACAGATGCCGAAGTACATTTTCTGCTGGCACTTCGCTTCCACATTGGAAAGCCGCGACACCAGCGCAGCTATGCATACGTTGTTACCACAGCAACCCATGCAAATACATTGGTGATGTCTGGGCAAACCAAATCCGATCTGCTCACTTGCAAATAACAGTGCGGACCGTCTGTCCTAAAGATCTGATTTGAGAAACAATTCTGATTTGCCTGCAGTCTGAACAAAGCCTTAGATCGTACCAGGAAGATGTCTAGATTGTCCTGCAGCGTCCACCTTCTCTTCAGACTCGTGTCTGAACACGTCATAGCCAGATATACCTTTCATATCAGTGAGAGACGATTGCCCTTTCTGGGGCAGGTCTGAAATTGTTTTGCCTCCTATATGATAAGAGCGATATACCCTGGTGAAATGTGGCTCAATGTGTCCCATTTAGCTTTAAGCTTTTAAAAAGATACCCCCAAAAAGTCTGTACCTGCACTCCTCTTCACCATATGTTCAGTTTGAGAGTTTGTAAGTTCAAGTCTTGCACTGACCCTGGCAACACGCCACTGACAGCAACCGGTTTTAATGTGTTCCTTGTGAACGCGAGGCATTCTAAAAATATTATAATGTACAAGTGTGGAGGATCCTCCGGCCATTATCCTGAGTCTTTAGATCCTCTTCAGACTCAATGCCACACAGCTGGACTTGTGATAAAAGGATGAAATTTCACTCTACTGACCGTCATCCCCCTCAGCCTGCGCCTCCGCAGGTCAAGTCGGCTCACGCTTTCCCTGTTATACACAAAGAATAACTCACTTCCTGACCATAAACCCATCATAAATCTGCTGCCAAGTCATCATTTATACGGAAGCCTCTCGATCCGAAGCAGACCCACATTTTTCCAATTTCACCAGGTTTCAGATTGGCAGCAGCCAGGTGCTTGAGAGGGGAAAGCAGCTGTACCTTCAGGATCAGTCCTGGTGGGAATCCCTTTGGCCTCTCGGCTCTATTGCTCCTCATTGGACAACAAGGTTATTGCTGTGAAAATGTGTGTTAAATTACTTAATCATTTGCATTCAAGGTAGCAGCAGCAGAGGGGTAATAAAACGGAAAATAAAGTTGACGTGTAAACAGGAAAGAGAGAAAAATACTCCTGAAAAATCATCTCTGGAAAACAGACTGTTCCAAAATATGTCTGGTTTGTTTCACAGGACAACCTCTACAATTAAGAATATGAATCATATTTTCCATTATGAAAAATACTGCAGTGAACTTTCTCTGGTCAGTGGAAGCTGCTGTGCACTACACAACGCTTTTTAGGAGGAATAATCATCTCTGGCTGTCAGTGTAAAACAAGAAAGAGCCAAAGCCTTTAAGTTCATTGTGAGGTCAAATATATCACTTAGTCAGCTATGTGGAGCTCCAGATTTGGAAAGTAGAAATAAAACCCAAGAAAAATTATTGCCTAAAAATTAGAGCTGCTGCATGAAACAGTCGTTTGCCATTTGAGGAGGTGGAGCTTCAAGTCTCTACATATTATTATTAACTGTAGCCAATGAAAATATTATAAACAAGGGGATTTGTTTAATTTTTGAGTACGAGATTTACTATAACAGCAACACTTGCCAGGTTTGTCACCAGGCACACAACATTTTGTGTTGTCAAGAAGTGAAAGAGGCCATGACTCGGAGAAGCCTCACCCTCCATGCGGTCTCATTGCCTGATGAATAAGTGCGTTGTCCTGCTCGTCTGGTGTTTGTGGATCTCATTTGCTCAAGTGAGTCATGTAGAGCAACAGACAGACTGTCGGTTTACCTTTGAGCAGAAAGCCTAAAAATAAATGCGTGCTTGTATTTGTCGGTGTGCCTGCACGTGTCCATTCATCCGTGTTTAACGGTGATGGGATTTTACCAAGACTTCTCCAGATACAGCTCCTATATGACGCCTATTGTTTTCTGCTTCCCTCTCTTATAATTCAAGTTGAAGGCTAAAACAAAAGTAAAGGATACTGTGGCTTGCGTGTGTGCATGTGCGTGCGTTACGCGTGGGCGGAGGTGGAGGAGGTGTTGTCGGGAACAGAAGCGTTTTGCAGATGTTGCAGGGAAGAAGGAGCGAGCGGAAAGTTCTGTGGTTATCAGTCGTACGGTGCTCTCTGACATTCAGAGGTATGCCACAGGTGGCCGCGTCCCAGTTCGATTTTACATTTAGTTTTACTGAGTCGGAGTGAAAGGTTTGCTGGAACAAAGTGTTTTAGAGGTCTAAAAGGTGAGAGAAAAAGATCAAGAGGACGCTAGAGAGAAACAGAGGAGGAAAAGTTAGAAAAACATGGTGGAGGTTGGGGTTGATGTGTAGTCTAAGGTTCCCCTCTTGGAGTGTCTCCCAGAGCGGAGGTGGGTGAGATTCCCTCTTGGTTCCCCGAGACGTAACATGAGGAACGCTCATCCCTGTCTGTCTCTGTCTCTCTCCTTTTCTCTGACCTTCTCTCTGTCTGTGCTCCCTCTAATTGCCCTTCCATACTCTTTTCAACTCCGCAGCTTTACGTGTGCCTCGTTCTTTTGTTGCATCTCAATCGCCTGCCATGTGCACAGGATCATAGCCGTGGTCGTTAGAGGCATATCCCTGCTACTATTCCCCAGCCGTCCACTTCATCTCCATCACGGCGAGGCACATTTCTCCATATGCAACTCTTATTTCCCCCAGTTCAGATAGAAAGCCCTTATCTGATCGCCGCACCGTCTGTTTTTCTCCTCCCCTCTGTTTTAATACGACCATTTTGGGAAGATATATCTACTGATGTTCACTCTGAATAATAAAGCTGACCACCCGCCCCCACCACCACATCTCACAAATAATAAGCCAACCGTGACTGGAATCCTTTTTTCTTTCACTCACCGCATGATGTGAAAAACATTGTACTTGGGGAGAAAAAAACTAAATAAGGGTTTTACATCTGCCAGAGCTGCAGGACTTCTGCTCTTTGGAAACTGACTGATTATCTTATCTGGTGGCTTCCTCTCTTGAAGCCTGTTTCAGCAGCAGCTTTACCACTGTGTTCGTACTGTAAGCTGCTGCTCACACCCACTAAAATATAGTAGCCGTGCCACAGTGCCCATGCCATTGGCTCACATGGTGTGCCACTGACACAAAGGCTGTTCTGTGTCACTTCTATTTCAGACAGCCGTAATGACTCATCGGTTCTGAAGAAAAAAAAGGGAAAAAAACGGCACTGTGGTCGGTGCTGATTGCCCTAACAGAGCCCAGAGCGTCTGTTCGCAAAGGTGTGGCATGAAATCACAGAGAAAACGCAAAGAATGCGAGCTGAGCTTCTACAGGCTCACCAACAGCTGCAGTAGCTCACAGGCCCTTTTATTGTGCTGCAGCGAGGGAAGCCTCTTTGAAAAGAATGAAAGCTGACACTAGAAATAAGGAAGAAAAAGGTCCAACATGTGTGCATTGTGTAAGAGAGTATTCAGCCCCTGTTGAAGATCAGATTCAAAAGAGGCCTTTTCAGAGACTTAGAAAAGCAGCATATTCTCGCATTTTAGATGTTGGAACCGGCAAATACTTTCCATTTTTCTTTGATAAAAAACACCTAATTCTTTATCTATCAGTACGGTGCCCTTTTCATTATGCGGTGCCCTTTTCATTATGCGTTATGGTGGGGGTGGGGGTGGCAGCACAGCTGACAAGAACACTGGTCAAAAAAGTTGTCTCAGTCCTTGGACTCACTGGGGATAGTGGTGGAGGGATGAATACGGAGCAAGGTACTGGCCATAATGGACAATACCATCCACCCTCTCCACAACATCCTGGCAGCTAACTATCTAACTAAATGCTCAAACCCTCTTCCACCGCTACTGTCTTCTTCTTTGCTGATAGAGTGTCACCCGTAGGTTGTAGCCCCTCCACCTTCTGCATGGAGCTGCAGTTCATGCTGAACCACACTAAATATTGTATTTTACTTTGTTAACAGATGGCCATCATCTGTGGGAGACAGAAGCCAAAGTTGACAAGGACTCTGTCAAATCTGTAAGTGCGCCTCACCTCCATGGCTTATTTGAAACGATCCTGCCGTCCTCAGCCTCATCCT
This sequence comes from Brachyistius frenatus, assembly GCF_029030835.1. NCBI lineage: Eukaryota > Metazoa > Chordata > Actinopteri > Embiotocidae > Brachyistius > Brachyistius frenatus. The sequence continues at coordinate 143,339 of NW_027210613.1, read as the reverse complement.
CCCTTGAGACTTTCTCCTTTCCTCTCTCTGTCTCCTCCTCATCTGTCCCCTGTAATGATGTAACCTTTGCTCAGGTGTTACAAATTGCAACATAGACAATGATGATTAGCCGATGCAATCCTGAACGGAATTTTCACCAAAATGTCTTTACCCTCGTGGAAGTAAACACACGGCTGTCGTATTTATTTTTGCATTTAATGCGCAGAAACCCACGAGTGGGTTACAAAATGGAAGCATAAACATACACACACACACACACACACACGCACGCACGCACGCACGCACGCACGCACGCACGCACGCACGCACACACACACACACACACACACACACACACACACACACACACACACACACACACACACACACGCGCGCACGCACGCACAGCACACCCCTCTGAGCATAGCCAGACGTTTAGTTCACAGTGAAGTGTTGTGGTGTGGTGAGCTGGGCTTAAACACCTCGTCTGTGCCGGGATCTTGCAGCCAAGAGTGGATCACACCCCAGCTTTTACCTGCTGCTTTTCATGAGGGCCGTAATGAGAAAATAAACCAGGGTGCTCGTTTTACTGACGTTCAGTCACACATTCAGATTGTGTTAATATAAAACTGAGCTAAAAAAAAAAAAAAAAATCGTCAGCAGAGGGAATGAAGCAAATGTTGTTGTACGTGTCACAGAAAGCTGCCTGTGCTCTGGAGTTAATTAAGATTTTGTTAGTGCTGCTTTTAGTGTGCAGACTCAAGCACAGGGTCTGTGCAAACCTGCTCCCCTGTGCATGATGACAGTATGTTTTGAATTGCCGATGCCTTTCATCAGCAGTGACCCATCCTCCCCCTCTTTTTTTGTAAACTAACGGAGGCCATTCACACTGGAGCCCAAAATAAACACTGTGCATCTAAATGCTGCAACTTCAGGATGTTTTTCTTCCTGCTGTCGCTGTTTTTTTTCACTCAGGTAAATGACCTGGTTGCATCAGGAGGGTAAATATGGACTCTGGTGTTTTAATTGCTCTTTAGGGCTGGCTGATGTGCTGTGGCTGGAGTCCCACATACTGGAAAATTAGCGGGTGTGCAAGGCTCGGCCGGGAGTGCTGGTATGGGGAGGCGGCGTTGATAAAAGACAAACACTACAGTGTGTTTATATGTAGATCTAACAAACACGTATAGGGAAGGACATCGAGAGAACTGGCCTTACTCTTATGTCAGTTGCAACCAGACCACTTTAAAGTGCTCCAGTCTGCCTGCCTGACTGTGTTTTTATTGCCGTCTAGAGTGTGCTAATTTTCGTTGGTTGGGATGGAGAGGGGAAAGCCATGAGCATGGACACACTTAACACACTCAATCAGCCACCTGCATGTTTTCTTTGTCATCATCTGGAGGGCAGACTGGGGCTGAGCTCACCTCAACAAGGACACACACACACACACACACACACACACACACACACACACACACACACACACACACACACACACACACACACACCCTCCATACACAGCGATGACCCACCACAAAAACCTGCTTCCTGTCAAAGCTCCCCATTCTGTCCTGTTTAGACCTACATGAGGGTGACAGCTATCCCAGGAATTGGATACAAACACAGAGACAAATTTCTCCCTGTTCCCTTCAGAAATAAAGTCCGTCCAGACTTGCCGTGGGTCTTGCGGGTGGGCTGGGGGTGGGGGGTGGTACAGGCGAGCCTTCCCATAGGAAGGCGCGGCTGTGCAAACAAATAAGCGGGCTACCTTTCGTCTCTGCTGCTGTATGGGGAAACAGCTAAAGCCCTGGGGTTTTCCTCAGAGACAAACATGGGCACTGGACCAACCTCATGGGCTCTACTGCTGCATCTGCACCGTCCATACGAGCTCATTTAGACCAGTCTCCTGGTCCAGCCTCTTGGAAACAGTATCCTAACGGCAGGCCAGCTGCAAAATAAACAGAAATGTTGATTAACCTCGTAAACCCCCACAGGGTCTCAGTCATTATAAACTCACACTGTGCAGCCAATCTTTCAAATACACTGAAGTTCATTATATAAATTTCAGTACACTTTGGGCTGAATCTGAGAAAGACTTATAAGATATCCTGAAGGATTTTGTAAACCTTGTCGAATAAATGCTAATTAAGTGGAAATAAAAGGAGTAACTTGGTCGTTAAAGGGTTAATTTGTTGCAGAAAGTCTATGACATGAAATCAAATACAACAAAATGACTTATCTGGTGAAGGTGAAACATCTTTTTTGTGTCTCATTTGTGTTTCAGAGTACTGTTATTGTGGAGATCCCACCGTACAGGAACCAGAGGATATCCAGCCCGGTGCCGGTGAACTTCTACGTCTGCAACGGCAAGAGGAAGAGGAGCCAATACCAGCGCTTCACCTACCTGCCTCCAAACGGTAATCATCATCGCCACCCTTTTTAATTCCCAGTGACACACATGCTTTGCACAAGCTGCAGTCATCATTTTGAGTATTTCTTTAAGTCTTGACATCCATCTACTGTAGTTTACTTCAGCCATCAACGTGTCATGTGAAATCCGTGGCTGGTTTTTTTGTTGTTTTTTTTACTTTACGCTTGGCAACACTTGGCTGCAGCCCGTGAGTGAGAGCAGAAGATGGGAGGTGTGTTTATTCTGTAGTGAAAGCGCGTTCCCCAGCCATGAGGTGTACCCGCTGAGTGACAGAGCCTCCAAGCGCTGTTGATGCGGAGAAGTCAATCTCCAGGCGACCTGACTTTCACACCCCGCCTCGCACAATGCCCCCCTGGTTCACCACCTATGATCTGACAAATACGCATGCACACACACACACACACACACACACACACACACACACACACACACACACACACACACACACACACACACACACACACACACACACACACACACACACACACACACACACACACACACACAAACATCTCATCAGCCAGTGCTTTGCAGTGCAGTGCTCATTCATGTAGCAACCTGAAAGCCCAGGAATACCTCTCTGCGTGTTTATCATGTGCCCCTGGCCTCAGTGTTTATGGATGGCCTTCACATTGGAATTTAAAGAATGTATTGGTGCGAGTTGAGAGTTCAGCCTCCGAAGTACATCATGAGTTATTTACTTTTCACAGTAGGCACAGGTGAAATATCAGCTTTGGTATCAGCTTCCAGCATCCCGCTAGAATAATGTTATTTCATTTCGTATGTATCCAGATGCAGTTGAATAAGCATGTTAGCTTTTCTTTCAGCAAAACAACTCTCCTCATTCAAGGTGCACTGAAGCACTTTAGAGTTTCTGAAGACACTGAACAACTAATCTGGCTGTAAAGACAATAGTAGCTGGAGGCAGGTTTAGTGATGCCACTGCCAGAGAATAGTCTGGCTGCACCCATATATCATTCTGTTATAGGGGGAAAAAAATGCTCAGGCTTGTTTGTATTTTTAATAAACCAGTTACAATTATCTTGGCTAGCGCTACGCCCAGAATGCAGCCATAGTGGTCTTGCAAAATAGGCTTGTTTTGGTGGAACATTTAAAAGTAGGGAGCCTTGACTGTCACATAAAAGTGGACGTAGCGTCCAGGTCTGAAAAGTGAGGCCAATGCAGCAATGCATTAAACTGAAATTGCACCGATTGCCGCTCTGGGCTGGCTCCAAAATAGCCACTGGCTCCATAGACTCCCATTCAACTTCTGTCATGAAATACAAAGTCAATACGTTATTTTTTACACAAGTCATGCTGGTGTCCATTCGCTAAAATCACCCCTTCTTATTAGTTTGCTGTTGGTCTAACTGAAAATAATCCTATAATTAATTGGATATTAGGCTTCAAAAAGTGGTATGTTGTGGGGCGTGTCTGTTTGATTGACAGGTCTGTGGTGCAGTCAGGTTTCTGCTATAACTGGGCGGGTATACTGTCTTTGGGTTGTCAGTCAGATCCACCGCTCGCTCCTCCCCAGCTCGTCGTAATATGGTCACTTCTGGCTCCAAAATAGCAAGACCCCGACGGCCGAAATGTCTCAAGGCTTCAGAACGGTAGCTCACAAACCAACGGATGATGTCACAGTTGGGGGAGGTGAGTCCTAGCATTAAAATGGCTAAATCACTGCAAAAGGCTGAAAAGAACCTAGCAGGTCTGCCTTTGTGAATACTTTCATTTTCAGCGTGTAGGTTGCTGCCTGGAGGTTGTTATTGTTGTAGTTTCCTGTTGCGATGGGGATTTCGATAAAGGTAGGAGGAGAATGTCAACTGACATAGTCGGCCAATGGCAAACTTTATACTAACATCTACATCGGGTGAGCCAGGCTAGTGATGCTCCAACGCCCTCATTGTCTCAGCTGGTTTAAGGATTCCAACCACCAACCGTGCATTTGCAACACCTGCCTTCCCTTCATAATAACTGGTGAAATCCATTAGGATCCAAACAATGGGATCTTGTTTTCATTGATCAGACCTTAATGGGTCTAATGCTTCTGGGATTGCATGCGTTGTGTTTTAAATCTACAAGTGTTAATCAGATGTGACATTTAGATTATCAGCAGATGTATTTACGACCACAGGAGACAGGCGATCGGGATTTTGGATGAGGCTCTGAGAACGAGTCGAGCACAGCCCTATTTGGAGATGCCTGGTGATGTGATAAACAGGTGCATTGTGGCTAAATGGACCGATGTAGGAGAGACAAACTGTGGCCAAATATACCCTTCCCATTTAGTATTCTGTACTTCCACATAAAAAGAGACACAGAAAGATATGTAGCGGCTTCTCATCCTCCGCTGTGCATCTCTAAGTCATTTCCCTAAGCATAAACACAGCTCTCATTAAAAGATGACTTGTTGTGTTCTCTCTGTTGCTGCCAAGTGAACCACAAGTACAGTGTGGACCACACAGGCAGCGCCCATGTCTTGTCACAGCAGCATAATTAACTCATACGTTTTACAGCCAACGAGAGCATGAATCACACGTTATCGAGTTCTATTTTTAATATTTAGCACTCTTTTGCAGGCACATTTTAAAAAATAATATATTTCTGAAAAGAAATATTCAGCATTTCAATCAGAGAGTTGAGTATTAAAACTGCTGGATAACAGCCGAAGGAGGAAAATGTTCCATGTGAAACGACAACATTTGCAAATTTTTGTACCACTGAAACAAGCCAGAGAGATTTGATTTATCATGACACAGTTTTAGGGCCATTGTTTTATTAGACAAACTTATCAATGATCTGGCAAAATGTTTTCTTCTTTTCATTTCTTATCCATGATGCGAGCCTGCATGGAGACAAATGATTGCTTGTTGCTTTAAAAGAAGACTGTATAGAGGTTATAATTAGCATAAACAGAAATCCTCGTCAAGCTGTTTGCTTTTGAAGGTTTCAGTGTGTGTGTGTCAACGGGTGGCCAGGTACTCGGGGTTGGTTGGGGGAAGACACACACACACACACACACACACACACACACACACACACACACACACACACACACACACACACACACACACACACACACACACACACACACATACTGTTGTCAACACTTTTCTTGCTCATTCGTATGAAAAGACTCTTCCGGCCCGACGTCCCACTTCAAGCACAGTTGTGGTCGCTGACGTTGTTTAGAGAGAACATTTCTTTCACACTCTGGTGTCTGCTCACCTATAAAAAGGCAAAACCAACCCTTAAAATAGACTGACTTGTTTGAAACAGCAGAAGGAGGAAGCAAACACTCTCTGGGACACAGATGCTAGTGAAAACCACCTTTATTTTCCATTCAGGTCATGTGACCACCTTGTTATTCTTTGACGCTAACGCAAATGTGGCTGTGCATCGACGCCTGCAGTTAAGGAACCAAACACATCGGAAGAAAAGTTTCACTACTCTGCATGCACTCCTAAATAAATCAAGACATGTTATTTCAGTATTATTAAATGTAAGCAGATTTGATCTGTTCTCAGTCTCGCCCAGACTCCTGTGTGAATTATAACATATTATTATCAGATGTCATGTGTCGCGGAAACGCAGTTGTTCTCACTCATTGGAGCTAACAGACAAAAATCAGCTTCAGTGATTTTAGCAGAGAGCTGCTGTTGTCCTGTTGAAACATACTCATGCCTGGTGAAGGAAAAACAGGATTTGAAATGTGTCATTAGCACTGTACACTTACAGGATGTCAGAGTGTGCATGAACAAAGCAATACCTCACTCAAAATTCCGGGAATAAAAAAAACTTCAGGTTAAGTTTCACAGAATCCTTTACTGTGTTTGGCTGCAGCTCAGATGGTTGAGCGGGTTGCCCACTAGTCTTAAAATGGGCGGTCCAATCCTCAGTTTCTCCTGTCTACATGGCGAAGTGTCCTTACGCATGACACAGAAACCAAGATTGCTTCTGATAGTAGACAAGCACCTAACATGGGAAGCAAATTGTAAAGTGCTTTTAGACTTTAGAGCACGAAGGTTGAAAAATCTCTATAAGTACAGACAGCAACATAAGGGTTTGTTTTTTTAGAATTTAAAAAGTAAAAAAAAAATAAAAAAAGAAAGTTAAATACAGAAGTACCCAATAGTTAAGTCAACATTTTGGAGCTGAAAATGAGGGGGATCTGCCTTCAGCCAGTGAATGAAGAGGATATTGTCTGATACCATCAGCAGCATTCGTGGTCCAAGCCTAAAGTGCTTGTCTTTGATGCTGAGATGGACATCCAGCACGACTGTCGTTGTCTGGCTCTCAGAATGAGCCTCGCTTTTCCGAGCTCCCTTCCAATCATTCTTGCGTGAGTAGAGACGTGACGTGTTGCTCCTCAAATAAGAAACAGTTTTCACCAACCACATTAAACAACAAATGCCGCAAAAGAAAAAGTGCTGGCAATGACCGAAGCTCGGGCGAAGAACTTCTCGGAACCCCTTTATTTTTACAGGCCGTTTGGAGATTCCTCTGTAATATCAAGTTCTATTCTTAACGGGTGCTCGCTCCCCCCGTCTCATTGGTTTGTGGTCGGTGAGCAGGGAGAGCTAGAAACATGTTCTGTGACACATACAGGAAAAGTTAATGAACCACACATTGTTCTTTTTCTTTTTCTTTTTTTTTTGTAAATATTTGCATAGTAATGTTTTTCCCAAAAAATGGACAATGACTGAAGTGTTTCTGTCATGTGGGCAGCTTTCAGACTCACCTACGTACGGTACACATATGCTGGTCGACCAGATTGCCTACACAGTGGGACATGGCACCAGGTACCTTTGAGTTAATGAACTACCACCTGCTCCATGTTAAATGTCACTTCAGATTTGTGCCGTTAGAATAAGATGACTTCAGCATGACTGATTCATTCAAAGTAGCATAATAATGTCATATCGTATCATTGGAAATGAGAATCAGAACCTTTTGCATCCCAAAATATATCTTTCCAGATAGCCACAAGCACACAAGGATCTCTTTTAGAAGATCATTTACAAATCTACATAAGTCCTTTTGCTTGCCCTTTGGAATAAAACACACAGACACACATCTATGTCTGTATTCCCTTCACAGGAAACAAGTGCTCAGTAAAATACCTAGATCATGCCTGATCAGTCTAATATGAGCAGACAGATGGGGAAACTGCCAGAAACGGAGAGAAAACCATGTGCGGAGCATCAACCGTCTGTGGGCCGTAACCCACAGGTTGGGAGGAAATAGAAGCCAGCTGAATTCGGGACTCGCCTGGTGAATCTGTTTTCTCAGCTCACATCCAAAGTGGAAAGAGAGACACAGATGGATCGAGCTGGAGGGGGGGACCTCTGTTTATATCTGAGGCCGAGGAAGAGGAATATCAGAAAGAAAAAAGTGTTTGTAACTTTAAAGAAAGTCCATTAGTGCAAAGTGATTTTATTTCTTGTTTTGCTTGTTTTGCTTGCATCGTCAGAAAGCAGACAGAAAATAATGTTAACAAGTTACTGTTGATGGGTACCTTTAGGCTGCTTTAAACCAAACTCCTCTTTGAAAATACAGCAGCAGCCCCGTCTGATTCCCCAAAATTGACTTCCCATGTTGGGATACAGTCACATGCAGGGAATCTGAAGAAAATACTAAAATACAAGTACCTCAAATTTGCAGTTGAGTACTTATTTACTTTCACTACTGAAAAAAATATTCAGTAATGTTTCTACTGCAAGAAAACCTTCCATCCACGTAGAGTATATACGTTTTCAGAATCCATTAAGCTTGATGATAATTGAATGTTCTGTATTTATTCAATGTGACTTGGAAAAACACTTTACTAGGCTAAAGGCCAAAATGTGTTTCAACTCCCAAATAACAATGCACTTTCTGAATCGAAGTGAAAATGATCGTATTTTTATGACATTTCCACATGACAGTTCTGACATCATCCCCCCCGGCTGCTTGGCACTCTGCTCTCCATTGACACCGATGAAATAGGCAGAAAGAGGATCAACACAGTCGCTGAGTTAAGTGACCGTGGATGTAGTGTGACCATGTGACTCACTTGCTACTCCTCAGGCTGTGGAGAGGAGGCCTGTGTGCATCACGGGACTCGCCTTACGATGCTCCCCCAGACGCAGAGCCCCGGTCCCTGGGCTCTGACAGCAGACAGGGCTGACGTAAATGCGCTCCCTGCTGTGTTGTCACCACACCGCAGCTCGGCACCCCCGAGGCCACAGGCGCGATTCATGTCTTTTCAGATCCAACTCTCCATAAGAAAAATAAAAAACAGTAAAAAAACAGTCTTTCCTATGACAGCTTCAACTTCTGCTATCGCTCAAAGCTCCTGTTGTGTTCAGATTCAAACACACACTTTTAGACAGACACCTTATTCATATTGACAACCGCACGCCTTTCAGTAAATGTCACTTGGAGAAAGTTTAGCCAAAACCTCTTAATGGTTGGCATCAAACACTCACCACACCCATTAACACATTTTAACAATGTGCAGAAATAGAAACAGTGCGTCCATTGTGACTCACAGGCCTTTGCTATGCATCTGGGTATCTTAACACCGGCCTACTACTTGTGTGCTGGCACAGTCCGTGTATATGTACTTGTATAATAACTCAGCAGTGAGCTTGTTAACGTGGATCCCGCTCCATATTTCTGCTCGTGAAGGCTCCAAGTTGAGATTGAAAATCTCAATTAATAGAAAACCTTTCTTGACGGCGAAGCGGCAGCATGTAATACCTGTCAGTCAGAGCTAATCAGGAAACAACGCAGACAGTCTGCACTGGATTAGAAATTAGGAGGCAGGATGATCAAGTGGGGTCACTGCACTCTGCTGCATTAGCTCAGGTCTGAAACTCCTGAAACCACAGGCACAGCTCTGCAGCCTCTTAAGGAGCTCAGGCAGCCTAATCAAAATCCAATCATCTCCCTTTTTTTCACCCCCTTCCTCTATCTTTTGGTCCTGAGAGAAACAATTACTTGCGGAGTGTGGAGGAAACCTAGGGGTCCTGGGCTCCTCCAGCAGCAACAGCAGCAGCAGTCCAGTGCTTTAAAGTACTTTTATTGGATATCAGCGCTGGAAAGAGAGTCCAAAGAAAATAGGTCTTATTCATTATTAGAGCCAGCTGCGGCTTTCCACACTGATGACTCATCCATTTTTCTTTCCCCCCCTATTCTTTTTTTTCTTTTTCTTTTTTTCTTTCTTGGTGTGGTAAAGATGGGTGGTGGTGGTAGTGGGGGGGGGGGGAGGGGAGGGGTTCTCTGTTAGAGGACTCGGCCAAGTTGACACAGAGCCCACATTCACTGGTTGTTGTTTGTTTGGATTACGGAGGGTAGTGCAGCCACAATAGTGCCTACTCACTCCTTTACTCAGCCTCACTGCGCCACGTGGACTCCCTGCACGTTTTTTAACGACTCCACCTTTTTTTCTTTTCTACTTTTTCCCCCCCCTCAGTGCCGATAATAAAGACAGAACCCAGTGATGAGTATGATTCTCTGGGAAGTGTGGGGCTGTCCATGCACTCAGAGCCCTACTACAGCCAGCCCAGGCTCACTACCATCATGCCTGTGGCCGATCCTGACGTCTGCCTGGTCAGTGGCTACGCTCCCTGCCCGCCTTGCCATGCCGCCATGCCGTCGTCGTCCCCCAGCTCCAGCCCCACCCTGCACGACCTGTCCCCCGTGGCATACAGCAAGTGCCTCCCCAACAGTCCCACCCATGCGGCGCCGCCAGGTCCGGTGGTGTCCCCCATTCATGAGACCCCCGGTCGCCCTAACCTCGCCCACCCGCCGTCACCAGACCACACTTCCCCGCTCGGGATGCTCCACTCCCAGGGCAGCCCCAACCACCTCAACAGCCCAGGTTACCACCCTATGTATGCCAACAGCAGCCCCTCGTCCTCGCCGGTGTCCCACCCGTCCACTCCTGGCGGGCCCGCGGAGAGCCCTTTCGTCCCGGCCTACAGCCCCATTCAGGCGCAGGCAGCAGCCAGTTCGGCCCCAGCAGGAGGGAGCTCACCCAGCCTGCTGTCCGAGGACGCCAGCCCCCCTTCGATGGCCATCACCGTCAAACAGGAGCCCCAGGAGCTGGACCAGATGTACCTAGATGATGGTGAGTTCCCACAAACAAGGTGTACACGTATACAAGTTTTCATTTGATGATCATTTTTAGTTTTTCGAGATGAAAGTCCCTCTTAATGAGCTCACTGTCCCTGCCAGGAAAGGCTGTTTACGTAGCACATCACATTTATTTAACACCTTTAGCTTATCTGCCAGCCCTCACACATAGCCGCGCCCAGCAGCACCTCTCAGTGTTTCCTGATGAAATTCTGGCAGCAGATTTGCGTCACATTTGTTTAATTTTAGACCCTGCGGCTTTATTTGCTTTTGGTTTAACGGGGCGGCGTGGCTCATGTTGTCAGAGTGGCTGCTTTTATACTTTCAAATGGTAAATTGCCTTGATGGGATTTTTGAAACAATCTGTCAAAACATCAGAGCACCGAGGTCAGCTGGGGAGCAGCAGAACAAAAACAGTGGCACACGCGGAGCCAACCAAACTGTTGACACAACGGCTAATGAAGGAAGCAAAACAATGGGTAGGGGTTTCCTGCACCGGACCGCTATTTCCCCTCACAACGTTTCAGGGAGGGATGCTGGGAGGCAGGAGGCAGAGGGCTTTGTTTTCCCGTCTTCTCCCCACGGAGTCGACACCATGCGGCTGTCGTCATCAGGGGAGACTGTGGGGTCACTGGTCTCCCTCCGGCAATGAAACCAGTCACACCCAAGGGACCATATGGTCGGGTTTATTGCCTCCTGCGTCCACCTCGCGTTCTGTCTCTCAGGTCAGCAACCTGTTATCTGTGTTCGCAGAGGCTCCACTTGTTGTTATGATATAGAACACATCACTGGCATCGTGCCCGCTTGAAATGCTAAAAATCCCCCTCCATCCTAGTAGAGGTGGGGGACACTCTCAGGAATATCACCCTTCCTGTGCACCTTTTGTTCTATATACCGATGTAGTGTGTGTGTGTGTGTGTGTGTGTGTGTGTGTGTGTGTGTGTGTGTGTGTGTGTGTGTGTGTGTGTGTGTGTGTGTGTGTGTGTGTGTGTGCGCGCGTGCTCATGCACGAGTATTCGCACTTCACTCAACAGCTCTGGGAGCAGACGGGTGATAGGCATGAGGGGACCAGGGGAGTTTTCCTGTGGAACTGTAATTGAGTTGAAATGCGGTTGTCAGCATATCTGTCAGTCTTGATGAGTCCCATTAGTCCTCACCTCATAAACACACAATACAGACACGGGGGTGTGGTTTGTGTGTGTGTGTGTGTGTGTGTGTGTGTGTGTGTGTGTGTGTGTGTGTGTGTGTGTGTGTGTGTGTGTGTGTGTGTGTGTGTGTGTGTGTGTGTGGTGGTGGTGGTGGTGGTTTGGGGGAGGGAGGTCTATCTGTTATCAGCTCTATAAACTGATTTCAAACTTTTTTCTCTTCTCGTTCCTTTTTTTTAATTTGTCTTTTCCCATTTTCTCGAGCTCACAGCTACGCTGGATTTGCATTTCAAATCCTCTCTCACTCTGTAACTGCACAGAAGCTCTAATTCAAGCATTAATTGAATTAGGTGAAACTATAGCTTTATTCTTTGAAATAAGGAAGACAGAGGTGCTTTTACACCAACGGTATGCACTGATACGTTCACGTAAAATCATGTAACCTTGTTTCTGTTCGCCACCACTCCATCCACTGTCACTTTACCGAGCTCCATCTTCCTCCAACCCGGTGGCCAAATGTATTCAGCCAGTGATTACAGTTGCATTAGGGACGCGCAGAAATGTGTATTGATTTCCGTAGGACAGCGAGGCAGTCCCTTGAAACCGTCAGCGTGCTGACGGTTTGCATCACCTACCGTCTGTGCGCGCCTCTGTGGTGAGCTCCTGGAGTCCTGGTAAGTGTGCGGTGGTAACAGCATCCTGCAAAGGCATCTGCTGCTCCCCGGTCCGGCCCTATCCCAAACCCCTTCAAATGAGCCCTAAGCTAAAGTAAATAAGATCGGAAGGCGGCTCAAAGGGCGTCCTGCTCCCCATCCGCAAGCATTACCGCCGCATGTTAGCGAGCTCGGCGCTCCATTAGAGAAGGAAGAGAAGCAGATGACCTCACCTCGGCAGCAGTGATTTAACGCTAGCCGCGCAGAGCAGCGTTTCCTCCCCAGCAATCGGGGAGCCGGTGATTTGGAGTCTGCGGGAGCACAGTTGATCTTCCCCAAGAGTGGTGCACCTCCCACGCTCGAACGCTGAGGCCTCCGGCTCTCATCAGCCAGAGGAAATGTGTCTCTCCGGCGCGGCCCGGATTTTTAGACAGCCCCTGAGAAATCACTCAACTTATCCACGGTGAGCTACTGTACCGCGAGGAGCTGGGTTAGTACGGAGGGAGTCTGAGATGTCAACCCCCCTGACTGCCGTACACAGTCTCCACTGGAAACTGCTAAACTTTTCCCTCCGCCGTGATAGAAGCTTACTAACTACAGTGCGAGGCGTGAGGCGGTAATTCTGGGATCTACACCGAGGTTTTATGGGAGGAATCCAGTTGGCAGTCAGATCACCGTTGAAGCACCCATTTTCACTCAGCGGCACATTGGCTTTCAGCTGCCACAGCCTCGCCCGTAGCTGGAGGCTCGGCCACAGATCAACATGGTTTTAGGTAAAGGAGTTAAGAAAAGCATGAAACACCCGCTGCTCGAAGACTGCGCCTCGTTGCATTGTTGACTAACTGTCGTAAACAACTCATGGTGGGGCTCACATAAAACCCACGTTTTCAGACATTTCGCACTTACTCACACCCCACTATCTGTATTTTACAAGGCGCACGACTGCTAGAAAAATGGCAGTCAAATGACATCAGGGTATATAACAGGAGAATTTTCTCGTTTGCCTCGTTAGCCGTGCCAATTAAGCCTAAAAAAAGAAACGCCAAGATGACGGCATGTTTTGTCATACGTCTGAAGGAGCGTGTCTGGTGACATCATACCCCCTTCTTGTCTCAAATAATCCCCGACACATATGTCCACCTATGCGCACACACACACACACACACACACACACACACACACACACACACACACACACACACACACACACACACACACACACACACACACACACACACACACACACAGAAATACACTTTTAATCTTAGGCTTTTTTTTTAGACAGTTTTGGAAAAGGCAGCCCACATCACACACTGCAAACCCTCCACTTTGAACCTGTTCCTGGTGTTTATAGGTATTTTGCTCTGTGTGTGTGTGTGTGTGTGTGTGTGTGTGTGTGTGTGTGTGTGTGTGTGTGTGTGTGTGTGTGTGTGTGTGTGTGTGTGTGTGTGTGTGTGTGTGTGTGTGTGTAGAGCAGGAGCAGTGTGTGCTGGCTGGGCCCGACATTCGGCCCTGCGAGGCTGCTGCCGTGTGTCCTGTCTCATTAGCTGCCGCTGTGACGGGTGATATCATGAAACGTAGCTGAATGCGGCGCACAACGCAGGAACTCGTGCTAATCAGAGAGCCAGATTTCTCCCAGCTGCCTCTGCAGGGAAACAGAGGGCCCTTATTCCCCCAAACATAACAAAAACACAGAGTGCAACGTGGCCTCCGTCGATTTCTGACATTTGACATATGTGCTCTGATTGCCTCGTGTTTGCAGGGGAGCTTTTCCTTGTGATTGTTTCCTCCTCAATTCAGGGTTGGTGCATTTGAAACTCTATTAGGGCTTGTTTTCTCAAACCGAAAACAGAGATGTTGTCGATTCTCCCTTTCCCCCCCCTCCATCCTTCCCTCCAGCATCAAAAAAAAAAAAAATAAAGGCCTCCTAACCTTCCTGAGGATCTCCGTCCACCACCGACGCTTCTGAAGGCAACTTGAGGTATTCCTCATGGAAACTTTTACACATCTTGGCGAGTTGCCCAGACCCCAGGACTCCGCAAAACCCCTAATGATGATTGAGAGCGCGTCCGCACCGTGCTGAAAACATGCTGAGTCGCTCACATCGGAGTGTGCCGCAAGGCTGGATTGGACGGAGGGGGAGCAGAAGACTGAGAGGATTTAGTGGGGGGGAAGGGTGTTCATTAAAGTGGAGGTTGAAGTGTCTAATGGGACTCACTAAAGAAAGGCTGCTCCTGTATGTTTAGACAGTACGTTTGTGTGTGCGTGTTTGTCTCTATTAGTCGATGGAGTCGGCTCCGTGCGGAAGCACCGTGAGCGACAGCGTGGGCTTTCACAGCGCTTCACCTCTCACCCCTCTGGCCTTTTGGGAGCAGGTCAAGCTCCAGCTAATAGTATGCAGAAAGAAAGGCTGTCTTGTGGTTAAGTGCAATGCCTAGAACACCGTCTCCTGCTACACATAGGGATATTGACGGTTACAAGAAAAAGCGTTATGGCTTTTTTATTATTTATGACCACAAAGAGGATGTGGATATTTTACTATTGTTGTTATTGCTGCCTTCTCATATTAGGGATCCCGTTTTCCTGGCAGCTCCTGACATGGTGAGGTACGAGCTAAAGTTTGGGCTTTGCTGGAGAAGTTTTATAGTCATGGGGAAAATGAATAGGAGAGTGCACTCGTGGATTGGCCTTTGGGTCATTGACCGTATATGCTAAGGAGCACCAACTGCACTTCTGGGATCAGCAATAGACTTGATTAAAATTTATTCTCATTAAGATTAAAAACCATTAACCTTTACTGTGTGAATTGAGCAGCTTTGGCTCTTATTGCCCATTATCAGATACTACAGACCCCACTAAGCACTATAAAGGTGTGTGTGTGCTCTGTAGTAAACATGATCTGCTTGTGGTAGAAGTTGTATTAACTGATCAATTCACTTATACATTTTAAGTGAAACACATCAACTTTTTAGTCTTTTTACAGACTTGTTAACCGCACTGGAAAAGAGGATCTGTGGTCAAATAAAAGTCCTCACACCCTGTGGCAGCACACAGTTGGAGACATGAAGTAATTCTCATAAAGTTAGATAACAGCGTGGTTAAACACACTGTTCGTTTGTAATATAAAGTATGGAAGTACAGTAATGGAACCCAGCAGAAGAGGAATACCTTTGCAGTTGAGTGAAAGTCCTCTGGATCACCTTCTCGCCCTCTGTTTCCTCTTACATCTCTTTTATCTCCATCCCATTGGCTCAACATAAGAGCCTTCAGATTCCTAGTTGGGACCAGATTCTTCTTTTTTTTGCACAACACGTTATAAAACCAACTCAATTGTAGACACTATTGTCCCAGATTGCTCGCAGTTTAGCAAATAATTGGATCTAAGTGGTTACATACGACAGTGGCAACAGGGTCACCGTATTCATCTCTTTTCTTTTTAGTTTGTGTTTTATTATTATTAGTTGTGATGAGATGAGATGAATCTGTAAGACATCAGTCCATTTGTTACGGCAGCAGGTTGGCTCTTTTGTGCGCGTGTGCACCCCGAACCTTTGGCAGCGGACCCAGAGGATCTGGTCTGGTTTCAGTCGCTCCGTCATAATATCCACAGTCACTGAGAAGGAATGTGTCTGCTGAAGAACTGCAGCTAAATTATCTAAACAAATTGGATTTCTTCTGTGTCTGCGATCTGCACACGGACACATTTAGATGAGAGATTCGAGTTTTTTCTTTTGCCAAATGTCAGAAATGTGCGGCACAGAAATGATTTGTGTCTACTTTCTGTGTGAACTGACACACTGTGTTTGCTTTCTATGGAAGGCAATTACCTGGCATCAACAGCACAATTAACTTCAGTGAAGTGTACAATCAAATCTAGCAGAGCAAAGCCACAAGGCACAGCAGATGCTTCACTGTCCAGGCACATTCGAGTCTATTCATTAGAGCTATATTCCTTCACTTCATCATACGTCATGTGTTTCTTGTAGTTTCTCCTGACGCAGCCGTTTAGAGGGCTCGGTTTGTGTGGCGAACATTCTGAGGTTTGAGAAACACGCGTTGAAAAGCCGCCGAGCCGCACGGATCACAGCGGGTCAGGATTCAGACAGGGCCTGTGGCTTGGCTGGGACCTTCCTGTGTATATCTGTGATCATGGAGCTGCCACCTCATGCCAGACACCCTCATTACTGAATCATAATATGACAAATGTCAGTGTGGTCTACTGCTCTGACAGGATGATCACTGAATGAGTCTCCTTTTCCTCAGAAGGTCGTTATCGTGCGTTGAAGAAGTTGGAGAAGGCTGCGTTTAAGATGTGATTTCATTCTCATCTAAGTCCTTGTCTCTGGACTTTCTGACTTGTATTATCTGATTTTGAAGGCTGTATTGCTCAGTGGGCGAAATGTCATCGTTTCATGTGCAGAACTCAAATGCCTTCGGTGATTTCAGTTGCTTCATTTGGTTTGTTTGTGACTAAAAGAACTCACTGCTCTCCCCCTAAAACACTGTTCCCCTTTGGACATGGCTGATCGTACTGTGAGCACCACAAATGCTGCACAGTCACAGAAACCATAAATTTGTTTTGAATCCTGGATATTTCCTCCTGGCTTTAAAAAAAAAATATGAGCACATGGAAAAGTCATACAGTCCAGGCGCACGCTAAACACCCAACGAGCACTGAATCTGATTTGCTAAAAGACTACGTTAGCTTCTTCCAAAAGGAAGGACAGAGGTCACGATCAGCCTCTGTTCAGCAGCCCCGGAGCTTATAGTGTGTTTTGCTCAGGGACACATAAACAGTCACAAACAGTTGAATGTGCTTCAAAGAGGGGATCGTCCATATGAATACAGTGACCACAGCAAGCTGCTCACTAGTTGGACATAAATACCTGCGGCATCAGTAAACAGGAGCAGGTCTCCATCGCAGACCGAGAAATAACAGATCTGCATCTGAAATCCGTTACCTCAGTGAAATAGTATCCTGTAGCGACGGATGTCAACAGAGAAGTGTGGTCCAGGCTGGTGGGATGGGGAAAGCCGTTGAGTTTTGCAACTGTTGGCAGAGTTCGCCGTCTCCTTCCATGCACAAATACCTCTGATAGAAGAGGGAAGGAGAGGTCATCATAAAGGGAAAACGAGTGGAGGAGGTGGAGGAGGGTGTCAGGACAGAAAGAAGAAGAGTGAAATATAGATGCAGATGTAAAATTTGAAAGAGTGAGAGTAGAATCTGTCACAAAAAAATAAATTAAAAAAAATGCACATGTCCATTTATTTTAGCACTGACTAGTCATTCTAAACACAAGCAGGTCAACATAAAATACAGATATTATGCCATTAATAGTCAATTTCTTTTTCAAAATCTACATTTAATTCACTTGTTAGAGATTTTTTTTTTTTTTTTTAAGCTGCTGTCTTACTGTGAAATGGAGGGACAGCCACAAGTCATGGTTTGTATTTCATGGTTTGGAGATTTTGGGGTCAGGAGATTCTCATCGTGTCCTCACATACAGGAATATTCAGCGAGCATGAAAAGAAGCAGGTCAGCCATAGAAATAAAAGAGACACAGAAAGACGTGGAGAAAGAGGGGAAAATCTGAGGTGGAAGAAAGTAGCATGCAATCTTGGTGATTTTTCCCTGGGAGCTTCTCCCACTGCCCCTGTTCTTCACACACACACACACACACACACACACACACACACACACACACACACACACACACACACACACACACACACACACACACACACACACACACACACACACACACACACACACACACACACACTCTCTCTACGTGCTATTTCACAGCTAAGGCTGTTAAAACCAAAACACTAAAAGTCAAAGAAAGAAAAATACGGGCCGAGTTAAAGATCACATTTTCTTCCTGTCCCTTCGGCGGCCGCTCACAGCGCAGAGACTGAACGAGCAGCGGGTGAATGGGTTTACTTCAGGGCAGGGAATGATCATAACCACTGAACTGTAAGTGTCCTACTGTTGACATGAAACCCATGGCAGTCATGAAGCCCAACCGGTCCCCCGACTCTCTGATTGTACTCGGCTGAGCCCAGTTGCGCTTTAAAACAACATGCTAAGCCTCGCTCTGTAAGGCTTTTTCATAATGGGAGAGATTAAATGATGAAAGTCCGCACTGCCGCTACGCAAACATCAAAATTAAGTTCTGTGGCTCAAGAAAGGCCAATGTGTTCTTAAAGTATCTGCCGTGTTTAGGACGGAAATATCCCAGATTTCACATGTTTATGTCTCATGAGTCAGTGGGTGCTCAAGCCCAAAACCCACAGACCTTATTTAGTGTAGAATAAATAAAACAGGTTGTTGTTGTTAAGGAACTTAAATGTAGTTATAAAGAGATGCATGGACGTTTTATGTGTTTATTAATGTAGGCTACTAAGACAAACTCCCCCAAAGAGAGAATGACTGATAATGTGACATATTTATTATAATTCTGTAAATGACATATTGATTTTCACATACATCTGACCATCCTCTTGATGAAGGCCATGAAGTTCAGCTACAAGGAAATCTAGCAAGTGGACCATGAGTTAATAACATTTTGATATAGTGATTATTTATATGACTTCATATGTCTTTTCATAATATTTTACAGGTTATTAATCAGAACAATGTTTTTTTTATTTTTGTAATAGTTATTCATAGCTTATAAATGACCAAAAAGCATTGTTCAATTATTAATTAAATATTATTGAAGTCATCATCTACAGCACTTCATAAAGGGGTTTTTTTTTTAATAGAAATTGAAGTCGTTATGCCCTGAAAGTGAGAACTTACTGTTCTCTTAGACTCCTCAAATCTATTGGACGAGAAGACCAACTAATTCTGTCTGCTTGTGCAGTAAATCAGCCGTGTCGAATCTACAGAGTGCTGGAAGTCGGGAAAGCTCCGCGCCCAAACACTGCGAACCAAAATGTCACGTACATTTTAATAAAATCCGTCAGATTTACTGCACGACGGAGTGAAATAGCAGGCTCTTGTATCTGCTAAGGTATTCAAGTGGCAGGTTCCCTCCCTCGGCCACGGCAACTGTTAAATCTGTAAGATTTGAAACAGCACGAACAGAAGCAGGCGAGAACGGGACTCTGTGATTTACAGGTGGCAGAAAACATCTCTGTCTCACTTACTATCTCTGGAAGAGTAGCTCTGTTTTCACCTTGCACTTGGAGACAGTCGGGGTTTCTTGACAACTATACAGACTCCAGATGGAAGTAAGTTTGTCTATGAAAATCAAAGCGAAGTCTGGGGGTGTTGGAAGAAGAGATAAGTGCATGTCTTGCCAAGATTGCATCTCTCCAGCTTCCAGAGTGAATGTGTCCATGATGTGCCCTGAAGAGACCTCCTCCTCTGTGTCCTTGAATCCCTGCAGGTGTTGAGGCTTTAAAGTTGTAGGGCGGCTCTCGGGGTCAGCAGACAGTGTTAATCAGATCACGCTCAGCTTCAGTACGGAGTCAGATCGCCAGCGGGGATGTTGGAAGAGAGAGGCCGTGTTCTTGAGCACATATTTTATTACCTTTAGTATACTAATCTGTGCTTTTTCTGTGACTCTGAGGATGAAGCTGGATCAGTGGAAACGTTAGTTTCAACAGAGCATGTGAACCAAAGCTATAAAATAACCAATAAGACACTGAGGCTGCATGTTTTTAGCGCTGGTGTCCTGTTTGCTGTAGTTCTTATTTATTTGGAAAAAGCAGACGGTGCTTTCTGAATCACATACTTTTTTTTCTTTTTACATTCGGGACGTACTGCAGCTGCCCTCACAAAGTATTTACTGTTGCATGTAGTATGCATACAATGAGGACATACTACTTTGGCCGTGAACTTTGACCCTTCTGGTCATAGCCGTCGCGATCAGAAGTGCAACATTTGAAGTAAAACAAAAAGGATGCGATTTGGAACGAGTACTCTCCTCCTCTTCCTCCTTCATCTTCTTCTCCTCCTTTTCTTCTTCTTCTTCTTCTTCTTCTTCTTCTTCTTCTTCTTCTTCTTCTTCTTCTTCTTCTTCTTCCTTTTGTGAACATTAGCGCCACCAACTGTCTCGGCGGCTCAGTCTGTTTGACTTATCTTCTGCTGCACAGAGGATTGTGGATAATCACAGCTAGAGTAGCATGCTGGCCTGCATACTGCAAAATATGACTTGATATAGTCGGACATCCTGGTACCTTTCACATACTGTGTATCGGGACATTGTGATTCTGTTTCTGGCATGCGGGGCAGAACGGTAGAATGGATATTGGAATGCACAGAGAGTCTAAAGGACACACGAGGCCCCTACAGGCCTGTTTTTAGTCACAAACAACCAAACTAAACCAGTTTTGTTTGAAACAACAACAAATGAGCAGTTTTGGCGTTGCACACACACACACACACACACACACACACACACACACACACACACACACACACACACACACACACACACACACACACACACACACACACACACACACACACAAGCAGACATGCACACTGAACAACAGGAAGGGGCCTTTCTGAGCCATGTATCTGTGATGGATAGCGAGTAATAAAGCTTACTGAGGTAAGCCTTTTTGGACACGGAGAACATCGTTTGTCTATATATAAATAAAAGACAACAATTGTGATATCCCACATTTTGTCTGACAGGCAACATGTGATTTAAAGAAACGCTCTACAAATGCAGTAGTAAATTGTGTTGTATGCAGGTGCACAGCCAAAATCGCTCCGAAATGGCTACAACCTACTGGAGTGTGATCGTTTCAATATGCTCATTTTTTTTAAACGTTTTTTTAAAACCAGTGAAATCTTTAGCCATCTGCGTCAGCCGCCGCAGCAGCATACGTTTCTAATTCAGAATCAATCACGGTGAGTTTATCAGATGGCTGAGATATTTTACCATAAACTCTACGGTAATGAGCCATGCAAAGAGTTTTAATCTGTCTCCTTTCATATCTCATTTGCTGAGACGTGTGTTTTGCTCATTTTGCTGCATTTTTTTTAAGGCTTTGGTGTTTGCTTTATGCGTTTACGCTTCACTAGTTTGTGAAACGGAGCTTTTGATTTCACAAACTCTTGAGTCATCCGTACGCACAGAAGCTCTTTAGCTTCTTACTTTTATGTTTTTCTTTTGAAAAAAACCCACTTTGATTGTTGAGTTCTGCTGTGCTATTCTTCCACTGCAGCTAAAGGCGTACAACTTAAAGCCGTCAAGCTGAGCTGCGAAATCAAAATAAGTGAAAGCACCATTTTTGTGCAAAGCATTCAAGCATCTGCTTGGCGCTTGGTGACATCATCTGTCAATCAAACAGGGTGGGTAGTACATAACATTCATTTCTTTTCTTTTTTTATGGGCATCTCCCATCGTTTTTTTGTCAGAGGGTCCTGTATTTTCCTCACGCATTGCATTGTGGAAATTTTTTCTGAAAACGTTTAAGCACTGGTCTCCATTTTTAAGTATTCTATATTATTGAATACATTTCTTATGTTTCCACTGTTACAGACTGTTTACTGTAAATTTAAACCCCTTTTACAATATATTTTTATGATGTGTTATTGTTAACGATGCAGTCTGTAACGACTGCACACCAAATTCAGAGAAGTCAGTGATAAGGGCACTGGAGAGCAGCTCCAACCATGTAAACACCCTCTCCCCCCCCCCCCCTCCCCCCTCATCCTCCCTGGAGACGGACCTCGAGTGAGCACACCCGCGGCCCTCGGGTCCCCGGGAGGAAATGGGAGGAGGAGGAGGAGGAGGAGGAGAGGGAAGCGGCAGGCTCACAAAGAGAGACAGAGTGAGGTGAGATAGGGAGAGGCAGAGCACACCAAGCAAGATCAAAGACAAACGTTCTGCACTGCCGCGGCCAAAGTAAGCATTTCAGTAAAAGTTGTTGTCTTTAGATTTCTAATTTGGGACACTGCTGTTTTATTGTCCTCCAGCCTTTCTAGTACATTTGGCTGTGCTTAAGTGATTAGAATCAGGGCCGGGCAGACACCTAAATCCTCCTGGGTCGGGTCATTCGGTTCGGTAATATGTCCGATTCATCTGAGCACAGAGAGCCGTGAACCATGTCCTCTGAAAGGTGAGGCACATCAGAGGCTCGCAGGTGGAGATTAGAGCCCAGCTCCACTTTGTCTCTCCGCGTGAGGCTCGGGGAGTATGTCATCGTTATTTCTCACGGCTCTCTACTCCAACTGAGCCAGGAGTCTAAAAACGGCAGCAGACATATCGATTGTAAATCTGTTCGGTGACATCAGAGCACATTTTGTTTACACTCTGTACTTTATTTCTTCTTTTCTCTTCATCCCGACAAAAGATGGATTGTCTCACCTTTCTCTTGGCATCCCTGCACTGCCTCCTTAAGAGATAAATCAAGTGTAAAATTTTAGTACCGTACTTTATTGCCTCTGTCCCACTTTTCTTCATCTTCCTCATATTTTTCTTCTTCCTCTTTCTCTGCTTCTTCTTTTTTTTTTTTTCATCCATTATATCTCAAATTATTCTTCCCTGCCATGACTTTACACTGAAATCAGGACTTTAATGGTGTCATTGCTCACTTCAGCAATGTTGGTAGATGATTGGCTGCTGCCAATAAAGCAACAGTGTCACCTCCAGCTGCTGCAGGCGTTTGTAAAACCTCCGTTCTCGGGATAAACTCTGAAACAAACTCAGTTGCCCCGTCTCTTCTTCTTTCTTTTCTTTTTTCTCTCCAGCTCCTCTGTCAGTCGTGGAGGCTGAGTGGTTCCACATGGGGAAGCCTGGGGCTTCACACATCAGCTTAGCTGTGGGGATGAAATATACTGTCTGTACATATCATCACATCATTAGGCCCAAAGGGATCCCTGCGATGGATTAGAAGCTGTCTACCTGCGAGGCTCGGATGAATTTATGAGCACTTCATCACGATGAAGCACGAGTGGAATACTTTGTCTCTTTCCATTTGTGTTTATCTGTGGGAATAAGGATTGCTTCCCTCTTCGTTTCACTCATTCTCCTTCACTTACTCTATCTCGACTCCTCTGTCTGTGTCATGTGTGTATGCGTGTGTCCTGACCTTTGACCCCCTCCCTATTTTTGACACGGCTTGTTATGAGCACAAGATAAGTGGCGTTGTCCGAGCCTCTCCGTCCAGCCGTGTGTGTGTGGGAGGCAACAAATTGTCCATTAAGTGTTTCTGCTGAGGCCGAGAGAAGATTTGATATAGTGGGGAAACAAAAGTAATATGTAGCAGGAAATTCAATTGTCTCTCTGCAGCAAGTTTGAGCATTAGTTTGGCTTCCCCACCAAATCAATTTCACGTGAAATCACAAGTTCAGATGAGGTTTAGCTGCCTCGGAGCCAGTCCCCTTTTACCCTATCTGAGCTCCTGCACAGATTCGATGCCAGTGTTTGTCAGTGTTTACATAAAAGGACTTCTATGACTCAGATGAACTTCCTCGCTGAGAGTCCGAGCGCCACAATAGAAGGAAGCTACCTCGTCTTTCTCACAGAGCTGATGTGGTACTACAGGAGGTACAAGCAAGCATAGGAAACAACCCCCCTTTGCAACAGTGTAAAGGTCCGTGATCCCAACACAGCTGCAGTTAATACATGTTGTGAAAGTAAGAGGAGTTCAGGAAGGTGCCCTCCACTCCTCCAGTATCAAGAGGCTCCAAGTGAGAACAGAAGTCGCTGGCAGGAAGCTGCCGTTACAACCTTGAGTTCAGAGGTCGTGTTTTGGGTAGTCAGCTGAGGGAAGGTGAAGTCACTCTCTTTGCCAGTCAGGCCCCGATCTGACTGCGGGGGATTGTGTTACGACAGCAGGAACCTCCAGGAGGCTCTCAGGCCTCGAGGCTCTGCATTTCTCCAGACCACAGGGCATCCTCTGTTCTCTGAGGACGCCCGGCTGTTATCGAACCCCAGTGTGCAGCGCTCTCCTCTAACAATGCTAACTAAATCCCCAGTGCAGGTCAGGTTCACGCTGAACTCTCAGAGAAGCCAAATGAAATCATAACGCCCGTGCTCGGATTACTGGATAACAAGAAGGCCGAATCGTAGCACCATAACTTCTTTGTTCTGATATCAGAGTCAGAGAAAGCATATAGTTTGTATATGAAGTACTCATTGTTAACACAACAGTGAAATTGAAGTTTTTGCTACTTTCAGAGACTCTTTTACTTTTATATACTGTTATTTGTATACAAATCACATATAAGCACACATTTCTATACATTTGTATAGTTATATATGTATCGAAAAGTATGTTAAAAGTAGAGTGAAATTGTTAACATAGTTTTAATGGTCAGATGTAGGACTCTTTGTTGTCATATGTCAACTTATGAATGACATCATCCTGATCAGGACTAACTTAAAAAGCGTGAATAAGCTCTAATAATAAGCTTCCATTTATGTCTCTTGGATGATCGATTCTTCGTATAAGGCATTACAGACCAGACCTGTTGCTGTTTTCTGTTTGCTAATGGCACAGCACTCAGCAGCAGGCAGACACAGAAAACAGAGCTAGAAGAAGAGTAAATGTTGCATATACATTTGCCAGGTGGCCAGAAACACAACTCCAAATGCTGCTCAATGTGTAAATGTACAGTTGTTTACTGCAAGCTCAACTTTAAGGGCGTTGTGTTCACAGTTTGTTTCGGCTGCTGTTTAAACGATTTCTAGAGATCATAGGCTCATAATCAATTTATTTAGTTTGGGTATTCTTGCAAACAGTTGCAGCAACTTTTCTGCCTCTTAAGTCCTACCGTCACTCGTGCTGCTCGCCTTCTTATTCTCCTTTTTACTTGAATGAAAGGTAAATTGCAGACCTCCTGTGCACTGTGCACAGTCTTCCACTACTCTACTATTTACCTCTCGACCGATCAAGACAGAAGCTAGACGACGTGTTGCTGTGGTAACTTTCCATAGTTGTAAACTCCTCACTCCTAGTATTATAAACAACCTTCCAGTGATAAGTCTTGTCCGATTCATGTAGTTACTACTCAAACTCAAACTTCCTGAATTGCATTAATCGTCTCACCAGTACCTGGTGCAACATGCTCCTTGTGAGGGCTATTTTTGTTCCGACTGCTCCTGCTGGTCAGAAAGTGTCACATGACGATCCGCTTGTTTCCCACCAACATCATGTGGTTTCTAAAAGCTACAATCACCTGCATGTACATGTTTGTGTCACACTTGCAGGATGTCTCCTGGAGGTAGCTGACTCCCCCTCCTCACAGGTTGAAGCCAATCATCTCCCATCACAGCGAGGTTAATTTAGCGAGGTCAACATTTATACAGCCAGCAGTCACACCCAGTGGAGATGGGGGGTTTTGCAATGACACACTTTCCCTGCCAAGGAACACTGGTCGGCCCCTCACAAAGGAGCCGAATTGTCCGTTGAAGTGTTCGGCTTGGCTGGCATTCGCAGTAAAGCAGTCATATTTCTGTGTCACTCTCACACCTGCCTGAAATAGATCTCCCAGCCGCCCAGCCTCAAGTATGAGTCCTGACAGGTCCGGACCGCTGTTTACTGATCGCACTGGCAGTGCAGCTAATAAAGGATGTCACTCTGTTTGACAAAGACTAGCAGCGTACGTACTGTTTTCTTTTTCTTTTTTTTTCAGCAGGGGAATATTTGGAGCTCAGTTTTCCGCTGTTTTTGTTTATTCATGAGAGGGTATCCTCCCAGTTACAGCTTTCCATTATTAACCTGGGAAACTGAAAAAAGAAAAACAACAAAACAAGTTTCCAGTGCTTGTTGAGAGGGATGCCGGGTCACTTTACTTCATTATTGTGCAACATTAAATACATTTTTATTTTTTACAAGAGCAAATAGAGATCATGAAAGTGGAAAATAACCCTCTGGTATGTTTTTTCAAACATTATATGTATCTTTACAAGGCCTAGTTTACTGTGGAGATCTTGCACCGTACCTCTGCCCGGACACTTTTTTGCAAAGGGCTGAATTTTTGCAGCCAAATTCCACTCAGAACAAAATGTTCCCCCGCATGTCTGACTGACTTCCCCGCTTTGCTGCAAATTTGTGGTTATCGTGTCACTTCACGGAAGGTGAAACAGACTCAAAAATGCAGAGATGTCATGCAAAAGTTTGTCTTAAAAGGAGAAATAGAAAAGTTTGCATCGATAGAGCTGTGACACCTGATTTTGGTTCATTATTCAGCATTTAGGAAAAAAGTACATCTGAAATATTGGACTGCATACAAAAATTCATCAAGTAAACAAAATGGGTTTTTTTTTTTAGTAGTTTTTTTTAGCTGTTACATACGGTGTACAATTACTATATGATCATATGTGTGTTTATCTGTCACTCATTCAGGTTCTTTAAAATTGTCTTCATTTCCCAGAAGTTGTTGTTACTAAATAGTGACATGAAGCAGTTATAAATAGCCTCCTGGTGTTGTCTTGTGGTGTGGCCCACATCCTGTTTCTAGAATTCTCACGTTGCTGACAGAGTACTTATATGAAAACACAATAAGGGCCATTGATTTACCTTTTCTTCTCTCTCTATCACTTGTTTCTTCAGAATGGAACATCACTGGGCATGCCAACGGAAAATATTAGTTGATAGAGCAAAATAACACCACAGTGGGTGGAGGAGACGTCATATTGTCTTTTACGGTGACTGAAAAGAAGAAAGGAAGCCAGAGCTTTCAATCTGAGAAAAACAAAGGGTACATTTGTGGCTTCTTGCAGCCAAGCTGTTGGGTTTTCCCATCTCTTCTTCAGAATTACCTGGAGCTGTTTGCTCACCTCGGCTGACAGAGGCGAGCAGCGACATTAAAGTTTCATCATTTTAATTATTACACATGCTCACACTTCCTTTATGCCCTGCGATGGCAGAACTAAAAATAACCTCAGCATGTAAATGCCTGTTTAGCCCGGAGCGGAACAGGGTTGAAAACAGCCAGCAGTGTTGGCACAGGTCGGATTTTTCCAATGGGAGTTCCTCCTGTTGAGGGAGGTGAGTCCCAACCAAACCCTGTGTGTGTGTGTGTGTGTGTGTGTGTGTGTGTGTGTGTGTGTGTGTGTGTGTGTGTGTGTGTGTGTGTGTGTGTGTGTGTGTGTGTGTGTGTGTGTGTGTGTGTGTGTGTGTGTGAAAGGTGAGGTGAGTGTTTGACTGCCTACAGAAAGCAAGGCATGCTATTATAGGTGTGTGGCCTACTTCTTTTAAACCTGTTACACATTATTTACGGACATCATTTTGGTCTCCAGTCTTGGTAACATGTGTCCATATTTTTTTGGTGTTTCTGCACTACGTTTCCCATGAATCAGTTCATCTGTTCCACTGTGGAAAAGTGTAATTCTTTTTTCTTTTTTTTTCTTTTTTTTGGTGTGTGCATCTTTCCATGTTTCGTCAGCACATGAGCCAATCAATATATCATTGTACCAGTTGAGTAAATGGAAGGATCCAAATTGTTTTCTCTTCTCTCAGTGTTGTTTTCATCTGGATGCCTTGCCATTCACCAAACAGTATCTAGTGATAACAAACTGCAGGCCTGCTTTGAACCTCAGAGTGGGTGGACTTCCTGTCTCGCTCCGCTGGTTGGTTTTCACCAGACTCTTTCTGTCTCTGTCTCCATCAGCTCTGCGTTATCAAGCAGAGCTCTGCGACTATGAAGCTTCTTGTTTGTGTCGAGCCTCAGGTCTCGGGGTGCTCGCCATCTTCTCAGTCACTTCCCTCTGTTTTGCCAAAGAACACAGAGCAGATAAAGGCAGGGGACAGATCTCTGTCTGCACTGGTGTGGGAAAAGCGCGGGCACAGGAACCAGTGCAGGAAAGACAGGACAAGGACTTTGAAACAGAGATGTGTGTATGGAGCCGATATGAGTTAGTAATGACACTGTTATGTTTGGATTGCAGTGACACATAGCCAGTAATTCTCAGCTTGACCACATCTATGCCAAGTATTCAGTGTGGTATTTCTGTGTAAATTCACGTGCAGTCATGAGAAAAATCAATTTGATGCGATATTACCAAATTAAATAATAAAGAAGAATATAATAGAATAAAAACTTGTTTTACAGTAGAAACATAAGGTACACCGGTTAACTGGATTCTTTGTATGGTCAGTGATCATGGCCGGATTAAACTGCGAGTTGGGTAAAAAGGATTTTCTGGGCCCCTGGAAACCCTAAAACGCCCCCCGCCCCCATTTAAAAAGTATCTCTATGCAACTTGTACAATGTGTTTATTTACAATTTAGTCCTAGCTGTGTAAATTAGACTTAACACAATATTTAGAAATATACAAATTCAAGCATAAAACTGAAATGATAAAGACCTTTAAAACTAGAAATAAACACAACAAGGATCTTCCAAGATCAGGCAGTAAAAC
Organism: Brachyistius frenatus; assembly: GCF_029030835.1. Taxonomy (NCBI): domain Eukaryota; kingdom Metazoa; phylum Chordata; class Actinopteri; family Embiotocidae; genus Brachyistius; species Brachyistius frenatus. Next base: position 114,673 of record NW_027210613.1, on the reverse strand, counting down.
AAGGCCCACTGGGGGTGGGGGTGGGGGGGGGGGGCTCTTATCAGATCATTTGTTGTGTTCTTTGTTGTGCATGTAAAAACAGAAATAAATTAAAGCGATTTCATGAGTGGGGGGTGAGAGACTGATTTAAAAAAAAAAAAAAAAATTTTTTCATTGGGTGGCACCATGATGCAGTGGTTGTCACCTCACAGCAAAAAGGTTCTGGGTTCAAACCCGCTGGTCGGCTAGAACTTTTTGTGTGCAGTTTGCATTTTCTATCTGTGCTTTCGGAGGTTTCCTCTTGCTTAGTTAGTTTAACCTAACAGGCATGTGTCTGGTTGTTTTTTTTTTTTTAATTGCGCTTTTCATTGTGTCGCCATGGTGATCTGTAAAATCGATAATTTCTTTTTTAGGATTACGTAGCAAATTATGTTGCAGTTGTTTTTTTTTTTTTCCTGTTTCAAGAAGAATGTCATCACCAAAGTTGTGTTTTCTGTAGACGTTTTCTCCAACTTACTCTCACAACCAGACACATGCCTGTTAGGTTAAATGATGATTGTAAGTTGCACTTAGGTGTGAACATGAGCGGGAGTGTTCTGGCTCTCTGGCCTGTGATGGACTGGCTACTTGTCCTTTCCCTAAAGTCAGACCCTCAATAAATAAGTCACATCCCAGAAATCATGAATCCTACACTTCCCATAATGCAGCCTGATAACATCCCTCTTTGTCCTCCACTCCTCCACTTCTTTCAAACTTCACATCATGGTTATATTTTCAAGCGTCAGAAAGATCCCATCACAGCCACATTATACAACTGTTGTAACAGACTGAGTGTTAATAACAAAGACAAGTAAAGTGATCCTTCAGTGATCTAAATTGTTCATCACTGTGGCTCCTTAATAATGATCTGCTCTTTCTCTTGTGTTTCCACAGTTAACGAGATCATCAGGAATGACCTCTCCAGCATTTCTGTTCACACTCATGCATAGACATCTAGAAGTCTTCTGCAGCACACACACACACACACACACACACACACACACACACACACACACACACACACACACACACACACACACACACACACACACACACACACACACACACACACACACACACCACACACTCCTACAGCAGCATCAACAAAACGAGGACAAAAAAAAACGCTTGAGGTCCAGATAATGAAGAATAAAGTTTTGACCAGGATCTCCCACCAGACCACCGCTGCCATCAGCTCCTCAAAGACTCGCTGCAGACTCACAACGACAATCACTGGCAAGCTCCATTTCAATAAACAGGTGAATGTTATATTAACAAAATAAAAAGGGAAGTGATATCAGGAGCAAAGTACACGACTACACTTGCCTTAATCCACAGCAGATGTTCTTTAGTGGACCAAGCAGCTCGATGAGACTGAATTACTCTCCTCTCTTTAACAAATGACAATCTTCATTTCGAGTGTGATCTGTATGTTAATGCACGGACAGGCTAATGGGACAATAAGTGTCAGGCTTCATCACTATGGTTCATTTGTTTGTGCAGTCAGTCCGCAGCAACAGAATCGGTGCCTTACAGCAGTGATATGGACAAACAGCAGCAGTCACACAAATGCAAACGGTTCACTGTAACCCAAAAGTGGAAGTTTTTATATGACCTTTTTGTATCATTTCAATGATTTGTTTACAGGGAAACAGAATAAATAAATAAAAAAAAGGCTGGAAAATATGTATGGAGTATGTGAATAGATTAGACTTGTATTTTTCTTGCTTTCTTATTATTATTATTATTATTATTATTATTATTATTATTATCTTTGTTCATTTATACTGAATGTTATGTATGATATTCTTTTGTATAAACATGTATTTGAAAATATGTATGCCTTATGCTTATATCATGCAGTTTAGCTTTCTGTTTGTCTTCTCCTGATATGATTTTCTTCCATTTCTGCTTCCCTGCTTTATGCTTTTTCACCTTAGTGCCTATTTTTTATGACCCCGTTCCCGGTCTTCCAGTCCTCCACCCAGACCGTGACATAATGAAGCAAAGACAATCAGAGAAAATATATCATACATATCCTGTGACTACAGTTCCTGGTTTGCAGGGGTTTCTAAAGGCAGATATGAGAGATTTTGTTTCTCCCCAGCTATGAGATAGTTGAACAATGGTATGCTTACCTGCTGAATTTAAATGAGAATACTCTTGGACAATATGTATTTGTCTGTTACTTCTTGCACTGCAGGTTTGCATGTAAATAGGCACAGGGATAATCAATGTACGCCAGTTTTACTCGTCATCTGGGTGATTTCACCGAGGCAGGACTGTTACTTCCACCTGGCAATAATTGATCTGAGTAAACCAAAGGATTTTTATCTTTGGTGAAATTATTGCCCAAGTTTCCTTTTTCTCTCGGAGACTTTAGCCTCGAGTGCTTTCCCCCGTCCCGAAAAAAAAACAAAAAACATTATGCACTTTACTGTAGGAACATAGCAGATTTTCTCGCCTCCAGACCAAATATTGTAGACTGATTTCCACTGTAGTGTCACAAACATCAGCTCTTCCTTCACTCAGCTGCAGTCTTTTCCATGTTATGTGTCTTTTGGAGCATGCACACAGTTAAAAATGTTGGGGATCATTTAGCTGATAGTAGCTTCCACAATAGCTTCCTCATCCATTTTTAGACATATATTATAATAGCATGACTAAAACTGTATGAATAAGGTTTCTATTTTGTGCCTTACTCTCTTTCCTGGCTACAACAATTGTCGCAACTCTGTAATGCTTTTTCTGTGTAGGCACAAGGTGAAACATATTTCTCTTTAATATGAAATATTTATGAAAAATTAAATGTGTTTTAAGTGCATTTAATGTGTTCTCAAAAATGAATTAATAAATGGCATAACATTGACCATAAATACAAGTCCTGGTGTTTACATTCGAGCAAACACACTTTGTCAGTGTTTTTGGATTTGTTTTTATAAGTAAAGATGTATTGTAATTTGACACTATATATTGTCAAGTAGCTACATGAACTTTTTGGTTTAATCTGAGATTGTCTCTGAATCTATGAAAGTCAAACATGTATGTGAAAGATCTGACTTCTTGTTTTAGTTCCAAGTAAAACATGTACAACACTTTCTTTATTGCAAAAAAGTAATTCATTTAATTTCACATTACATATTTAAAGTAACATTAAACATGAAAAAAGGAGTGTCTTTACTTTTAGAAACTATTTATATGTATCTGAAATGATACATTATAAATCACAGATATTGAATCAGTTGGACAATGCACAGTGCTTTCTAACATTGATTTTTGAATGTGTTTCAAAACAAAAATTGAATCATAAAAAGTTATTTTTGCCACCCACACTGTATAAAATGAAATAAGCTGCTGATATGCCATCTACGAGCTAAAGCCTGTGTGTTTTCCGGTGAGTATTGTTAGTGGTGATTAGTTATGAGTGTAACATCTCCTCTCCATGGGAGCTGTGCCAAGCTCCTGTGTACCACCTGCCAGTCCTCCAGACTTTTTCCATTCAGCAAAGTTATGAAGAGCCCATCCCCATAGTGACAGAAGGCAGGCCGAGGTGGTGCTCCCCTGTTTGACTGTGGTTAGCCCAAAATAGCCTCACTATTTACAGATGCAGTCACGCCCCTTTTTCCTGGCACCCTGTCCTTCTTACCTTAGTCTCTTAGTGTCCCCTTTGACACAGTGGGGAAGTGGGGAGAAGACGCCTGCTCACGGCTTCAGCTGCCAAAGCAGCAGTCAAGAAGAGAAGCTATCTAAAGCAGTGAAAATTGATCAACATTTGTTGAAAGATTTTTCTATGCTCAGATGTACAGAACCTGCAAAACCTTTTAAAAATATTTTGTGAAATGTATTGTGTAATTTTTACAATCTCTCAGTGTAAGAATGAAACACTGAACTCTGCATGCTTCAACAAAGACTGCTCCAAAGGTTTATGTTTTTGAACACATACCGATCAGTCACAACATTTAAACCACTCTCCATGAGAAGCATTAATACAAAAGCCCAATGATAAATATTTACTTCAAAAGTTTTTTTTATTATTATTATTATTATTTTAATGGTCATTTTGTAGATTTAAATTTGTAGCACAGATTTTTTTTTTTTTTTTTTAACCCAATTAATTTAAATGGGAGGGGCAAAATATTAGGAACACCTCTCGGTATTACCCCAAATCTGTCGAACCACCATCCTAAATAACACTTAAAAAGGAGTACATATGACACGTTGGGGTTTTAGAGGATTGTGTGCTGCACTATCTCTTTCACTGCAAGATAAAGAATATGTAATGTGTTAAGTAGTGAGCTTCACAAGAGCTGGTAGGTGTTTTGTTTATGTGTGTGTGTGTGTGTGTGTGTGTGTGTGTGTGTGTGTGTGTGTGTGTGTGTGTGTGTGTGTGTGTGTGTGTGTGTGTGTGTGTGTGTGTGTGTGTGTGTGTGTGTGTGTGTGTGTGTACTTGTTCAACTATCTTTGAGAGGACCTGTTTTCATTTTAGGCAATTGGAATGAGGACATTTTGACAAAGTGAGGACATTTTGACTGATCCTCATTTCCTCACACCCTTCAAAAGGCTGTTTAGGGGTTGAGACTTGGTTTTAGGGTGAAGTTTAAAATTAGGTTTAGGTTAAGGGTTGGGGTTAGGCATTCAATTGTGATGGTTAAGATTGGGGACTGGGGAATGCCTTAAGTCAATTAATGTCCTCACAAAGATAGCTGTACAAACGTGTGTGTGTGTGTGTGTGTGTGTGTGTGTGTGTGTGTGTGTGTGTGTGTGTGTGTGTGTGTGTGTGTGTGTGTGTGTGTGTGTGTGTGTGTGTGTGTGTGTGTGTGTGTGTGTGTGTGTGTGTGTGTTTGTGTTTTGTTGTCTTTACTAAATGAAACAGGCCAGATGTTCTCCCTTGAGTCCAGGCTTTACGCTAACATAAGCTCAGCTAAGCAAAGCTAACCTTCTTCTGACCATAGCTTCATATTTAACTGAGAAATATGAGTGGCATTGATCTTCTCACCTTAGTCTCGGAAAGAAAGTGGATTGAAAAACTTGAATGATGCAGTATTCACACTGCTTTAGGTTAGAGTTTTGTCATATGGTTAAAATAACAATCACTTTATTAATAATACTAATACATTATATTTGTATAGTGTTTCTCGTGGTACTTAAAGACACTTTACAGAGTTGAAATGATCAAAGAAAATTGCACAATACAAATATAAATTATAATTAATTTAAAAGTCATTAATCGTATACATGATCACACACTGAAAGTAAGAAAGCACTTATATCTTTGCCAGGAAATCTCTTTCACTCTACTTCTTATTTGATATCGAGGAACATTTTCATAAAATGAGTTATACCAGCTTTTATTTTTTGTCATCAGAAGTTTGGAGGCAGCTAAATGGCTTCCTTATCTTTAGATATTTAATCTGATCTCATGACTTCTTGGTGATTTGCAAAATACGTGTTTCTGACCTGAACTCCAAACAAACGGCTGTTTCTCTGTATATTCAGTGCATTTGTTTATGCGATGACATTCAAAGATCAGTGTTTCCCATGATCCAGCAGTATTTTGCACACAGTTGTCTCATGGACGCAGGAGCTGCGTCTGAACTCGGCTGAAGACTCCTCCGATCGCCTGACCAAATATCAAATGGCATGATCGACTGCTGACTGACAGGCTGACTTGCCGACAGACAGTCCGAATGAGTCCTCGGCAGAAAACTCACACACTCGGTTCGATGTCGACCGTTTCCCCAGAGTGAAGACGACAGCAGAGACGAGCCAAAAGCCAATTCCCGATCATAATGATCGCAGCGCGTGCCTTCATCTCCCCGAGGTCCACATGTACACACCACCTGGCAGAGGGCACGACTTAGAAGTTTCATTGTACAGATTTACAGTGTCTTTACGGCCTCACTTCCTCCCCTATTGTATTCCCACAGAGCCCTTGATTTGCCTTTTATAAAGCAAGTGCACATAGGCACAGTGCTGGAGCTCCTGCCCTCATCTCTCATCAGCCATCTGCAGGCAGTAAATCCTCAATATACCTCTGTTATGAAGGGCATGTTGAGAGAGCCATGGGGGTGGCTTTAAGAGATGCTTTAAGAGATAATTGTTTGACCATGCTGAGGGATGTTCGATAGCTTTGCCCCATAAGCCAGCCCTGCATTTAATGTCTTTGGGTTCCTTTGAATCAACTTTTGTGATTCTTTTATCCTTCCGAAACATATGTCAGGGGACAATAAACAGACCTTCTGATCAGTTATCTTTAGAAATATAAGGAGAGAAGATGAGGACCATGTGTGTTTACACATGTCTTTCTAATCTGTTTGGGGTGAGGCTGTCAGGCTCCACAGGTGTACAACCCAGCCTTTTTACAGGGCCGTTTCACGTGGTACAGAATCAGCAGATGACATGGTCACATCGTTGCAGACCTACAGACAAATCACCGTTTTAAAAGACACTTTAAGAGATGCTCCGAACAGGCAACCAGATGGGGCCTGGAAAATCTTGTGCCGCCTTTTATTCACCATCTGCAATCATTCAGCTTGATTCGCTCTTTCTTTTGTGATGCGTGAAATGTTGTGGAAGGATTTATAAAATTTAGCGGCAGGACAGATGTTTCAGCTTAAGAAATGTGAAAAGTGAGAATTATCTTAAAGTGTCTGTTTATATGATCGCAACACGTGAGTTCTCTATTTTCCTCATCAAAGTCACAGCATTGAAAAGCACTCTGAGAGCTCTATTTCTTCATGGAAAGAAGAACAAAAAAACAAAAAAACTCTGACACATCCAAAGCAATCATTCCCCCATTGTTTGCTGTAAATATGTCGGTACATATGCAGAATGTTTATGTTGAAGTACACTGTAGCGAGCATTAGGGATGCTCTTAATGGGCTACAGTAAAAGCCCTTGCTAGTCCCGAGTTCAGGCAGGTGCAGACTCTTACAGTAGATAAAGGAGCCTGGCACTGGAGATGAGTTCACGACAATCACTGTGAGGCTTTTAGACGCCTTCTCCTCGCTCAATCTTCATTTCCCCTGACACTGATTTTGCAATAAGGATCCGGAGAAAAGGGGAATGTCCATCTATTCATTTTAATGATCCCTCATTATTGACTGCTGGCAGGGAGGGGGCGGGCAAAGGTAATGATTCTTTGTCTTTGCTAGCCAATCACTCCTCTTAAAGGAATAAGTCTCTAAATAAGACCACTAATGGATGCCCAGTCTGACCTAAAGCTGACCCCAGATGCAACCCCTGCGAACTGACTTCCCGAAATGAAGGACTGACAGGTTGCAGCTTTAGTTATATCCTTTTTTTCTGAATTGTTTATGATTTGTGCAAAGAGGCGAAAGAATCAAGATCATAAATGTGTATCCACAAATTCTGTGCTGTATGTAGATACTGATTTAAAGAAACAAGCAAAGCATGACACTCCACAGTCCTAATCAGTGTGTTGCTGTGAAGTAAATGAGAAAATTGATAGCACACCATTAAACATGAAGCTAAAGCAAGCGCCCTGTTGTGATAGTTTAACCTTAACACTGAAAACTTTAAAGCAGAATATTTAACCATTTAAAAGATTTAAAGAAAAATATGTGAAAATGACATGTGTTACAGGGGTTTGTGCGTGATTATTTGATCAGCCATTTTGCTCTCTGGAATTACCTAACAAGCTTAATTTGATGAAAAAAGTTATTGCGCCAGGCTAAGAAATACATTTGGATATCTTTTTCTGTCTTGTTGTAAGATAAATATGAAATCACAGCTAGGAAATGTTTACTTAGGAAACAGCTAGCCTAACTCTGCATAGGTAGAGAAAAACACCTACACCTTGTTATGTAACAATTGTCATTCTATAGTATGTTGTCCAAAACATCATGAAAATGTCATTATGGTATGTTGTCATGAATGTCATAAATATGTTATACCATAATATATCCTCCAAAATGTCATGAAAATGTATGTCGTCCAAAATGTCCTAAAAACTTAATAGTATGTGATGTGTGTATGTTAATATGGTATGTTGTCCAAAAAGTCATAAAAATGTCATAAAAATGTCATAATATAGCGTGTCGTCCAAAAAGTAATAACAACGTCTCACTAGAGTATGTCGTCCAAAAAGTCATAAAAATGTAATACTTTAGTATGTCGTCTAAAAAGTCATAAAAATGTAATACTTTAGTATGTCGTCCAAAAAGTCATAAAAATGTAATACTTTAGTATGTCGTCTAAAAAGTCATAAAAATGTCATATTTTATGACATATTGTCATATTGTAGTATGTCGTCCAAAGAGTCATAAAAATGTAATACTTTAGTATGTCGTCTAAAAAGTCATAAAAATGTAATACTTTAGTATGTCGTCTAAAAAGTCATAAAAATGTAATACTTTAGTATGTCGTCTAAAAAGTCATAAAAATGTCATATTTTATGACATATTGTCATATTGTAGTATGTCGTCCAAAGAGTCATAAAAATGTAATACTTTAGTGTATCGTAAAAAAAATCATAAAAATCTGTGGTCCAAAAAGTCATAAAAATTTAATGATATAGTTTGTTGTCCAAAAAAAAATCATAAAAATGTCATAGTATAATGTGTCGTCCAAAAAGCCATTAAAAATTTCATAATATAATTTGTCGTCCAAAAAGTCATAAAAATTTCATAATATAGTTTGTCGTCCAAAAAGTCATAAAAAATTTCAGAATATACTGTCGTCCAAACAGTTAAAAAAATTTGTCATAATATAATGTGTCGTCCAAAAAGTCATTAAAATGTAATACTTCAGTATGTCGTCCAAAAAGTCATTAAAATGTAATACTTCAGTATGTCGTCCAAAAAGTCATAAAAATGTCAAAATATAGTATGTCGTTCAAAAAGTCATAAAATTGTTATAATATAGTGTGTCATCCAAAAAGTCACAAAAATGTCATAACAGTATGTTGTCCAAAAAGTCATAAAAATTTCATAACAGTATGTTGTCCAAAAAGTCATAAAAATTTCATAACAGTATGTTGTCCAAAAAGTCATAAAAATGTCATAACAGTATGTTGTCCAAAAAGTCATAACATTTTTATAATATAGTGTCGTCCAAAAAGTCATAAAAATGTCATAACATAGTATGTTGTCCAAAAAGTCATAAAAATGTTATAATATAGTATGTCGTTCAAAATGTCATAAAAATATTTTAGTATAGTGTGTCATCAAAGATGTCAGTCATCGCACCCAACCAAGGACTAGTTCGACTCATAACCACTGGTGCTTTTCCTCTTGTGTTTTTCTGTACACATAAAATGTGATATAATATGTTAATTTGTGACCTTTAGAGGAGCTTGTAACCTTTCAAAGAGCAACTCTAACTTTTTCACTGTTAATGTGCTGCTGATCGACTTGACTGTTGGTTTCATATTTACCTCAAAGACGTAGGAGTGGTATCAATACTCTTATCTGACTCTTGGCAACGAAAAGAGAATTTCCCAAAAAGTCCAACTATTGATGTGAATCCTTTTCCCACCGAACTTATTTTAGAACCACATATTTTCTCTGCACCTTTGGCAAATTTATATTGATTTAGATGTCTTCCCCAAATAACTTTCAGATGACTTGTGAAGAAGTGAGAGCTCGAGAAAACACAGAGGTACCTCCTTCCTTGACTGTAACGCAGGCATTCTGGTTCATGCTGAATCCTACCGTGTGTGAAAAGCACAAGGATCACAGATGGCACATCATTGCACCTTTATTCTACTGGTTTATGTGAGTGTGTGCATCTCAGCCAGTCTTGGCTGTCATCCGTTTGTCAAGCTAATGAACCCTACTTTACTGCAGCCTCCAACAGCTCTTTAAGGCATACTTCACACCACCGAAGAAATACACCCAGGTATTAGTTGTTCTGCCCGGATCATCTGGTGGATGACGGCTGGGCGGGGATGTTATTAGGAGCATTCATCTACAAGGCTCCCCAAGCAATACTATACAGAAACTGACCACAAGACAACCCTATCATCCTCAAAGATTACCTGTCTCCTGCACTGTGGATGAATGTTTTATCATAAAAGCTTTTCTTTTTTGCTAAGTGCCTCCTTGAGTGTTTGCTTTTAACTTTTGATTACTTTATGTCTTGTTGCGAAGAAGAAAAAAAAAAAAAAAAAAGGCCCAGCCCATTTGAATATAATGGACTTAACGGGAAAGGTAGTCTCTCTTGCTTCATTGACAGGATATTTCGCGGCGGTGTAATCCAACACAAAGGGTGTTAATAAGTGTTGGCGGAGTGGTAATATCAGTGTCTTGAAGTGAGTTGAATTTTTATCTAGACATTGTCAAAGTGAGCCAAACAGGTGGAGAGCAAAGGGAGAAAACAGACATGACACAATCATATAAATAAAACAGTATGGCAGGCCATATGTTTCTGTTTCTGTCTGTGAGGAAATATAGGATGTCATGCATTACGGTGTATAAAGACTCATTTACAACCATTAAAAGCAATCCAGTTGAACATCTCTGCTTTTGTTGTGCTGGATCACATCTCATTTGGCTCTTTTTACACACGATAGCCAAGTTCCTCTTTTATAAAGTCTTGAGTCATTTAGAAGAAAAAAAAAATGTTTTTCTCTCTTTTGGTCCAGACGTTGAGGTTTCCAGCCCTTGGCCCCCCTCCTCCACCCCCTCCTCCGCCCCCTCCTCCACCTCCTCCTCCACTGCGTTTTACCAGACGTCGCGTTGTGAGAGGGGAATGGTCGATTGCATAACGCCAGGCGAGACTTGATCGTTCCTGGCCTTCTCACAAAATTCAATCATTCTCTGCATACTCCAATCCCATGACGGCCCATTAAAGAGCAGCGCGGGTTAGGATTTCCCCTCATGTGTTTTAAATTGAAATTACGGTCACAAAGTCTGCCATATGCATGAATCGAGAAAGACAAGGAGCTCAGGGAGAAGGAGATATCACAATAGATGAAGGAGAGGAAGAGAGGCGCTAGGCTAGAATGATAACCAGGAAGACCCCACTCTCCCTCTTTAAGTCAATACATAGAGACTCAATATGTACAAATGTTTTTGTTTTAAACGCTCAAAAAATATCAACAGTATGTGAAGAAAGACAGTTTTTACATTATGACAAAGATTTTTTTGGGGGCGGGTCGTAACGTCACCCGATTCCCAATCAGATTGCGGCAAGATGGCGGGGGCCAAATTACAAACTCAACGCTTCATAACGGCAGATCACATACCGATGGGTGACGTCACGGTTGGAAGCCACATGGTCTAAACCGGGGGTGTCAAACATACGGCCCGCCGGATGACTGTGCTAAGTGTGAAAATTACAGAAAGACATAAATTGCATTTCTATGAGAATATGGAGGTTTATGAGTACCAACGTTTTGTAATTTTTTTTTAATCGATCCAGTAATTGCTTCAAAACCAGCGTAAATGCGACGTCTGCTCCGGAGGCAGCAGCGCTCGCTGCTCGCTTTGTGACGCGTTTGACGTCAAACGCGTCACAAAGCGAGAGAATCTGCGGAGGAGAGCCGGGGCAGATAAACAGTGGGCTGATGTCTGAGGTTTTTCTCTTTATGTTTCTAGTTTATTGTAGAAAGACCTTAAAATGGGGTTTATCATCCAAAAACCTTCACCAATGATTCAAACAAAGAGAAATGTTGTCGTTATGTATGCGTTATTATGCTGTGAATTTACTGGTCTGGCCCACTTGAGATCAAAGTGGGCAGTATGTGGCCCCTTAACTAAAATGAGTTTGACACCCCTGGTCTAAACCGAGAATGAATAGAACAGTGAATGCAACGACAGCTGACATTTTTTCCAATAAGTGACTATTATCACCACGACCAGCTGCCTGCAGGAAACCACCATTGGTGGCGAAGAAAAGAAATTACAGAGACAGAAGCAAAACAAGAGTTAACACTGGCGTTGCTTTCCACCACTGAAGACAGCTCTTGGTCAGTAAAGAAATAACATCTCATGCTGAGCTGGCAACGTTTCTTCTCGACTGCTGGGTAAACAGTTGTTAAAGTTAACGTTGGCTATAAAGCGCTCGCCAATATAGGTAGCCAATCGTGTAACGTCATTGACAATGTTATAAGTTTGTTGTTTGTTGATATGCGGTCCAGACAAGTTAGAATAGCTGTACGTGACTAGCTGAATTGGTTTGGCATCCTGCTATCTATCGAACTGAAGCAATTTTATGGAGCAAACAAATCGGGCGTGCTGATCATTTTTGGACAATACAAAGCTGATCTTTCGTGCAAGTAACTAAACTACAAACACATAAACTACAGAAAAACATTCAGAATGACACCAATGTATTGATTTGCCGTGGCTGTTTTCTTACTACTGTGGTCTTGCTAAAAATGAAGGTAAGCAAGCTGTAACATAAACTATAGGCTTAAACTATCGATCACGATCTCAACTATTTAAGTTTCCAGTCACCAGTAAAACAAAAAAATCCAAATCAATATTGCACCACATATTGGTCATGTGAGAGAGACTGTCCATCTCACTGCATTTTTCTTTGTATGATTTCACAATACTTAAAAAGACCTGTCAAGATTTCCCAATTTCAGAAAACCAAATGAAAAATGGACCTGGTCTTGAATGTTTCTCCATATTCAGACCTTGCTAAAATCATTTCAAAGAGGTCTGCAGCTTTTAAACTCAGCACACCATAAGTCACAGAAGCAACAGGAAGCGATAAGGAGAATAGGTGAAGTATGAGACACCAGGAGATGATGACCCCAGATGTTCTCTGAGGAACCTCTGGGATCTGAATCAGACTCTGACTGGCCATGAGTTCCTCATTCATGTTTTTCCCCGCGGACTGGAGGAAGGATAAATACGGACACACATACTCACACACCTACATGGATAAGACACTCTCTCTCTGAGGAGGATGTGATGCAGACACAGTGACCTGGGCAAACGACCCAGAGAGACACATCACTCCTTCACCATAACTGAGGTTGGGCTATTTCTGTTTGCTTCAGGAAAACTCCAATACACACACACACACAAAAAAGCTTGTATATTTATGCCCAGCGTTTCAAACTGAATACATCCAAGATCCAATTTTACTGAACGACAGACTACTAAATATTATTGTATTGTGTCATTCAGCAAATTAGGCTCAACAAAACAACACTTGGACTTTTTTGTAAAACTCAGATCAAATCACTGTAGCAGCATTTGATTCTTGACATGACTGCAGCAGTGAAACACCGTCAGTTCCTGGTGATGATCTTTCAGTCTCACAGTGCCATCTAGTGCTGGTTATAAGGAGGTGCAGGCTACATGTACCGATGCTCTGCAGTACATATGAGTGTGGAAAGATTCTGACTAAAAATAGCTTTTTTATTAAAAAAAGAAGAAAATGAGTGGTAAATTAGCATAACAATACACAAATATATGATGATGAATTGTTTTGTATTGGGGGTAAGGTCGGCTATTTTCTAAATAGATAACCTGAGGAATGCATTACCTTTCAGATAATATAAAGCCCGATCATTGTATGACTTTCCATATATTTCATCTGCCAGATTTTTTTTCTTTTCTTTTTTCTTTTTTTTGGTCGTGCATATAATCGATTGAGTACCTAAAAACTGCCCATCATAGCCCATTGCGGAAATTCTGAGTTTAAACAGTGGATGTGGCCTCTCGTGTTTAGTGAAAAACACATCATACTGTCTGTGTAAAGCGGTACAGTGTCTGTAGGGAGTGAAGATTTATTCAAGCATGGATCCCAAATCCAGTATTCACCTTTGTAACTAAATTCCCAAAATCTATTTGTACATATTACATTACCACATGTTGTTGAGTATCCTGACAGTCATTATTTTTAGTTTCTTTTATCAGATAGTAATAGGATTAACATTCAATGCCTACCAAGCACTGTGCTATTGAAAGAGAAGTCACTCTTTAAGTAAAGTATTTTTCTTACTTGTTTGAAGATTAGAACATTCTTATTTAAAGATGTAATGCCCCACATGGTTTATATATTAAACTGTGGATGTCCTCCTTTTACAGTGTTTTAGGTTCAGACATAAATATATGTAAATTGTCTGAATGAGAGACAGTGATTTTTAATTTACAGTTAAGCAAATGGTTGTTTTCTTCCTTTCTTTGGTTGTTTTTCTTCTCCTTTTCAGTATTTTCTTTTCATTTTATTATATTTTGAGCTTATTCTGCAATTATATATCAGTTGTAAATTTACACTTTTAAAAAGCTTTTATGTAACACATGAAAATAAATAAATCGCAAGACGTGGAAACTAGAACTTCTTCCTCTAACATCCTGCCTGAATACGCACATATTATTTGACTGAAAAATGAATGACCTTATTTATACCATTTAACAATAAAGACACAATAGAAGCCATTTAAGACAGCTTTAAATGAGCACTGTCTCCCCCTGGTGCCTAACATGAACCCTGCTCTTTTATTTTTTTTGCCCCATTTACTCTCTCTGCTACAGAACATGGCAACTTCTGCTGCAGCTGGATAAGGATAGGACTACATGTTCGATGATTTGCAACACAATGAAACACATGTTTTATTTGGCATTGTTGAATAGTTTCTCCAATCCAGTAACAAATAAAAAGCAAGTTATCATGTTAAACAACCTTGTACACTACAAACGAAAAACACAGATCTTTTAGTGTTTAGAATTAAGGCACATTTTAAAGCAAAAAGTATCATCCGTTAAAATAAAACGAATGACTTTCACAATCATATACTTTTACATTATGTACATTATGTTAAGAGTTCAAGTAAAATAACTTTGACCTCTTGATTGAGGGATTGTAATATGTTCAGTAGTAAAATACTATTTTTGGTCTTGTGTGGTCAGAGAACCTTACGATGTAGATGTAACTGAAGCTTTGTGTATAGCTCACTCTATAAATCAATAAATACAGATATATGTATAAAGCATCGATCACTCATAAGAGCAATTCTATTAAAAAAAAACAAAAAAAACAAGGAGTGATGCAATGGTAGATGGTCACCTGTGACCTCTCTCTCTAATATGTAAATCTCATGACTGCAGTGAGTTCAGTGCTACCAGAAGAAGTGCAATCTATAACTGACTTATGTACAGCAGTGTTTAACTTCAACATATTTACTGTCTATCATGGGCACTTGGTGTTGCAAGCATCACCTGACTTGAAAAGGCCATAGACACTGACCAGTGGGAACATGGATACAGCACCGAGCATGGAGCCCAGCTGCACCACAGCCCCACACCACACGAGGGCGCTGTGGCCCTCATCTCTCAGAATCACCCCAATGATGACTTTCACATAGGACAGGCAGAGGACAAACAGGATCCAGGCCAGCACCTGCAGAGGAGGAGAGGTCAATGTGTGCATGAAATGGTATCCAGTTCCTATATACAGAAATAAGTCCGACTGAAACGCGTCCTGGTTTGACCTCAACATGTTAGCTGGCTCAGCGGATGTCAGTGTTAGCCACCATGACCATGTTTTGGACAGGAAGTTTTCAATCAAAACTAAATCTGAGTCAGTTCACTTATTATTTCCTTCTCTCTAGTTGGTGCTTCCATTTAAATACAACTGTTAAAACCCTGTCTTACACCTGCTTGGTAGAACTTTTTGTACATTCCTGAAGGTTTTAACGTGTTGCTGTTGTATTCTGGGTTTTTAACAATGTCTGAATGTCTCATTATGTTTTGCAGTTGTATTGTTTGGAAAAGTGTATCAACAAAGTCATCATTATTGTGACAAAATAACACCCACTAGAAAAACATTCATAACGTGTTGTACCACAAAATATAGATATCTCTATTGGGTTGATGTGATCTCCAAACCTGCCAATCACAGTACACTCTACAACCATGACAAATCTTACAAACACTGAGTGATTGTAACAGGTGGGTGGTACTTTCATTCTTTAACAAGGTTAAGTCCCATTTATAAGAGAGGACTCACAACTTCTATTTTAGAAAATGACCAACGCTGTATCACGCCAAAGTGTGTTTTAGACTCACCAGTCAACTAGTCGTCAATGTTAGGTCAAGGCACTAAAAATCATGTGATTAGAGTAAGGAAAATATCATGGTTTGGGTTATATGTGACAGAATCGCAGTTTGGTTAGGTTTGGGCACAAAAAAAATGTGGTTAGATAATTTTAAGATAAGTAACATTACGTAGGTTAAGGAACTGAAATATGTTACATTATGTAAGTAACTTACTTAAAATTACCACAATGACTTTTCTTTCTTCCAAGTCCAATGTTTGTTCTGACCAACCACGCCCAACATCTTCTCTTTTCAGACTTTCTCACTTTGTATTAACTTAAATGACCTCCTTCTTTGACGGTCATACATGTGTGTACTTCTAATGCCGAGGCAAAACTCAAAACTTACATAGTATCTTCTAGAGCACTGACGGGTGTATTTGACATGCAGGCGTGATATCAGGCTGGTATAACAATGTCTTTGAAAGAAAGAGGCTTACTATGACCACAGTTCCAGAATCAGTGTGGACCAGCAAAGGACAGGGGCTCAGAGCAGCCATGGCCATGATGTAGGATCCGAATCCAGTCCCAAACATGGTCAAAAAACACATGAAGACAAGAGACCTGGAAACAAAATCCAATGCATGGGGAAAAAATTAGCATTTTCTGTTACACTGCATCGGTTCACATCACCAAGCACACTAATATGGTTGTTTTTCAGAGCTTGTGACGACCTCCACAAGCTATTTGTGAACGCCACTTATTCCAACTGAATGTATTTCCTCTGTTTCCGTTTTCTGAACATCTTGTCATCATCAGATGTCATCAAATAATCATTGAGATGTTTGTATTTCTTACCTTACTGGCACAAACATGGCGATGAAACAGGCCATGGGGTTAGCGACAGCAGCCATGGTGGTAGCTAGATGGTAGGCCTTTTTCCCGTAGGGCAGACAGGAGTAGGACTGCACTGAGGGGAGCACTGCATTGGTCATAGCATTGACCCAAGCCAGTACAACGAAGATGAAAAGCAGCTCGAAGTTGCTGTACGTCCCCCTCCCAAAAGAGCTCCTGGGTTCCCTCTGGGCAGCCTCCAGAGAACTGATCATTGGCCTCTGCTCAGGTGATTGGCCATGCAGTGACATACCCTGCTCTTTCTTCTCACGCTCCAGTTCCCCGCTGAAGTACCGGTCGTTCTTGCTCTCCCGAGCCACAGCTGGGTGGTGGTTGAGCAGAATGAAGGCCACCAGGCACATGACCATCATGGCACTGAGGAACATAAAGAAGACCTCGGCAGTGAATCTAGCCGGCTGGTAGATGGCTTCTAGCTCCCCACTGCCAACCGTACTGGAATCATTAGCTGTTATATTACCAGCCAAAGTGGCATTTTGACAGTGGACTACACCAACACCTTGAATCAGAGCTACGAGTGCCGGCACCAGACCACTGAGGCCTTCACCTGCAAAGTATGTAGTAAGATATTGTGGATGCAGATGCATCATGAACGGAAGGAAGGTAACAGATGAGGTGCAGTCCACCACAGAAAGCAGGAAGCTTAACGTCAGCAAGGGAACGCTGCGCAAGGAGCCGCCTATGGTCATTGTCTGCTTCCAGAAAAAAGCCAGCAGGAATGTGGCCACGATCCCCAACGCAACAATGCAGTAGATGACCGGCCGCTCGTCCAGAGCTCCCGGGCGGAAGCGGTGCATCAAGGTGATGAAGAGAGCACTTATATTGGCCAGTTGGATGAGGACTGTGAGGTTGGAGGGCAGGTACCATTTCTCTGGGATATCATGTACGATCAAGGGGAGTTCCACCCACATCCCATTGATGGCCACCCAGGAGCCCATACCGAAGAAGCACGTCAGCAGGTGAGTCAGCAGTGACATGATGGAGACAGGAATGAGGCAAAACAGGAAATGTTGATGTACACAATCTGAAAGACATCAGCAACAACAGGAAGGTTGATTAGTGAAGTTTGAAGAATGACAATCTCAAAATGTGTTTATAGTTAAATGGAGCTCAGTTTAAAGGAATACGTATAATTTTCTTTTTTGGATATTTGGAATATGAGCCTTTCAGTTTTATCCAATTCTATATGTTATACCATTTGCATTTGCTCTGTTACTGCTTAGTCATACACAAGTTATCTGACATAAATTTAATAACTGAGGGTATTGTTGATATTGATCTCGTTACCGGTGTTCTGTTTGAGAGATTTCATAGACGACAGAGAAGAACATCACTATTTTCACATCAAGTAACCTTTGAAGAAATGACTTGCATTGGGCTCAATGTAAGCATGTTGGCATGCTCGATATGACAACACTAGCATGCTAATGTTTAGCAGGTTTAGTGTGTTTGCGTGCTGAAATGTACCCATTGGCGCTAAAAACAGTGTGCAGCTAAGGCAGATGGGAATGTCATGTCAGCATATTGAAGTTATTACATGAACTTGAATTTCTGTACCAGCATTCGTAACAATCCATTCACGAGTTGGTGAGACATACATTCATTTGAAAAAGTAAGTATATAACAGTTCATATGAGTTTCTTTAGTCTGTGACAAACATGTGGCCAAACAACTTTATCTTTGTTCCATCTGTTCGGAGCACATGAATCCATAAAGCCTGGTCTTTGCCTCTATGCTCATTAACAAACCGTAGTTTTGCTCTTATGTTCTTAGGCTCTTATGTTGTTCGGCTTTTTTCCGGCATGCCTTCCATACAGGTCAAAGTTTTTGCAATATTTTTGTGATTATAGACACCTGCACTTTGAGACCAACAGTCGCAGGAGTTACCAGCAGATCTTGTGAAGAAATGTCGAGGTTCTTGGAGACTTCTTATTGTTTCAAACTGTCTGCTCTTGGGCTGATGGTTGTTTGAAATCTCCACCACTTGTAGATGGTTTTCTTTAAAGGGTATGATATATTTTTTTTTAAATAATTTGGAGCTCTTTATTAAATCTCTTGCCAAACTCATCGGCATCTACTGTAGGCCTCAGAGGGATCATTTGATCTCGACATGATGACATCACACACCTCGATCGCAAAGAGAACACCAGGCCTTCGATGTCAGAGGATTTAATAAAGCAGGTCCACCTGTCATAGTTAAATTTCACTGAGGTACTTACTTTTTCACATGACTGTATCCGTGTGGACCAAAGTGGAATACAGAGCAAATGTCCTGGGGATATTTGGTAGCTACATAACATGTTAACATATATAACACATAGTAATATCCAATATCCAAATTTTAATTGAATTTTGCCTGAATGTAAAAGCCTGTGCCCGGGTGTGTGGGATTGACCTTCCTATAATCTCTGCCTCCTCTTCCATCACTCTCACATGTCTTGTTTGGCAATGGATGCATGGCCTTTCACACACTGACACACTGCCCCCATAAAAAGCACCATGTGGTGCCGACATCAACACACACATTAAAAGGAGATGATTGTTTATCTATGTAGTAAAACTACGTATAGTACATAGTGGATGTGAAGAATTTGCTCCATTTCAAAATGTAAACAAGTGGAAAACCTTTGCTTACTATACCATCACGTGTGTTTTTATGGAGTCCTCTAATGTCTTTCAATGGGACGGGGTCAAAGAGATTTTTCAGTGACAAAATACCTCCATATGAAGGGAACAC
Source organism: Brachyistius frenatus (assembly GCF_029030835.1). Classification (NCBI taxonomy): domain Eukaryota; kingdom Metazoa; phylum Chordata; class Actinopteri; family Embiotocidae; genus Brachyistius; species Brachyistius frenatus. The sequence goes on along the minus strand of NW_027210613.1, from coordinate 95,045 downwards.
CAGGGCTTGTAGCAGTCTAAAAGAGGTTTATTTAATGTAGAAGTTGACCTAAATATATATGAATAATAATAATAATAATAATAATAATAATAAAAAAGTATTTAATTCCAAACGCATATCAATAGAATCAATAATGTCACTCAATAATATTCAGAAACAAGAAAGAAAACTATAACATCAGCCTTACATGAAAACGTCCTGGTCATCAGAACCACAATATAATATCTTAACTCTTAAAGTTATCTTGGTAAATAGATGGACTACAGCACAGAGCAGATGCACTGTTAAGACTCGAGTCTTTGGGTTCTAGGATGATCCAATAACCCTTACTCCCTCCATGCATCGGGTCTACGCTGTTATCAGGAAGCAGAATCCATCTTACCTTCAGAGCACAGGAAGAGACATCTCTCCTCTGATCTCTGTCCTTACAAAACCGTTCACTCCTTTGTGACCACACTTTTTTTCCTGTTACATCTGCAATGTAAGTGTGTGTGTCAATACACTCCCTCTCCCCTACTTTTCTTACACACACACACAGGGTTACATCCCGCTTCCTTGTCTCTGCTGCACTTGACAGGGGAGGGACCGCACAGGCACACGTGTCCTCTACCGCCATGACACTTGCATGTTTCTCTGTAGGAGATTGGACGGTGGTTTCAAAACCAGACAGCCATGTGCACTCTGTTTCTGGGAGCTCAGCAATAGGAGGAAGCAGAGGAGGAGGAGGTCTGACTCCTCCCCTTCCTTTTCCCCTCCCCCAACCAGCAAACGACCTTGTGGTCTGCCCTCCTTTAAACACACAGGCAGCAGAGTGAGTGAGAGGAGTCCAACTGCTTTTGGCTTCACACTCAGTAGAGTTATATATCATATATAAACACCTCTACTCCTCTCTCCCTGCTTTTCTTTGTTTGTATGGCCTCACTGTGCCAGCAGTTGCCGTATGATTGTGAACCTACCCGTTTCCTCATCACAGATGGTGTGAATACAATTACTCAACTGAGAAGACCAGTCTGTCAGGTTCAACTCGGGCAGAGCAAACATGACATTGCAGTTTAGATGTTTTTAGTGTAAATCAGTTTAAATGGAAACATGCCAAACATATGATGGTTGTTTTTTTTTTTAAATTCTGAATATGGGTCAGTGCTCCACATTTTCAGTGAGACACATTTGATTGAAAGTCATTACGTGACTACAGTAATATGCCATAGGTATTCTGCAATTTAAAACAATGAACAATGATGGTGACCTATAAACAGCTTAAAATCACCCAAGCTCATGTTAAGCCAAAAGTGTGTAATGTGTCTGTCAATCTGTGTCAGTGTAACTTTTTACCTCACTAGGCGTAAAACGTAAGGTGTCCTAGAATGAGCACCAAACACAAACGCAAAGTGCCAACCAACAGGAATGTCACCCATTGGTTTGTGAACAGCCATAATGAAGTCTCGAGTTTGGATTTTTGACCGTCGCCATCTTGCTAGTTTGGAGCGGTTTTGAGTCAGAAGTGACCATATTTGGACGAGCTGAGGAGGAGCAGGCAGCAGATCTGACTCGATCTGTTTGGAAGCTCAACGATACTACGTACCGCCCACCGATAGCCGTAACCTGACTGCACTACAGGCCTGTCAATTAAATGAAACACCCCCAAAAACTCTGCTTTTTGAAGCTTGTTTTTTTTTTTTTTTAATTAATGACGGGATTATTTTCAGATGGGCTGCCAGAAAACTAATTAGAAGGAGTGATTTTAGCTAACAAAACCAAAATAACTTAAAAATGATTCACTTCAAATTTCATGAGAAGTTGAATGGGAGTCTATTTGTTGTTCTCACCAAATACACCAGGATGTCCTTCTGCAAGCTCACAAATTAATCAAAGCAGTCCCCTTTGTCAAAGTTGTCAGCTACAAGTAGGAGGCTGGGAACAGCTTAGCCAAGGCTGAATGTAAGACACATTTTATGTTACAGATAAGATTATTCTCCTGTTGGCACACTGTATTAAAAAATAGATATTAAAACTGAGTTTATGCTGCCTTTATCTCATCATGAAATTAAAAGCTTAAAACAGGTCAAATCAAATTGCTTAACTAAAGTCATCTCAGAAGATTGCATTAGAATATCAAATTTGGTTTGGATTCAAATTATACAGTTTAGTTCTTACAGATAAACACGGGGTTCGATGACATCATTTGTTAACGTCAGGTCAAAATCTGTGAGAGTGTTGTAGAAATCTACAAAATCTATCTTTGGCTGTAATAAATAAAATCATTTCTTGTTATTTAGTTTTTCTAAAATCCAAATTTGTAACAAAATTCCTCGTTATAAGATTACCTAACCAAACACAATAAACCATGTAAGCTGCTTATATTAAATCTATTAATTATTCTTTATTACACTTTAGACACACCACCTACCTGCTTGTGGGAACTGAAGCACACAGTTGGTTTTGATGTGAGGTTACACAAGTGCAGCGTTGCTGAGGTGTTGCTCCGCTCAGATATTTAATGGCTCTGCAGCCTTCTGATGTTACTGTCTGTAGAGTATGCATGCACAGTGAGTCCAAGGGCTTTGTACTTTACGGGTCTGGATCTCTGAATCCGTGTCATGTGACTGTTGAGGGCTGAGCCAGGGGTTCAGTTTGGGAACCAAAATCCTCAGCAGTAAAAGTAGGTGGATGAAGGGAATGAGGACAGACGAAGGAAAGAAACGAGGGAGGGAGGGAGGATGTGGCTCAAATGTTGGTGTAAGATAAGGAGAAAGGAGTGGATGAAAGCCTGTCTACAATATTATTACATAGAACATAGTACTCGTCGTTTACTCAGCGCGAATGCAGGCAGCCTAGCCAACCAGAAGATGACTAGGGACAGCTTTCTCAGTGGGTGTTGGGTCAGGGTCAGTTTGGCTTTTGTTCAGCACAAATTCCAGCTCAAATGAATGACCCCTGTTGAGCACCAACTTCACTGGATGGCATTTCATTGGAGTGCCCTTGCACCCACCTCTGCTCTGCCTGGAACTACATGTTCCCTTCCCAAGTACCAGCATGACTGTGAGATTTGGGATTCCAGCAACTGCTGCGTTTCTAATGAATTTGCTGTAGATATCAGTTAAACTTCTGTTCTTTCTTGTCCCCACAATTTTTCTCTATTTCATACAAGAAAACAGTGGAAAACTTGTTCTGTTTTGCTGGTAACAAATTAGATTACAGAAATGTAACAGCAGGGCACATTTTCTAGAGTAAGTGGTCTTGTGAATGGCTTTTTATATGTGCAGTAAATCTTAAACATAATGTGTTAATAATTGCACATTTTTGTTCACAACCCAGTCCCAACTTTTTTTGTGACGTGTTGCTGGCATCAGTTCAAAAATAAGCATATATCTTTCATAAAAAAAATAAAATGTCTTTGTTTCAAGATTTGTTATGTTGTCTTTGGTCTATCTGCAATTAAATATGGGTTTACATAATATACAAATCATTACATTTTGTTTTTATTTACATTTTACGCAGCATCCCTACTTTTTTGGGAATTGTTATCCACTGCAGCATGTTTGCTATCCTACAGGAAAAATACATCAGTTTTCCTCATGGGGCACATATAATAACATGGGGAAAATATGTGGAAGAGTTTTCACATTGTAATCTACACGAGTATCACATTACATCATGAACATTTTCCAAAACACGTTCCAATGGCCAAAATACACACATATCAGAATCACGTGTGTATGTCGTCACGTTATCATATGACTTTTTACACACGTGTAATTCATGTGGTTTTTCTGTAAGGCAACATGGCAAATTTTGATGTCTGTCCCCATGTGACCAATCTGCCATACAATTCTATAAAAGTCCTTATTCATTAATCAATCAATCAATTAGCAATCTTGTTTGCTGACATGGCAATGCTCCTATCTCTGGTTTTAAATGTTGTGTTTTGGGACTGAAGCGTGACCACAAAAGGAACCTCAAATTGCATTGAAGCTAACTTGGTGAGTATGAGTGTCATTTTTTTTATTTTATTGTGATGCAACATCACAGATACAAACTCTACAGTCTTCACAACTATGTGAGATTGTATTTTATGAGAGTCATTAACGCATCATCAAATGAATGAATATCTTTTGAGAGAATCGTGTCCAACCCTCCAGTAGACATTTGCAGACCTGAAGAGTTCATATTTTCTTTTTCTGACGTACCTAATGACCTAACAAATGATGAGTGAGCAGTAATAAACACATTGTACACATCGTGAAAAGATCCAAATCATTAAAGATAAGTTGGCTGTTCAGTTCAGATGTTTTCTGCTGATTTTATGACCTCTCTGGTCTGCTAAACTAAATGTGTTTTTATTATTGTGAGCCGAAGACACTGATGTCCAGCCACAGGACATGTGAAATAGACCTCAGGACTCTGGACGTACAGGGAACTTCAGTGACTTGGAGTCAGGGCGAATATTTGTGTAGAAACACAATACTCTGCTTTCTTTCTCAAAACTGCTGGGGCTCCACATTTAAACAAATATGTCTGTATTTTGGTACTGCTTGTACTGTGTGAGTGAGTCTGAAAAATTCACATGTTAGATATCAACAGGAGGTCAGTGTGAGCTGAGGAGCTGCTGATAAGATTTCTTTCGTTGCATACTTTATCATTAAATAAGAGTGAAGAGCATGCACACCTGACCTTCAGCCTCATTCTGTTTGCTACTGTGACTGGTCTCACAGCCTTTCAGCTTACTATTTGGATATTTACTTATCAGACTGTCACTATCATGTTGTGGAGCATCACAGACTAAACTTAACGACAAATTGGTTTTAGAATTTCATAGCAGCCTCTTTGAGTGCAAAGTTGCATCACTGTGTTGTAAGGAAATAATTAGATTATTTGGATCGTGATCATTACCTCTAATCTGAGCAGAAATACTGATTTAGTTGTGTTCCTGGTGAAAGTTGCAGCAGTTACTATCTTTACTGTAATAGTGAATTAAATGATAGACTTTAATGGTGAAAGGTAGAGGTGCAAATCCACACAGAATTATTAGCTGTGCAGTTCCCTCCTACACGGCAGGATTTCATCTTTTTGTCTAACTCTCGCAGCATTGTTCCCAACAGCATCAGGCAATATATGGTTTTGCTGTGGCTGTTTTCAGATTGCAGATCTTAGTGTAACCCTGAACTGAGGACAGACTGCCTGGATGCTACAGTGACTCACTACTGCCTCCTCATGCACAAAGTGGTATTACAAGATGGGAATTATGTTAATTCATAAGGAAGCGTTTCACCAAAAAAAAAAAAGAGAGACAGTTTATCTCGTAATTATGACTTAAAATCTCATAATTACGTGATCTAGATCTCGTACGAGAAAAGTTAAGGTGTATGGTAAAGTTAAAAAGATATTGGCAGATTTGAACTTCCCGACAAAATAACGGAACACCTAAACTTTTGTCAAAACCCAAATGAAGGCCCTTCTCGGAGCTGGCAAAATTACATTGGCCTTTTTGCACAGCCGGCTGGGAGACAAGTGGACAGGGACCGTCTGAAAAGTGCAACACTGAAAAGAAATGCTACTCACTCAGAGTAGTGACACATAAATCAAATTACCTATATAGAAAGTATGATTTTCCCTAATTCTGAGGAGTTTTAAATAGGAAAAATATTAAATAACTTCTGTCATTTTCCTTGTCATATCTCCAAAATCACTCAACAATAGTCTCCTGTTGGTTATAGACTAGGCTACTGCAACTCTTAGTTTATGCCTTTGTATAGCTGCGGTCTTATTCAATTGTAGTGTCACCAAAATCACTTCTCACTGATGAAGACGTAAATTGAACACTTTTGGAGCATTTCTTTTCTTTTCATTGGTGCACTTTGCAATCGGTCCCTGCCCAGTCCTATCAGCCGGCGAAGAGGCCAATGTAATTTCTCCAGCTTCAAGGAGGGCTTCTTTTATTGAACTACACCTTCCTGCAAGTAGGAAAAAAAAAAAAATCGTCAAATTTGAGTTTTTGATTCAGTAGGTTTGAATCTGCCAATATCTTTCTAACTTTACGGTACTAGCCAACGTCAGCGCCATGAGGCTACACCTTAAGTTGTCTCATAAATAAGAGATCCAGATCGTATACTTGTTATGTAATTGCAATGCTCTTCCGTAGTTTCAGAGAAAATCGTGGGTTCTTCTTTTTTTGTGGCACGGGACAAAAGAGTTTGCTCACATCTGTAATTGATCTCAATACTTTCTCCACCAGTGATGACTAAAGACCTGCGAAAGTAAAAACATTTTCATCCATTTCAGCTGTACTTTGTGTTTAGTGCCTATTTGCACATGTTAACATGCAAACACATGAAACTAAAATGGAAAACATTATACCTGCTGAACATCAGCATAATAGGATCGCCGTTATGAGCATGTTAGAACATAATTTAATTAGTTATATAAAAGGTTTGGTACAAAAATCTTTATGATACAACTTCAATCCTGTTCAAGCTCAATAAAAAAAATTCAAAATCATTTACAAAGATGTAGAACAAGCAATGATATGTGTTAGTTTTATTCGTTTTTATTTTTGGTTTAATTTTTTGGGGGGAAGGGTCCTGGGTGACGATGATAGCAGAAAGGGTGGGTTTGGGGGAAGAAGAGGGGTGCGGGTGAGAGGAAAGGGAGTAAAATGGAAGTATAGGGGAGAGAAAGAGAGGAACGAGAGTTTAAGGGGAAGGATAGAGGAGACTAACAGAGGAAAGGGAGCATTAGGGGAAGGATAGGGGAGACTAAGAGAGGAAAAAGGATTATTATGGGAAGGAAAGGGGAGACAGAGAGGAAGAGGAGTATTAGGGGAAGATAGGGGAAACTAAAAGAGGTGAGAGTATTAGGGGAAGGATAGGGGAGACTGAAAAAGGAAAGAAAGTATTATGGGAAGGATAGGGGAGACTAACAAAGGAAAATGATTATTAGGGGAAGGATATGGGAGACTCAGAGAGGAAGAGGATTATTAGGGGAAACTAACAGAGGTGAGAGTATAAGGAGAAGGATAGGGGAGACTGACAAAGGAAAGGGAGTATTAGGGGAAGGATAGGGGAGACTAAAAGAGGAAAGAAATTATTAGGAAAAGAATAGGGAAGACTAACAGTGGAAAGAAAGTATTAGGGGAAGGATAATGGAGACTAAAAGAGGAAAGTGAGTGTAAGGGAAAGGATAGGGGAGAATAAAAGGAAATAAATTAATAGGGGAAAGGATAGGGGAGATGAACATAGGAAAGAAAGTATTAGGGAAGGATAAGGGAGACTAACGGGAAAGAAATTACAAGGTAATGGATAGGGGAGACTAACAGTGGAAAGAATGTACTAGGAGAAAGATAAGTAAGACTAATAGTGGAAAGAGATTATTAGGGGGAGGAAAGGGGAGACTAAAACAGGTAAGAGAGTATTAGGGGAAGGATAGGGGAGACTAACACAGGAAAGAGAGTATTAGGGGGATGAAAGGGGAGACTAACAAAGGAAAGGGAGTATTAGAGGAAGATAGGAGTAACTAAAGGAGGTAAGAGAGTATTAGGGGGAGGATAGGGGAGACTAAGAGAGGAAAAATAGTATTTTGAGAAGGATAGGGGAGACTATAAAAGAAAAATGATTATTATGGGAAGGAAAGGGGAGACAGAGAGGAAGAGGAGTATTGGGGGAAGATAGGGGAAACTAAAAGAGGTGAGAGTATTAGGGGAAGGATAGGGGAGACTGACAAAGGAAAAGGATTATTAGGGGAAGGATAGGGGATACTAACAGTCAAAAGGGATTATTATGGGAAGGATATGGGTGACTCAGAGAGAAAGAGGAGTATTAGGGGAAACTAACAGATGTGAGAGTATAAGGAGAAGGATAGGGGAGACTGACAAAAGAAAGGGAGTATTAGGGGAAGGATAGGGGAGAATAAAAGAGCAAAGGAAGTATTCGGGGAAGGAGAGGGGAGACTAACACAGGAAAGAGAGTATTAGGGGAGAAAGGGGGAGATAACAGATGTGAGAGTATAAGGAGAAGGATAGGGGAGACTAAGAAAGGAAAATGATTATTAGGGGAACAGTAGGGTAGACTAAAATAAGAAAGGAATTATTAGGGGAAGAACAGTGGAGACTGACAAAGGGAAGAGAGTGTTAGGGAAAGGATAGTGGAGAATGAAAGAGGATTGAAAATATCATGGGAAGGATAGGGAAGACTAACAGAGGAAAGAGAGTATTAGGGGGAGGTTAGGGAAGACTAAAAAAAGAAATGGATTATTAGGGAGAGGATATGTGAGACTAAGAGAGGAAAGAGAGTATAAGGGGAAGGATAGGGGAGACTAACACAGGAAAGACAGTATTAGGGGGAGAATAGGGGAGACTAAGAGAGGAAAGAATGCATTACGAGAAGGATAGTGAAGACTAAAAAAAGGAAAGGGATTATTAAGGGGAAGATTTGGGGAGACTAACAGTGGAAATAAAATATTAGGGGAAGGATTGTGGAGACTAAGAGAGGAAAGAGAGTATTACGAGGAGGATCGGGAAGACTAAAAAAAGGAAATGGATTTTTAGGGGAAGGATAGGGGAGACTAATAGAGGAAAGAGAGTATTAGAGGAATAATAGGGGAGACTAAGAGAGGAAAGGTGGCTTTCTGTTGTTAAGCCTTTGCTGAATAATCAGTCACCTCCTCGTCCTCTTTCAGATCTCCCTTTTATTTCTTCTTCTCCTCTCTTGCTTGCTTGCCTTTCTCGTTCTTCTCCTTCCTTGCTCATCTTTCTCCCTCTGCACCTTTTTTTTTTTCTGTTCTCTGTCCTTCCTCTTTTCTTCAACTTTCTTTTTATCCAGTTTTGCTTTCATGTCTTTTTCCTTCTCAGTTTGTGATTTCTGTTGTCTCCTTCCTTCCCTCTTTTACTTTCTGAAGGAGCTCCTTCCTCTCCTCTTTTTTTTTTTTTAAGATCCCTCCTCTCTAGTTTACCTTCTTTCATGATCTCTTCCTGTTCAGCCTCCAACTCCTGATATATCCTCTGTTTCTTTGTTCGCCTTCACAACGTCTTTATTCTTGTCTTGTTTTTTGTCTCCAGTTTTTTGGTGCCTCCTGTTTTAATCTCGACCGCTTTCATTTCTTTCTTTTTTTGGTCCATTTCATCAATCTCCTCCACTTTTTCAGTTGTCTCCTCAATTCTTTTCCTCTGGCACTTGCAGGTCTTTATTGTTGTCTTTAAAGTCGCTGTTTGTCGTTTTACTTTTATTTCCTCAGTTTCTGAAGAAACCAAAATCTCAATTTATTTTTTCTCCTCCTCGTTTTATTTTTTATTCTCCTCCAACTTGCTCTTTTCCTCTTCAGTTTCTGTATTCTTGTCCTGTTCTTTCTGTCATTCTGCAGATGATGTGAAGCACAATAATCTGGGCCTTGTAACTATTGTCGCAACATCCAAGAACATTAATATATGTTTCTAATACATGTGACTCGTCTGTCTGCACAATCTCTGCATATTTCATCAATTTTTTTCCCAATAAACTTGAATTATTACTGTATATGAGGCTTTCACTTTGAGTTTGTACAACATTATGGAACATATTTTCATTCATTTAATTTCATATATTTATCAGGGACAAATAAAAAGCATGATCAACAGAAAAAAAAACCTGTATAGTTTCATCTGCTTGTTGAAAGACAACCTAAAATAAGAATAAAATGGTAGTTAACATAATTAATAAACACAAGCTAATACGGCAAACAGCCACCAATCAAACCGTGTCAAAACATAATTAGGAGGAATTACCAACAATCCATAATAAGTGAACATCTGTCTTTTGTGTTTGATTTGACGAACACAGCACTATGTACGGTTAATAATCATAATAAAGTTTTAATTTTATTACAAAAAAGATTTATTTTTTATACAAGTGGACGTAAAATTATTAGTGACTTTCATCTACAGTTTCCCTAAATTAGACATCAGAATGAGTGCTGGGTATAGAAACATTTAGAGTACAGAAAGATCAGGATGCATAGCAATAGAAGTGAAATCTGGCTGTTGTATTTTTACAGTACATTAAATTATCAACCTTCATATTCAAACATGAGGCGAAGAGGAAAAGGTACTTCATCATGTAGAAACAGTTTGGACTTTAAAAATTCCTTTTGACAGCTGCATAGACCAAATGCAATTACGAACATAAGCGACTGTCTTCAACCTCAGGAAGATCGAGTACGAAGGGACATGTACAAATATATCTGAAAACATATTCTGATGTGTTAATTGGTCTATAATGAATCCAGGCAGTAAAAGCCAGGCGCAGTGCAACACTGGTCAGCCTGCGCAAGAAGCTGCAGTTGCTTCTTTGTCAAAAAAATGGAGTTCACCTTTTTTTTTTTTTTTTACTACAGCAAAGCATAATAGTGTTTTCAGGATCATGGGTGACCTCGGAGGAAACTAATGTTATATGTTTCCTAAAAAAACGTTAAAAGTGGAGTAACAAAGTTAAGAAAGGTATGAAAGTTTATGATTTGATTGGCGATCAAATAAATCCAAACTCCAGCAGGAAAATGAAGAAAAAAAAAGTACTGCTTCTGTTAAAAAAAATGAAGGAAAAGGAAGAAAACTGAAAGATTCAACTGAAAGAAGTACTCTGTTCAACCATACAGTCCGACCTCTAGTGCATTCTCATCAATCACTATTGTAAAAAGTCTTCATTTTTATGAAACGCAAACTAAAATCATAATTTGTGTTTCCAAATTAATTCTCTTGCTCATGACAACTGCCAAATTTCCTGCTTAGCAAACAAACAGACAACATATTTTACAGTAGTGGGACACAGAAAAGTGCATATTCATGAAAAGAATGTGCTAAAAGAAACTTTGCTAGGAAGTTGAGTGTTATAAAGAAAACAACACATCTACATGTTCACAGTAATGTTCCATAGAAATACATACACCAAAAGGCAAAATCAGTCCTGAGAAAATAATCTCTACAAATCAACAATGACCTGTCGTATTTCAGTGCATTGTTCCTCACACAATCTCCAGTGTTTAAAACAGCCTCACAATAAAGAATAAAAATACATCATGATTTGAAAACATGGTGTCAAAATCAGACAAAAATCTGCGTGGCCCTGCCAACAATATCATCTTCATAAAAACAAAACTATCACAAAGCTGAAGGTCAGCGTACTGCACCCTTCACGTAGGTATGGTTTTGGTACATGGATTTATTTGGACACTCGGTAGGACAGTCAGACACCATCTATGAGTGTGTTCCAGCGGTATGACACTTAAAAAAAAAAAATCAGTTACGCCACAGCATCAGTGCCGGTTCCTGGTATCGTCTCACTCGGCTCATCTTTACAACCATAAAAGAAGAGAAAGATTGAAACTAAAGCAAAAAGCAAATCTGACTCAAGCAAGGCTCCGGCTACCATGCAGTAAGTATCCATGCAGAACGTCCTACTCTCTACGCAATCAGATATTAATGTAGGAAATGCAAGAGGGGACAGAAAAACTCTTTGTCTTGCATCTGGACTGACCCCTCACTGTCCACACAAAGACATTATCCTCACGTGGATTTCTCAAAGCTACAAACCCTTTAGCATCACCTCTGCATCCTACAGTTTCTGCTGATCACATGTGGCAAACTGCATTGTTTTTTCGGCCCCTCCATCACTTCTGCTTGTCACTCTGAGTCGGGAACCCGAGGCTGTGGTTGGGTTGAGTGCTGCAGCAAACGTATGGTGCTCAGAGGCAGGGGTTATCATGTGGGCAACTTCTCAGTTTCTTCTAGAGGGTGCAAAAGAATTTAAAAAAAAAAACAAAAAAAACAGTGCAGTTAACTCACCATATCAAGTTCTAACAGTGAATATTGTAGTTCTGCAGGATGTATGACGAAGCAGGCTTCCTGAAAAATAACTGAGGCGACTGCTGACCTGATGGAGAAGGAGAGTTGTCCACCCCTGCTGTGACAAACTGTAGATCAGACCCCAGAGCAGCTATGGAGCTCCTGGGACGTATGCAGCGGTCACCTGAGAAACTCCTGCGGAGTAACGCCTGAAACAGGACATGTGACACCAATCAGTGTCAGATACTTCATGTCATGGTGCTTACAGCGCTCTGGCACTGTTGCTGCATGGAGAGTTTTGCATTTCTAGAAAACCTTTAAAAAAACAGTTTTAGGATGTTTCAAGAAATTCAAACTTTGCAACTCTAAACAGTGTCACTAGAAAAATGACGTGTATTAGTTGTAAGTTCAAAAGAGGTGAAAGTATACCCACTTTGCATTTTACAGGACACAATTGGAGAAAGGAAAATTAAGCACAAATCATAGTAGATGCTGCAAATTTTCTCCAAAGTTGTCTTCTTTGTTTGTGGCCATGATATTGAGGGCTCTTAACTTACACCCGGCGTCAAGCACAACACAAGAGTCTTTGTTCGTTTCAGACCCACATGGTTATCATTTTACCGTCCAGCGCTCACATTGTTTAAATAGCAGATGTGTTTGCACATATCTGCGTGTGTGTCGGCCTTAAAATGGTTATTATCAAAATAGCTCATTATCAAAGCAGTAATACGCGACTATGTCAGCAGGTGAACACCGCGCTTATACTCTGCAGCAGCACACAAACATGCAATAGATACAAAAAATAATACAATGTGAACGATTATATTGTGAACGTCAGTCTGTTCAACCAGCGCCCGAGCAGATCCATGTCTTCTGCAGAGAAGCATTCTGTCCCACTCGTTGGCAAGTCGGCTGTAATAATAGCAATCCACCCCGGGCTTTTACAGGGAACAGGAGATGACACTTTGATTGGTTTATATCAAGGTACACCCAAAACACCCCTATTATTAATTAAGAAACTAATTGCAACCCTGTAAAACATGGATCTTACTTTACGCTCAGATTATCTGACGTTAAACTAGTGAAAGTGGATTGAAACATGGCGTAAATGCACTAGCGCTATGCACTTTAGACCGTAAGCTTAGATCATTAAAATAAAGCCAAAGAATTCTCAAAATCAAAAGGTTCACAACATCCTGATTGTCACATGCTACATGTGGATATAAATAAATGAATATCCACATGGAAAACAAGAAGTTTGTCCAGCTTGCCTTGCGTGTCATGGGGCTGGTGGGGGCGGAGGCACTGCTGTAGAGGCTGAGGCTGGAGTTGGACCTGCTGACAGTCAAACCCTTAGAAGTGCTTCCTGCAGGGGACAAGTACTTCTCTTTGATCTTCAGGTTGGTTCGACCTTTTACTGTTGGAGACACAGCAGGGGAAGTTCACAGAGAACTGTAAAAATGATCATTTACAGTAGCCACAACTTTTATAGTAGCCAGAAAACATGTATATAAAACATATTGAAGTTACAGCTGTTAAGAAAACACGTCAGCACTCATATGGTGGACGGTATCCACAGAACACTGACGAGACCGTAACTCAAACTGTAGAAATGCGACATGTCATTTTACAGATTCATGAACAGATTTGTTGCTGTCTCTTGAAAAGAATGTTTCTCCACAAAATATTACATTTTTACGAGTGAAGGAAACATCGCTGGATTCAGCTTTGCAATGATGTAATTTTCAGATAAACCATTGGATTCTATCACCTACATAGTTGGAGAATATTTTCATAGACAACTTAATCCTTTCCTTTTTCTGGAAAAATTGCCAAATTTTGAGATACATGGTTCAGAAAAAAACAAAATGCAACACATTGACACGCAATATCTGGCTTTAGTAACAGCTCTACTTTAGTACAGACAAAAAAACTATCAAAAATTCAAGCTGGACTACTTTCTATGTGAAAAATTATATTTATCTGGCATCAGAAAAATCTGTTAATTACACAAATAAAGTCAATTGTAATGGATTTCCATACAAATGATCTGTAAGGCATTTTCATGTCATGTGCTTGTTGCTTACGATATTACAGTTAATAATCGGTTCTCTTTAAAAAAAAACAACAGCTGTGTTTTTTGTTTTGTTTCGTTACAAGAATATTGTTTTTCTTGAATCAGTATTACTGACCTCTGCAGGGGTCGTTTTTGACCAAGAACTCGTCGAGAGCAGTCCAGCCTCCTCCGACTCTGACCATCAACGTGCTGCGCAGGATTCGAACCATCCGCAGCTGTTGGGAATCTCCAAACTGCAGCAGACAGACAGTAAAGATATCACATCTTATTTCACTTTGAGGTCACACATACTCAAGTAAACACATGGAGGCTGGTGACATTTTTGAATTTTCCCATTGCTCTGAAGGCCACGTTCTGTCTTTTATGTTTATTCAAGCAAACCACAGATGTAAACCAATCATTTCCTGTGTGGTGAAGCATTCAAGGATTCAAATAGAACATCAGTAGCTGCTTTAATATTTTCTGAATCCGGGCCTGTAGAAATGACTCACCCGGTATCTATTGGCACTTATTTGCTCCACTTGGAACCTCTTGGGACAATTGCACTGCGATACCTGTCGACTCACCTGAAGAAGGAAAGATAATGACAATAAACACACCACTGTGATCACTGCGTCTCCTTCTGCACACGCTGTCCTCACCTCCTCATTGATCTGATCTGCATCCAGTGTTTTCCTGTACGGATCTCTGCTGGGATGCAGCGCGCTCACAAACTCGTAGTAGTCAATGAAGCCGTCGCTGTTCATGTCGAAGATGTTTGCCACCGCGTTCATCTCCAGAGAGTTGGTTGGAAACTCTGCAGTAGAGGAGTGGGGAACAATATTGTCATGAACAGCAGTGGTACAGACATTTTCCCATGTGACGGGCATCATTGTTGATGTTAATGGGAGCTGATTTCATTATAACCCAGAGTGATACATGGGTGTCAACGCTAAGCTGGTTATTGACCAGAGGGTCTTACTCGAAGCGAGGACATAATCGATGAACTCTTTCTGACTGATGCGTCCATCCTGGTCCCGGTCGATGCTGCGAAACACGTCCAAGATCCGAGACTTCAAATGACTGATCCACTGCATGTAACGCTTTCGCCAAATATTGAAGTCAAAGTTTGCAAATTCTTCCATCTGCACAGAAAAGCAAAGCATCATAACCTCTGCTGTATGTTGGTTAAACATTTTGTAAAGCAGAATTTCTTGTTGGAAAAAAAATCATTTTAAGAAACTTTCTCTTATTATAGCCGCCTATAGTGGCACCAGAACCTCTTGACATTTTCACACTGATGTTTCAAAAGGCACAATAACCTCTTTGAGCATCTGCTGATGTTGTTCCAAACGGTTTTGTCTCGCTGCAGCCAGGAGCCACAGTTTCTGCCACTGACTGACCAGCTGACTGAGCTGGGGGGTCTGGGGGTCGAGGTGCTCCAGGGGGAGCGGTGCAGCAGGCTGCAGCTTCAGGGCGCTCCTCCTCTCTGGAGGAAGAAACAGTCACAGGGGAGTCCAGGTTTAACCAAGCAGATGGTGCACGTACTCACAGAATGTAAACTACACCGCTGTCATGGTGGCTTACTGGTGAGCGGCCGTTTGCTGGGGGAAGCCTGCTGTTTGGAAATACTCTTGTGTTTGCAGGATTTTGTGGCGTGTTCGACCTCTGGGAACTTTTTATTTAACTCGTCCATGAACACCTGCAGAGAGGAGTGAATAACTGTGATTACAAGGTGTAACACTGTAACCGCTGTAAAATGTATACTTAGATTCGATTATTTAAAGAACCATTTACACATCACTGCGCCTTGATTTGAGAGCACAGTTAACTATGTGCCCTTGGTATCTCTGAATGGAGAAGAGAGAAAACTCGTACTGTGTGCTGCTCAATCAGCTCCTGGTTCTGCTCCGTGGTGTCGGGCAGAGGCTCTTGATCTCTAAGGTTGAGGGCTTCCTCTGCGGAGGACATCCAGTCCAGTAGTCTCTGGACTTCCTCTCTCTCTGCCTCCAGGGCTGTCAAGCTGGCCTGGATCTTCTGGCCCTGCTGCTGGGCCCAGGTCTGAACCTGACTCAGAAAACGGGGAGAGGGAGGAAATTACACAGCTCTCAAATGTTTGACAGTGAAATCCATTGGACATTTTGTCATCTTACATTCAACGCCTCTTAGCTACATTACTGATAGCTTCCTAATTAATAGAGTTATTTATTGTGTATTTAATCCCTTGGATACATTTTAATTTGTAAGCACTAGTAGACACTCACCTCCTCATAGCGGGTCTTAGTGACACTGATCCAAGATTTGAGGGTGATGATGGAGTCTGGGTGACAGGAGGCCAGGATCTCCTCACCCAGACACTGGATGTTTTCTAACTCCACTGCATGAGCCTGCAAGGCACCCACTGACTCCTACAGAGGAGCAGAGATAAGATTTATTGAGTAGCACGAGTTGTTATCTTGAACTGACTGAACAATACGTGCGGTATAAGTTGTAGTCTGTGGCTGAACAACAGAGTTGCGTGATGGTCAAAGTAGTTTTCCTTGCAGCCGGGTTCAAGCATCGCCTTGTTTAACTGCTCTTGAGCCAAACACTGAATCCTTATCGGCACCAATTTGTTCTGTAGCTGACCCCGACCTCTGACCTCGCTGGGAGCAAAATAAGATGGGGGAATAAAATGAATTTCTCTGCAGGGAGTGACAAAGTATCATGTTAGACTGACCTCGTGTTGCTTGCGGAAGGTAAGCAAACCTTCCCCCTCCTCCGGTATGACCCCGTATTTCAGTATCCTCTCTGCCTCAGTGAGCCGCTCCATGAAGGAGTGAACAAGGCCATCAAACTTCTCCGCCTAACAAGAACAGAGATAAAGATACGGATAAAGGTATATTCCATCATATTTCTACAACTTGAATTTTATATGAAGACAACTTTCATGGTTTGCAATTACTGGTAAGATTTTTTTTCAGCCAACAAAACTGAAAGAAACAAAACTGGATGTCATTATTTTGCAAGGAAATTGTTCAATTTAAAGCCAATATCAAAACAAAGTGTTTTTGTGTTGACAAAATGTCCGTTTATACGTATACTTCATAACAGCTGCTGCCCATGCAGGATGTTTCAGGTCCTTCCCTGTTTGGGAGCAGTACCTGCTGAAGTGCAGCCTCCAGCCTGTCCTGCTTGCTGACTGACAGTTTGCACACGGCCTCCCAGCGGCCCTCCAGTTCATCCATCTGCTCCTGCAGCCAGTGAGCGTCAGCCGTGCTGCTCCTGGTCAGGTCCCTCACAGAGCGCTTCAGGGTCCTAATGCAGCCGGCTCGCTTCCCCAACTCCTTCTGGAAGGCCTGTGAGAAAGAAGGAAATGCTGAGAAGCTGCAATATAGTTTACCTAAAGGACCGAATGTAAAGATACTGCTACACAAAAATGCAATATGAAGTCAATGTTACACACTGTGTAACACTTCAGCAAGTCAATAAATGATGAGTATTAGTTATATTGCTGGAAACAAATGAGACCACCACTGAGAAGACTGGACTGAACTGCAGCCTCTATTATATATATTTTTAAAAAAAAGAGAGATTTCAACCACAAAAATTCTACACCAATTACCATGAATCCTGGGTCTCTGCTGCAGATATTGCTTGTTTGCAGAAGCTGCATAAAATACTGCATTATTATCACATTTATTAGCAGAAGAGATCCATTAGCGTGACACCTGTACCTTGTGTTTGTCTATGAGGTTGTTGACCATGTCTTTGTCTCCACCAACAGGAACATCTTCAGCCAGCTGAGGCTCTGCTCTGTACAGCCAGTCGTTCAGTGCCTGCAGGGCATCAGTGAATCTTCCTGAGAACAGCAGCGCTTCCTCCAACTTATGTTGTCTAACAGAAAAAAAAAACACGTACACATACAACAATGGGTATATTTTTTATCATTACTTTAAAAAAAAATGTTTGGCTCATTAGTAGGTAAAAATGAATCTGCTTATGTTCCCATTTTAACATTTCTATACCTCTCCATTGACTTGCCACTGATGGTGTCCCACGTGTCTTTGAGTTCGGCGAGGAGGTTCTCCAGATGCTGCCTGTCATGGCTGGTTTGAGCTCTTTCATGGAGGCTGCGACCACTCTTCATTGAGGCCTCGTACATCGGCCTCTTTGATCTCAGCAGTTTCTGGAACTCCTATTTACAAGAGTGATCCGTAAATATTATATTTACAACATAGTAAATAGACACAGTATTATACTAACAAAATTGTATTCACTGTAATGCCTGATGTACCTTCTGTTCAGTCAGTTGTTGCTTAATCTCCTCATGAGACACTGCAATCTCTTTATGTGTGTCCAATGTCTGTTCCACCTCACTCATCCAATCCACCAGGAGGCGCCAAGACTCATTAAACTGAAATAGAAGAAACACAGGCAGACTTTATACAACGGTTCCTCTGAGTGTCACTTTTAATTATAATTTAAGAAAGATGAAAGTCACGCCTTTATTTTGGAGGTGAAATAGACTTTTACCTGTTTCGCGTTCTTTTTAACATCCTCCAGCATCCGGCCTCGTTCTGAGGCTCGCTGCTGCACCTTCTTGTATCGATCCTGGACCGTCATGATTAGATTATGAATAACATCGCAGTCTTCCTTCCTGCTCAGCTCTGTTAGTCTGCAGCCTGCGTTCTCCACTGCGGTCTTCTTCTCACCGTAGACATTCACGTCATTCAGCAGGGTCTGTGCAGATAAAAGCATTTCATGAATCAAAAACAAACACTCAGTTTGAACTGTGGATCTGAGGAAGACAGAGGAAGCAGGTATAAAAGAAAACCTACTCTGTGATCCTGCAGCTGAGTGCAGACTGTGTCCAGAACAAAGCTGGGAGCAGGAAGAAGCCTAATAGACTCCTCACACTTGCTCATCTTAGTGAGAAGTTCCTGGACGTTACTGTGAAACTCCTTGGCTAGACTCAGTCCTTCTGTGAGCTTCGCCTGCAGAAGGAGAAATACACTCCGATGTTCAGTAATCATACACTTGTATTCATGTTAAAAAACAAGCTAGTGCTGAAAACAAATGTAACTGAGGTAACATGATGTTAAGTTAAATCACCTTCCTCTCCTGGACTTTGCTGTAAACAGACGCCCATTTCTGCTCCAGAATAGATAAGCTGTGCTCGGTGCTCGATCCTCGGACGACGTTGCTGCTCTCCAGCATCCTGTGAATGGCATTCTTCACATCTGTGTAGGCGTGGAGTTTCGACTCCATCTCAGTGCACAACTCCTGGTACGGGACAGAAGAGGTAAGAAGTTTAGTGATCAAGTTTTTCACTGGAGAACAAATGTTATTTTCCTTGGTTATATTTTGAATTTTGACTGTTTAATGAGTCTAATAAGTCTCACCAAGTGTGCATTGAGTCTTTCATTTGCAGAGTCCGGCATGCCCCACATGGTTTTGAAGGAGGACAGTCTCAAGTCTGTGTTTTCCAGCCACTGTAAAAGATCCTGAACCTCCATGGTAACATCTTGCACCTATAATATAACAATATTTCAATTAAATAAGGACATAAAATGTATCCAAATCAGCTATGGTAATAGAGGTGGCCATTTAGCACATACAGTTAGCAAAGGTTCATTCACGTAACATCATTTGTGATATAAGTTTAACCATTATTATCATTATCATTATTATTATTATAATAGAAGATAGTTAAATTATTGGCTTTGTGACAAAAACATAACTCCAATATCTACTAATCTATTCCAATAAAAAATAAAAAAAAATCTAAAATGTGTTACTATTCAGGCAGTGGTCACAAGAGGGCGCCTGCACACAATGATGAAACCCAAACAGTGTTCTTTATCATCTGCATTCCTTTACACTGTATTACCATGTACTGTATATATATATATATATACACAAGTAACTACTGATCTGTACCATCCTATGCATTTTGCTACAATTTTAACAATACAATAAAACATGTTTTTGTCCACCTGGCTGAGTCTGTTCTCCAACTCCAGCTGCCTGCGTTCAGTCTCACAGCGGACAAACTCCCAGCTTTCATTGAGATGCTCCAACCGAGACTGCAGACCATGTGGGCTGTCTCCCGACCCAACCTCCAGCAGCCCCCTGCCCGCCTGGTTGAGGGACTCCATCGTGCGAACGTGGGACATGACGTCGTTCCGCAACACCTTGGAGAAGACCGAAGAATCAGATGTTAGAGATTCATCATGGTATCAGTGTGTAACGCATAAATGAAACAGAACAACACAGAAGGTGCACACGCTAGTGGAAACAGAAGAAGAGGTTATTCATGAATTGTTGTCTGCAGCCTATATATGACAGTGCAGCCCCACTACGGGCCTGATTTACTAAGATCTCAAATAACGCGTACTAAAGTTCCTTCCAAAAGTTAGCAAAAGAAATGTTTCACCCGTTTTGCAGGTGATTTACTAAGAGTATTTACATCTTTGTTATCAGGCGCAAATCGCTGTATTTAAATGAGAGGTTTGCGTGTGTTAAAGTGATTCCAGCAAAGGAAAACAGAGCGACCGCAAAAGCAAAAGGAAATCTGATCCAATTGAAATGAAGAAATATAGATATAACAAGAACAAAACATTATCTAGGAAAATATCAGCAAGACAGTGAATACAGTGGGAAAAACAAGAAGGCGAAAAAAAAAAGGCTTAATAATAAAACGTCGGCAAATAAAAGAGGAGGGACGGTGGATGAGATCCTCTAACAAACACCGATCAGCAGGTTCAGATCTTTCTGTGATGAGCAGGTGACTTTTCATTCAGTGTCCCGCGAGTGAACTTAATGAAGTCACCTGTGAATTCTGCGGGACACATTCAGGACCTGTGACATCACACCTGAATAACGGGACTGGGTGGGATATTCAAGCAGCGACAAGCTGGAATGACCCAGAGGCAGGAAAATGCTGAGTCGTGAGAAGCGTTTTAATTGCTGGTATTTCGTGGCTCCTCCCTGTTGTTGGCTTTAAATCATTATTCAGTTCATTCAAGACATTTGAAAGACGCAATCTTCACTGCACGTTGTTGGTAAATCTGCTTGGACATTTTTTTGCGGGTGGTGTGGAGTTTACACGTGAGTTTACACATGGAAACCTTTAGTAAATCAGGCCTTAAGAGTCTTATTTTGAAACATTGAAGTATTGAGGCCACCACCAACCTTGTGTTTGGCCAGCTCTATTTCGCAGGCCTGCAGGTCAATGCTGATTGGCTGGCTGCCCTGCAGCTGTTCAGCGGTCCGGGAAAGCCATGTGTGAAGCTCGTCCAGTGTATTTTGAAACTGACCCAGACCCAGCAGAGCACACTCCAGCTGATGCTGCAAACGTAACAATGCATAGAACAATTTCAGATGACATACATTATTGATGGCAGCAACTGCAAACAAACCATGTATTCTTTTTGTTTTTCAGTTGGGCTAGCTGGCTGTTGTTGTAGCAACATCTTTTTTCCATTTGCGAATATCCTGGCATTGTTCATATAGTGGATGACTGTAGCTTGTTAGAATTAACTTGACCTCATTGTACCTGTTTCCATATTCTCACCTGTCTGTTGACAGTCTCTGACTCCAGCCCGTCCCAGCGCTGTCTGAAGTCAACCAGCGGGGACACTGACCCCGGACGCTCTGAGCCTGGAGACAGCCGGCACACAAAGCGATGGTTCAGGCTCTCGATCTCGATCTTCTTCTGGTAGAGTTCCCGCTTAAATTCCTGAAGAACGGAATAAAAAGTATTTGTTGGACTAACTTTCAGTCAATGAACAGTGGGTCACTTTTACAAGGAAAACGCAGGTGATGGCAGTATACTAGTGTGTGAACTCACCTTGAGATCACATAGCTGCTCTTTGACTGATTCCAGGTCAGTTCCTACCATGAACTCCTCTGTAGACCTTAACTCAGCTGACTTCAACCACTCAAACAGACCCTGTTAGCAAAGCAGTAACAGATCATGCATGAAATAATAATAATCTACAGTATATGGAATAAAAAGCTCATCTATTTCATGTTCATGATACTATCCAACTCATTTGCATGTTTGAGAAGACCACACAATCTGTCATTCACTTACACAATAAGCAAAGCTGTGGGGAATCTGAACTTCCCTAGTACAACAGAACAACAGACGAGCTGTGTCTTTGGCATGAGGCCACAGCACTGCTTGAGTCAGGCAGTCTTATCCAAACTGTCCTGTTTGTAATTGCTATGATACCAATAACTGAATGTCTGTAATATAAAGGAATGCAGATACATATAAAGAACTGTATTTCACCACACACCTGCATGGTGTCTTGATAATGCAGCGCCATCTGCATGGACTCTTCCAGCTTTTTGTGACATTCAGTCCACAGTTTGCTCAAGTTGTTCCACGTGCAATACAGCTTTAAGACAGCAACAAGACAAGGTTTTAAGTTAGTCAACACGACATCGAGAGTTAAAAATGATTTAATCTGAACGTATTTCTTACTTCATCTAGACTCTTTGTGACATCTGGTTTGTCTGTATCTCCACATGCTGACATGAGGTCCATTCCCAGAACGCCCAGGGTGTCCAGATCTCCCTGCAAACTGTCTATATCCTCCCTAACAGTCTACAAATGGAAAGGATGGAAAAGGTTATAGAGTGTTTGACGATATGGATTTCTCACACACGCTTCCTTTGAGAGCTTCCAGACAGACCTGCATGGTTTCAAGACTCTGGCGGATTGTTTCAGAGTCTGTCCGACTGGCATTGAGATCCAACACTGCCTGCTGAGCGTCATTGAGAGCCGCCGTGACGTCACTGACATCACTCCAGAACTTCATGGCGAGATCCAAGAGCTTGAGCAACCAGCTCTCTCTCTCCTGGCCCTGATTATGTGTCTCATCCCACAGCGAGGACAGGCTGGACACTCGCTCCTGGATCGCTGGGATCACAATGATGTAGCAAGGATATTGCTTAGGAACGACACTTTTCCCACCATGAGTGGCATTATTACTCGTACTACGGTGTGTACCGTCTGAGAAGATGATTACCTGTGCCGATGGCTCCATCACCAGCTGCCTGAGTGTTAGCCAGCAGCTCGTCTGCCTGTGTCTTGACGCTGCCGAGTCCCAGCTCCAGCTTGGACAGCTCAGCCAGGGTCTGCTTGTTGTCCTGCAGCTGCTCCTGGATCCTCGGGGTGAGGCCCTGAAGGGACGCGGGTGTCTGTATGCGACTGCGCAGGCGGTCGAGGCTCTCTCTGATGAGAGTCATCCTCTCATTCAGCTACAGGATCAAGAAGAGACAAACAAGTCGTTTACTTGTGTGAATTTGCAATACAGTGCATTTCCAGGATTAAAACAAGCATTCTTACCTGCGTGAATCGAGGCAAAGACTCCTCGAGGAGACTGGCGGTCTCTCTGACCCGGTCT
Source organism: Brachyistius frenatus (assembly GCF_029030835.1). Lineage (NCBI taxonomy): Eukaryota > Metazoa > Chordata > Actinopteri > Embiotocidae > Brachyistius > Brachyistius frenatus. The sequence continues at coordinate 71,785 of NW_027210613.1, read as the reverse complement.
CTGATGGCTCTGTGCTGCTCCTCGGCCTCTGTTGCCTTGAGACAGAACTGGTCTCCATGAATGGGGCTCAGTTCCGACAAGCGTTTTGCCACAGAGCATAAGCGCGCAATCAAAGGTCTGTGTTCAGCGATGGACTCCCTCAGACCCTGGGCAGTGGAGAGAAGAAGAAGGTTTAATTACAATGTGGAGAGCACATTTCTATTCCAGAAACAACCTGATTTTAGTTTAATCCCTAAAATAAGTAGAGGAAGTTTTGGAAAAAAAAAAAAAAAAATCACATTCTCTCACTTTCAGTGACAAAACAGAAATGTCTTTGTAAGAAGAGTGACCCTGGCGTGAAGTAGAGTACATTAATGAATAGTACTTGAACAGTTCAGATCTTTTCCTCGGGGGGAGAAATGGCAGACTGGAGATTAGAAAAGGACTTCTTTGTTAATCAGGACAAAGAGAGAGAAGCTGGCACTGTCATGTGGAGAAGCAGGTTTCTCCTACCTGTAAGAGGTCCTGTTGTTCCCGAAATGCTTCATAGCTGATTGTGCTCAGGGAGAGCTGGCCAATGAGGCTTTGGGTTTCTTCAAGCCAAGGTGAAACCTCAGCAAAGCCCTCAGAGAATTGGAGAAGAAGCGACTGAGCATGCTCAAGTTGTAGGACCACGTGGGCATTGGTGGCTGAGGTGGTGTTGCACTGTTCCTGTAGGGCCTCTATCGGGGTCTGCATGGAGATGTAATAGTGAAAATAAAACATTTCAACACCTTAGTAGTACATCTGTTTGCTTGATCAAGAAAAGGGTGATGTGAATTGCAGTTAAGAGTATACCCGGAGGTCGCCCGTGTCTCCTTCGTCACTGTATGTCATCAAGATTTCAGCGATCTTCACCATCTTCTCAATGTTGAACCTGTGTTGAAGAATCTCCACTGCTAAAATCTGTTCAGGAGATATGAATTAAATCCAATTCAATTCAAATACATAACACATTTTGTATAACATGGTTTAAAAACAGGCTTGTATGCATATAATGTTCTGACCTTCTGCTCGTAGAGCTGCTCTGCTATGAGCTCTGGATCCAGATTAATGGTTTTCAGCTTTTCAAGACTGAGAGCTGTCTCTTTGAACCAAGCCATCTCCTTCACCACCGCCTGCTCCAGCTGATAATAATACACAGTTTGTTAGCATTTCAACAATAACATGAATATTTCTGAAGTCTGACAACAATTACTGAGCATTACTCGAAAAGTTAATAACAATATTATACATATATATTATATATATATTAATATAGACGCAGATGGATATGATCTCACTCAGAGGGCTCTAACATCTTCCTTTTAACATCTATCATCTTATTTCTAACATCTTATTTCTAACATCTTACATCTTCCTTTTAACATCTATCATCTTCCATCTTATTTCTAACATCTTCCATCTTCCAGACCTCTCTAGTGACATGACCTCCACCTGAGTCTTCCCTGCAGTTCTTGTATCTGCTGTAAAGTTTCCAGTGTTCACTGTTACATTAAAGACGGGCACCACCTGCAGGTCTATCCGCTAAATATGGTGATATACAGTATTTGTTTGTTTGTAGTGTAAACACACTTACCTACCTTTACCCTTTTACAAATAATAAAATGTCAATATATCCATGGTTGCTTGGTTGAATTGATGTTTTGCCAAATTGTTGTGAATTACTGCGCCAGTGGGTCAGCTAACGAGCGAGCTCACTTTTTTTTGGAATCCAGCAAATTCCCTTTTCTTTTCTTTTTTTAAAGGATACGAAGTTACAACATGCGCTTTTCATTTAGCTTTGCATTTCTTGGCCATTCCAAAAATTAGAATTCACTTTTTCCTCGCACAACAAATTTAATGTAACTTATTCAGAGTCCACCAGTGTGTAAAAAAAACAACAACACATTGAGCAGGGAATTTGTGGGACGAGATCACGTCCTGTTTTTTGTCCCCCTGAATGTAAGCGAAGAGGCCGTCATCTGCAGTAAATTGTGACGGGAGGAAACCGCTCGGAGACCGCGGCAATCTCCGGTAGAGCAGCTCGACCGGGCGGGGAGCTTGTCGAGAAAACAAAATAAAGCAAACATGCCCAAACTCCAGGTCGTAAAAAAAAAAAAAAAAAAAAAAAAACTTTACTTCGACACCGTTTACCCCAGCTGTCTCAATTTGGACAAGAAATGCGTCCTCCTCCTGCTACAGACACAGCATGTGAAATAGTTACGCAATAAACAGGAGGATTGATGTTTTTAAGGACTAAAACACAGCCGGCTGTATTAACTTTGTCTTTAGGCTGCAGCACAAAGTAGGAAATGACAACAATGACCGCAAAACGGGACGAGAAAAAAAGAAGCCGTTTAACAACATTTAAATCAAAGAAACGTGTCCAAAATGAGGACGGAAGATAAAACGCTCCGCGCAGAGGACGGAACGGAGACGCATCGCACATCGTGAAGGACACGTCTTCAGTGGAATATGCGGGTAACGTGGCCTCCTGAACATCTTGATTTATTATTCAATATGTTTCGAGTTTTGAGGATAAACTTGAATATTTGTCAAACAGATTATTAAACTGCGCACACAGTTTTTTTGATTTGTTACTACATATTTTTGATGTGGTTTTTTTTGTTTTTTTTTTCAACCACAATACTCCGTACTATCAAATCCCTCTTTTGAACTTCCAACTAATGTTCATCTCTGACTCCTTTTAGTGTTGTGTGGCAACGTTACCCTCTGTCTCTCAGCCGCACAGAGTACTGCATCTCCAACATGTGCCTGCGCCCCTGCTGCCCCCAACAGCTCCCTCTCGATGCGGCTCAGCCACAGGTGGAGGTCCTCCTGGCTGGTGGTGCAACGACTGGAGGCCTCGAGGGCCTGCTCCAGCCTCTGCAGCACATCCAAACTGCTCAGACTCAGCACCGAGCAACGGATACGCAGTGCGTCCATCTTCTCCTGTACCTGCTGGGCTTCCTCCTCTGAAAAGGGGAAGACTAAAATATTGATCTGCAGATATGTGGGGCTGATATTGAAAACATTAGACAAGATTTACAGAATGCGCTTATATTTTTATTTTCAAATTTCATATTTCCCAGACATTTGTTAGAAATCAGTTACTTTGACTAATTTTGAGACAAACTCTGCAGGATCATTTAACAACACTGAGGGTGTGCAAATTGTGTCGTTCACGATAATATTGGTAGAATTTTTTATTTGAATCAAAAAAAAAAAATTCTAATTGTGATAATGGCAATAGTCCGACTTGTTCAATCAGGTCGTAGCGCTACGCAGCGATATACAGTCTGTGCTCCACCTACATGCAGCAGCAAGCATGGCTGAAAGGGGCTCCATGGTGGAGGAGCTAGTTCCAAAAAGGGGAGCAACTTCAATAGTTTGGAAGCAGTTTGGTTAGAAAAGATCAGATATACAACTGCAGTGATATGTTCGTTTTTATTATAGGCCTACAACAAGTACTTCCGAACCAGCGATCTGATTGGTCAACTGAACATTTGGAACGTGCTCAAGTCAGCATAACATCACACCCTGCTCATCACTAGAAATATCACTCCACCTTCTGAGTGGGGATATATATTTGGGATTTAATTTATTAACATATGCAATATAGTGTTGTTTTTACTTGTTATAGGTCTATTAAATGTGATCAATTTGGTGAAATCGCGTCTGTTTTGGTCCTTTGTCGCTCCGAGCAGCCGTACCGTAACACCATGGATACTCGCGTGTGTAAAATCCTGACGGCGGGAAACTTGACCGGTAATGTTTTAACCATAAACCGGTTTTAACACGACACGGTGCGACGTCTTTTTTCAGCGGATATCTTACTAACAACAAGATTGAGCGAGCTACGCAGTTTAGTGTTTCTATGTGTATTCATTCAGTTTGAGAATCGATCTCTGGAAGGCAATAAAACGGACTAGATCTCGTCTCTGTTGCTACGTCGTTACTAAGGATCGGACCACTTCCTGGAGTAGGAAACACTGCATACATTACATTAGCGTTACATTAGTGTTAGTCACACCCCATGTATTGCCATGGAGATGGAGATCACACTAACAAAAAGTTTTATATTTTGAGAGCAAATTTCCCCACAATATGAATACATTTAGATTACATATTTTATTTAGATGGTAACTAGTTGTATAATCGAAATATTACACAAGAGGGTGTGCTTTAATGTCATTGCTTAAATGAATATTTGCAGACAGACTGTTTGTTCTGTGGCTGGAGAACACATAATTTATTCTCACAGTTTGCTTATTCTGACATATAAAACTGCAACGTTTTGGTTATAATTCATTTGAATTAAGTTCAAATTAATGGTAAAATATCATTATTTTAGGGCCTTATCAGGCGACCCCTAAACAACATCTGCTGCCACTTGCAGGATTCTAAATGTCAGAATTTGTATAAATTATTCCAAGCAGAGTGACTAATGCGCTTTCACAATATTCAGTAAAGATTACCTGAAATTGCTTCCATTAGATCATGACCTGACTTTTGTAGTTTCCCTAGTTCAGCAGTTTTCATTTGAATCTCTTCAACAACCGCCTAAAAGAAAAGAAAGTGTCATATATTTTATATATACATTCACTTTGAATGCAGTAGAACCACATTCGGTAGATTTCTGACCTTGGCCCGATCTGTGGCCTCTGACAGGTGCAGCATCACTCTCTCTGCATTTCGTAGTTCAGCCAGCGTCTGTTCCACAGATATGAGCCACTGCTGCAGGCTGTCTACGCCCTCCTGGAAGAGCTGGGCCCTGGGCAGGATGAGCTCCAGACTCGCCCTCCTACCGAAGGTCCCATAATCAGTGGGTGAGATTTGTATCATGCATCAGGCCTTACCAAAAGAAAAGTGTGACATTGAAGCTGACCTTTGCTCTGCCTCCAGCTGTAAGGCCTCCCACTTCAGTTGGAGAGCGGAGAGCTTGACCTTTGCCTGCTCCCCCTCCTCGCCTGGGTGGGCCTCCACCAGCCGAGGACCCTCCAACGTCATAGAGTCCATACTACGCCTTCGGTCCGTTAGGAGGCGCTGCAAGAGCTGCAGAACAACACAACATCTCAGGTAAACACTTTGTGGACTGAAAAACATTTTAACATATGAGGCTTAATTTCCGAGAAGAGACGTTGCTAGCAGCAAGAGTTAATATTTATCAAGGCCCTATTCTGTTTTGTGCCTGCCTTTGTGTCAGGATGGAGGAAGCCCCGTCTCATGTGTCAAGCCTACATTGTCAAGAAGCAGGCCGGTTTCACCTCATCCAAAGAGCTCACAATGGGTGTGATTGCAGCTGAAAGGTGAGAGACTTCCCTGCTTTTTTTCATACCCTCAGAACGTGTTCACAAAGACTTACTGAAGCTCATTGTGGCTCTGAACGCCACCCGTTTACCACTGAATAGAGCAGAATTCATCTTTTAAACGAAGCGGCTGAGCATTTTCCATGACCTCAGCACACATTTCTATAGGTAAACCTCGGAGGTGTACTCTGCCTGCTATAGAACCTCAAAGATGCTTTCTAGAGCAAGAAATGAGGTGATGAGAGGATGGAGATAACAAACCTTTTGCTCTTGGAGCTGCGCTTTCACCACTTTGACCTCTGAGGATGGGGGTTTCTGATTGGCTGTGAGCTCCTCTATCTCACTGACCCATGTGAGCAAAGCTTCCAGGTTTTGCAGAAACGTGTCAGAATCTGTAGAGACATCTTTCAGCGCCAAGGCGGATCTCGTTCCCTTGAGAAAGGCCACAAAGTATGTGCTTAAGTTTAAATAAATACAAAATTATTTCAGAAGAAATCTGATCAGCTGCAACACAAGTAGAACAGAGGTGAAGGCGGAACATACCCTCCATCTGTCCAGACTGGAATCCTGGTCTGAGCTAGAATGTCCATCACTTTGAAGCTGCAAAGCAAAGACAGTCCATGTGTCGTGTTAGTTCATGAAATTGTAGTTTTAAAAAGACCCACCACCACGTGATAAAGACAAAATATAGATTTTAAAAACAGACACTTAGGTGAGAAGTTCAGATGATGGAAGGAAAGACGGAAAATGGAGGACAGATGAGATTTGTCGTGTTTGAAAGTTGGTTTTTTTTTTTTTTTTCAACCTCAGCGAGTTCCTCTGCGACACCGTTCAGGACTCTAACAGTTCTGGTCACTATGGGGTTCCCTCCTTTGTCTCCTGTCGGATACTCCGTCACTTCCACGATTTCTGTCACAGTCGTCTCTGTCACCTCCGTCACTTCTGTGACCTCACGTGATGCCACGGTCTTCCAGGACCAAGGGCTTCCCTCCCTCGAGTCTCTCCTCTGGAAGCTGGCCCTCCTCTCTGCACTGCTCTTGTCTGGGTGAGCCAGGGGGGATCTGGCAAACTCCGGAGGCACCGTCCTCCTCGTTAGTGTCCCATTTCGGGATGTTTTTATCGGAGAAGGGCTGCTGTGCCAAGCGTTTTCCAGAGTGCTGGTACTCCTGATTGTTGAGGCAGGAGAGCTGTTCAGGGGTTTATCTGAATTAGGAGTATGAGCCCCCTGCTCCCTCTTAAGATCGATTTCCTGTGCCTCCTCGTCTCCCTCCACGTCGCTTTCCTTGTTCGCATCGTCCTCGGCTTTGTCCTTGAAAGTTTCTTCTCTTTTGACCTCCCCATGTTGCTCCGTTGGCTGCCACTCTCTTCGTCGTTGGTAGCACTCCTTCAAGAAGTCCTCGTCCGACCTCACGTGCTTGGACTTCTGGCCCAGGCAGCTGGGCCGGCTGATGAGGTTACCCATAATCCTTCAGCCCAGAGGCTAGTGAGGTAATAGGTGAGGTAAGGCCCCTCGGCCATGCAAGCGGAAGATCCTTCAGCTACCTAAAATAAGACAAGGCGGCTCTGGGTCATCATGCAGTGAACAGTTTCTCATTTTGTAAATCAACAAAATTATGCCACCTCTTTCTTTATAAGCACAACTTTCCTGTTATAAAGCCACTCAGTACTACTTGCCACAGCCTACGCTTCCAGAAATCTGCTATCAGACAAAATGAAAACAGTCTTCCACCCTTTGTTTGCTAAATATCTGTGCCAGCATTGCCCTTCTCTTGGCACTGAAGCACCAGAGGGAACTACAGCAGAGGCACACGGCCAGGATATTCCCCGTCCTTTTGTTTCTCCTTCGACCACATACACACACGCTCCCCACTATCTCACATCACCGACTGAAATATTCTGGGCTTAGAAATCAATGTGACAGGCTTGTCGAGGATCCCACTGTTGAGCCTGGCACAGAAAATCCGGTGGCAACCAGCCAGCGCTTTCTGTAACTCAGCCTGGACCAGTCCTGGGAAACCCGTGAAGGATCTGATCAAATATGACAGCCATAAAAACGCAGACATCGTCCCATTTCTCTGGAGGGGGCGGAACACTTAGTGGCATGAGAGCAGTGGGGGGTTGTTAGCAAAACAGAGAGCAAACACCTTATAGTATGGAGTATTCAAATACAGGTGCTTTTACGCAAACAAATGCTTCTCCAGAAGGAGCTTGGAGGACACGTGCCTTTCTCTTACCACTACGTTACTCCATAGTACAACATTTGGAATCCAACATTGAGCTAATCAGCGTCTTATTTGACCAGAATTAGTTTTATATCTGAAAAAAACCCGATTGGCAGTGACAGTTTTAAACTGTGTCGCGCTGTCTGCTGCCCCCCCCCCTCCCCCCACCAGCTCAGCGCCTTCATGGTTTTGACAGAAGGGTTAGAGGTGAGTGTAATTATCTTGGCCTAGAGGAGCTGAGGTGAGCCCATCAGGAGATCACAGGGAGGACTCCTGTTGATGACCGATCCTCCCTCTGAGACGGAGCAGGACCGGTCCATTCACAATGATACAGGTCACCTCAGGTCACGCTTGGTGACTAAAGACCTGTGGGGGGGCAATATGGGTCAGCAAAGGGGAAATCGGGATGTTGGCTCCTCAAACTACTGACAGGGATGTTTTTTCTGGGGCGGATGTGCAGCGCTGCACGGATACAGTTACACGTCGGTTACGGCCATGCCGCAGGCGGACAAAATTATGCTGAATATGCAGCTTTCTTATCTTTGTCAGAGGTTAGACAAAGACAGTCTGCAGCCAGGGAGAACTTCACATTGTGCTGCTGTCAATATCCACCCCCAGTCTGAATCTAATGACATTTGGGTGTATAAATATGAAACAGAATAATCATGTGACTGTGTTTAACCCAATGAGAATCTAAACATTAGCTACTTCAATATGATCCCTCCATGTGCATTAGGCAAGTAATTAGCCACATCATGAATGTCTCTGCTGAGCAGATGATGCAGTCGGGGGGGTCCACAGGGGAGTACACAGTCTGATCAGAGAGTGGTGCCCAGACAAAGCCCTCGCCTCCAGATCAATGATTACCCGGTTAGCTCAGATCACTGGCCAGCGGGCTCCCGGGGAGGCCGGAGAGTGTCTGTGGCCGTGTCCACATGGGTTAGCAATTCAAGAGAGAGGGTGTGCCGTGTCTGGTTACTGCACCACATGTGTGGTCATTTGCTAAATGACATGCTTGCTTACACAGTGATCTCACAGCAGAGTCAGAGGCTATGCTGAGTAGTTTCATCACATTCTACACGAACAGTGAGATTTTAAATTCATATGCTTCTCTATTTTATTTTTCAGCATTTGATTCGACAGGGCCACTCAGACGCTGATATAAAGGAGGCATGAAGCAGGCAAATCTATCATTTAACAGGCGGTTTTTGGCCCTCACATGAGGGCATCCAACAAAACCGTGACCTACATTATTCTACAATGGAAGCAAACCAGGAAAACCCTCTCAGCACGCCTCTGTGTCTGATACACACCTCACACTCTCTAGTACAATCATACTAGACAGAGAACCACTCCACTGTTGAACTCATATTGTCGATGACCTCACCATCTCATCACTTAACCTATTTTGAAATGGCCCTTAAGTCAGACCAGCCCTTTTCTCTCTGCTCTCCACTGTGATTTATGACACATGACCGCAGTCCATTTCCTGATGAATCTGATCATGACCATCGGAGCTTTACCATAGTATGGCAAGAAAAATATGAGATTAAAAACCCTAACGTTATTATTGGTATCTCTGCAAGAAAGCACATACTTTAATTTAATTTTTCACGTCTAATTCTTAATGCAGGAGACATGTATGTTTGTGTATATATACACAAGTGTATTTAACAACATTTTAAACAACAATATATCAGACAAAAGGTCCCGTGTTCATCTTATTTGTCTAACTCTACGGTTAAAACAGCTCTGGATGGGTGGAGCTGCAATCAGTAGCAGAACAATAATCATTCATCACAACAGTAGAGCACCATGACGTTGTGTCACTGCTGTGTGTCGGTCTGTGTGAAGGGAGGTCCTGAAGTAGTAATCACTGTAGTGGTCTCTAATCAAGGATGGCAGCTGTGCGTTCACCCAAGGGACCCATAACATGTTTGGGTGGATATTGTACAAGGTCACCCGTTCATCTGCAACTCTGTCCTCTAAATGTGAAACGCAAAGCTGCAGTTCGAAATCAAATGTCAGCATGGTTTTAGCCCAATGAGGACTTATTTAATGAGGTATTTTAACTGTCAAGAGACTGTACACAAAGAACAAACTTTTGAACTGAATAAAATATACTCACATCAGGATGCTCCATTCACTCTGATGGTGTTTCTACTGGAATATTTCATGGCCTGCTGAACTTGTGATTTTCCCGCAGTTTGAATAAATAGAGGAAATCCCTCAATCAGAACAAAATCACTGTCACATGGCTCCCTGCTTTAATCACTGACCAGCAAAGTCCAAAAGCAAACTCTCTCTCTCTCTCTCTCTCTCTCCCCGCGGGCCAATCCTGAGTCCGTGGCAGTTTTGGCGGTTTGAAGCTGACGTGAATTGAACTTACCCCGCAGCAGAGTCGAGCATGAGTAAAGGAATCCGGCTTGTCCTCAATCACCATTCAGAAAGGGGGGAGAAAAAAAATCCAGCTTTGTTTGAGCATCCTTTGAACGGCCTCCCAGCTCCAACATCCCAAACTGAAGGCTCCTCACACACATGCACATGTTTACTCCCTCCAACACACACTCAATCAAGTCCACTCATTCACACATGCTCGCATACAAACACACTTTCTAAACACACTCACACATGCCCTGATAACTCCTGCTTTTCCGTTGCCCACAGTCACAGGCAAACAATGTCCTCCTCTCCCCTCACAGCGCACCCCTCCCCTCCCTTCCCCTCCCCTCACTTCTCCTCCCACCAGCTCTGCTCCTCTCCCTTTCTTCTTTGTTGTGGGAGCTGCGATAGAGGAATTCCTTCCTTGTTAACGCCCGCCGATGAGATAGTGCACCCAGATGGAGACAATGTATTCCAACGGCTCAGTTGAACTCCCACAGTTCCCGGCCAAGAGCAGTTTTCACATGGAGGTCAGATTGTGCCAGCTCCATATAACGACCCGGCGGCGGAGGCGGCATTTTCACCAGCCCTGCTGCTGCTGCTGCTGCTGCTGCTGCTGCTCAGGTTGCTCCTGTACCAGGCAGCTAGGCGGCAAAGTGCCCCCTTTACCTTTCTGAGGCTTTATTCACTCACTCTCTCCCCCTTCTCATCCAACAAAGCTCCTCCTCTGAGTCTGACTGTGGCTCAGAAACTCCATGCTGCTTCTGCTTGAAAAATGGGGTGGGGTGGGGGCAACAACAACAAAAAAAGGAGAGTTTTCTAAAGACCCCTGGGCCGCCCTCGAAACATTCACATGTTAAGTGACAGCTGCCTCAGCCCGTACCCTCTCACTCGATGGCGAGGCAGAGAAGTGCAGGCTACAAAAGAAGGGACCCACACCCACCCTGCTATCCTCCCACTCACACATTCACCCCCAGCCCCCTTGCAGTCCCCGATTCTCCATTCAGAGTCAGTGCAGCAGTCTCCACAGCAGCAACAAAGACGACTAATTACTGTAAAACATCTCAGATTACTTTTCAACTCACTTCCAGCCATTGCAGCCCAAGCCCATAAACAAAGAGGCTGCACGCAAACAGAAAATAGAGAGCAATGGGAAGATAATGCAGAGTGTTTTCTCTGCTTTTGGCATGAGAAACCAAGGAAAGACCCCTATGGGGTTGAATTCTGTCATGCCCAATTTAAATAAGTCACAATATTTGCCTTGGAAATACAATAAACCGAGGATACTGTATGCCAACACATCACGGAAACATCTCCTCACATTTTCTGCTGTTTGAACTGAACCCTGTGAGCGTGGTCTGTTTCACACATTTCAGGTATTAATTCATTCACAGCGAGCAGGTGCACTATAAACCAACAGAAGAGCGCGCACAGGTGACTTCCTTACAAAGAGTGTTTCGGCCCCAGATCCTGCCCTCTTTAGTCCTCTTTCTGTCTTTCTCCAGCCAACCAAATAATCTACCAATCGACTGATCCTGCAAACGCACGCATGCATGTACAGTACACCCACACACTCTGTCTCCCTCTGTCTCGCCAGTAAACACACACACACACACACACACACACGCACGCACGCACGCACGCACGCACACACACACACACACACACGCACACGCACACGCATGCAGGCAGATACCCGCCCCTCAGCCTCCTCCCGAATGCACATGGGCATAAATCAAAGTGTTCCAGTTACTATCGACTTTTATCAACAGCGTGAAGTGCACGTATTTTTTTTTTTTTTTTTTTTTTATTATTGCGAAATAATAAATATACAATTTATCTCTATTTCATTCCACAACAGTGTAACCAGACATTGTAATATCTTCTAGTAGCAGAAATGTGCATGCTTGCGTTCCACTGTGCAGGTGCACACATCACCTCACAAAATGTCGTCAATACCACGTGCTCTCATGTAAAGTGCCTGCCGTGTTACATGCGAGTGGAAACGTCCGCCAATGCAAATTTAGTTTAATCGGCATGAGATGTGTGCAGAGTCCTGCTTTATTCAGCGAAGGTCACAGATTACGATGTAACCCCGTTAACAAAGAGTTACAAGTCCACTGTCATCTACGAGAGCTCCACGCAGTGTGTGAGCCTTTTCAACTTAAATACGCTGTTCAACCAAAGGTGACAATTTTGTCACTGCAATGCCACGTTAGTCGAAACACTTGGAGACAGTGGATCGAATTTTGAGGACTTTGTCTCAAATCACATCTACAGCCACACTGCGAGGCTGTATTTTGCCACACAACTGTAATTTACAGTCCTAGTTTAGCCTTTCCTCAGCATGCTAACGTGCGCTATCTAACATGAACTTCAGGATTTGGGTATTTTACTGGTTTTGCTGATACTGAATTTATTCATCAAATTGAGGTCAAATCAGACCCAAAGTTCCTAGAATATTTATTAGTTCTGGGGTTTTAAATCCACCCAGTCATTATTCATTCCATTAATTGGGACCATAAATATCTGTAAAATTGTCTGGGAATCAAAGCATTACTTGTTGTGAGGTTTGAATCTGGACTTCAGCAGTAAACTGATAGACGGTCTTTGCCATTCCTAAATCTACGTTGCTAAAAATATATATAATATCAAATTGCAGCTTTTCTAAGTCAGTTGAAGGTGGATGTGATGAGGCTCCGCTCTGATTAGAAACTCTGACTAATCATTTGAGACAACTGCTGAAATCTATGGGATGTAAGCGAACTGGTAAAGTTTTGTTGTAACTTCACTTTACGACTGCTAACATGGCTATATTCTAACATTCATATTAGTGGAGTTCTCATCTTGAAAAACTGTCTTTTATGTGCTCAAAAAGCATTCAAAACCTCTCTCTATTAACTCAGACTCTGTAGGTGTTAAAAATAGGCTGTTAAACGTGCTGTGAAGCTGCTTCAGGTTTTCAGAGCGTTCCTCAGCTCCAACATTACTGCCCCATTTCTGACCCTCCTACTGCCTTCATTTATGCTGATAGTGATACAAAAACAAAACAAAAAAAAATGGCAGGGGGAAAAGAAAACTGAAAATGCCTGTGGCCAATGAGAGAGTGAGTGAATTGAAAAGAATGACCCCTGGAGGGTCAAGTTATTTAACCCCTGAGTACTCCAGAGCTGATGCAAGGCTTCCCAGTTACACCACAAAAGATGTCCTACAATCCTGGAAATGTACAGTTGTACACAACCCAGGTCCTCTTATACTATGGACTGCTTTATCTGACTAACTCAAACAGTTTAGCCATACAAAATCCACAACCTCACTGATAGCTGTTTCTTTGGGTCACTTGGAGAGCTCATGTCTTTAGCTGTTTAATGAGAAAGTAAGGCCCACATTCCCTGTCCTCCTTTTCTTTATCTGAAAGGAGCTGGCAGTGATGAGGCACCACTTTGCCAGTAAGACATTGTTGTAAAACCATGACACCTGATCCCAGCTTTCAGCATCATCCAGCCCCTCTGTACTAATTAAATGTTTTGCCAAAAATCTCTGCTCTCCATTTCACAGTAGGTGAACATGAAGCCTTCACATGGTTCTCAAAAAAGAGAGCTGATGTGGTTGAAGAGCGTCGGGCACGCTGAGCAATGCGCTGATGCAATAAAAGCTGCTCATGTGATTGGTAGCTGGTGAAATCAGCTCATTTTTCCTTCAGCAGAACCACATCCTTCCAAAATGCATGCGATGAACGAGCGGACGCAGGTTTGGAAACGGAGTAAAGTCAGCTTCCAAATTAATGTGATTCCAAATTAGCGTCCGATGGGAGGCAAAATTTGATCCCTTTTCCTTAAAGGATCTGAGAAAAAAAAGAAAGATACATTTTACGGGTATGTTTCCCCCCTCCCCCGCCACCTCAACCTCTCTGTTGCCTTCAAATTAAATAAGACCTCAGTGGCTCCTCTACAGAACATGGTAATTAGCCCTCTTCACCAGAAAATAAAAAGAGGGGGTCCCTTTTGGGGGTCAAACCAGAAGCACCATTCAGCATGCACACTGTCATTTATCACCGAAAGAGGTTGCTTCCAAGAAAAGTGGATGAAAGGCTGATGGGCTTCCCTACTGGGTTGCTCGGGCCCTGCTGGGCTGCCTGGATACTGAAAATCACAGTCATGGCTGAGAGGAGGATTTAGCCACTTGGGGATAGAGGAGTTCAACCACATCATCAACTCCACGTTTTATTCAATTGCTCCCAGGAAGAGAGGATTTACAGCCATAAGTTCACATTTTCTACTGCGAACAGGAAGCCATGGGCCATAAAAGAAGAGGCCCCGTACTGCCATTAACCCCGATAAAGTATGAATAAATCAAAATCTCTTTTGGGAGAGATTACTTAAAGTGTTCCAAGATGAAAATATATTTGACACACCAAGCAAGAGGAAAAAAAACATCTTTTGGTTATAAGATTTAATCCCAATTTGAGTCAGAATAAACAAGTTCATTTTAGCGCCATCTGAGCGTAATTCATTATTCATTTGTCTTGTCGGTGATTCGCTGCATTGAAAACAAGCCCCCCCCTCTTCCTTAAAGGTTATGACAGCGTCAGAGAGCGGGGACGCTGTCTGCTGGCTGTCAGAGACAGAGAGGCGACGGTAATAGGCTGTGATCTCTCACCCTGCTTCTTCAGCCTGTTTGTAAGTGCTGTGTACAAGGCTTATTTGGGGTGTAGCATCTGCCAGACTCAGGGAAACCAGAAACCTTTAAAACACAGAGAGTCTTTATCCAGAAGAACCTCATCAGCAAAAGGGGGCGGAGGGGGGGGGGGGGCAGACAGAGAGGAGAACTTTTGACCCTAACCTGACTGTCAGATGAAGAGACATCCTGTTCCATGTTAACATAAATACCTACAACTATTAACTTGAACCTGCACTTTCGAACTGTCTCTATTGCTCTGTGAGATAACCTTATGACCAATCTGTATCGGCACCATGATGTTCTAACTATGTTGATTTTACATGAAATTAAAACTTTCTAACACAATTAATAACATAAATGTTTCATTCATTGTGTGTCAATTCGAATGTTGATGTGTGCTAAAGAAAATTTTAATAGAAGAAAACAAATCGAACTTTTAGAGCCTTCAGACACCCAATGTTATATGACATAGGGCACAAAAATGACGAAGACAACGATCTCAAGGACAACGTATGGAGCCGCGTCGCCGAACAACCAGGCTGTCAGGACAGTGAGTAGTTGATGGTTTTTTCGGATGTACTAAAACACGACAGGTTTGATATAACGTACTAAAATCTCTTCTTTTATCGAGTGAGGAGGAGCGGGACAAGATCTTCATCACTGGATGATGTTGAATCAATCATTTTTCTGAAGAATGAGCTGGCGGGAATCTATTCAAACCCTTTAATGAACAACTGTCTCAAATCTGCATCGCTGCCGGTATGAATATACATCTGAGGGGTTTGAGTATTTCACATTTTTGTGCCGTTCGTTCCTCACGCTCCCGGTGTGTAAAGGCCTTTACTACAATGTTTACACTAAGAGAGTTACCTCTTTAATATCTTTGATAGCACTGGACTACTACAAAATAATACTCATAAGATACTACTGATAATAGTGCTATTCATGACCATACGGTATGCGTTCACAAATTACATGGCATTTCCATTTTGATCCTTATTATGGTCATGCTTGACAACCTCCAATTTAAGGCGCATGTGTTTCCCAGTGGTCATGGGAAAACAGTTTAAGATGTGCCAGTGCTTGCCTCGTGTTAAGGAGCAGGTGTGAGACTCTCTCCTGTGTATTGTTGGAGGGTCTCTATATGGGGGGGCTGCAGAGGGATGTCGTCATTCATGCTAGTAACTAACGAGTCCCTCAGGCCCAGACTGCAACCAGCAGTGTAGCAGACTTACAGCATTACCATAACAAAGGTCTGTGGTCGGATGCTGTATGATAAAGGCATGGCAGAGATGAAAAAAAAAAAAAAAAACACCCCCTTATTTCACACACTCACACTGGGGGTCAGAGTAAAGCTCTACAAAGTGCTCAAGCTTTCACAACGTGATAAGACATGCCTGTGCATCTTTCACGTTAGTCCCCAGGGAAACAGGCGTCTTTAAAACAAAATGTGACTGTTAAACTATTTAGATAATCTCCTGTTGAAAAATGTTGCGACAAAACTCTGATCGTGATCACGAAGTGTCATATTTTGTTTCTTGGCCCTTTTAATCAGTTAATGGTTCAAACATTCAGTCAGGACAATGAAACGCACTCACCTCAATGGACCATATAACTAAATCAGAACCAAAACTTAATCTTAGTCAAACAATAAAAAACATCAAACACTTGTGATCTCTGGACTCACTGAGAATATTCACATTCATTAGAACCTCTCCGTCCGTGCTGCACCTCAGAGTTGTGTCATGTTGATGTTGTGTGCGAGAATGGTCTTCAGTTGCTGCACAATATGAACCCCAATGAAAATGATCTGAAATCATGCTTTAAATGCCAATTAGCACTAAAATCCCGTGGGACAACCCCACAACTTATTGCTCCCTTGTACCATCCGACAAAGTAGCGCTGCTAACCAGACATTTCAGTTCCATTTAAATTAAAGCAAGGCTATATAACTTACACAACAACACATCCCTACACTCTAATAAAAAGTTCAATTTGTAAACCACAAACCACACCCTTACTCAGTTTGACACACATCAGGAGTTCTGCTGATACAGCCTTACTTGGCCTGGTATGAACAGTGTTTTTTGGGGACTATATTTTGCTCAGTTTAGTAAACCTTCCATAAATCTTGCTGTAGCATATGACTGATGCGTCTTTAACTTGTGTTACAGTTAAACTGCAGTCATCATTTTCCTGTCATTCTAATTGAAACTTTTAACCCAGTGACACAATGACTGGCTTTAGCTGTGACATCCATGTATAAATATTGGTATAAATAGTTGTATGACAAAACCTAGTTGTGTTCAATAAATGCCGACATGGTCAGATCTGAGCGCTCTTACCATAAAGATCCTGTTTTTCTTTTTATTTCTGCCCCCCCTCGCCTCTTCTTCCCATCTGAGTCTGATGTCTTTTCACTGTGTTCATTCATGTGTGCAGAGGGCCTCCAGTGCCAAGCGCTCCTCCAGCCTGGCTGTCCAGACCAGGCACAATGGAGCCTGATTCCCTCGCCCCTCCGTCCCCCTGTGGCCTAAAGAAGTCTCCCTGCAGGAGTGGAGGAGGACCACCTCAGTGTCCGTCTGAGGATTTCAGAAACCTCCACGCTCCTTTTCCTCATTGTCATGATCTTCAAAGTGTCAGTTTACTGACTGGCATGAGTCATTGGTTCAGTTTTCTCTTGATATCTTTGCTCTTTTACCTACAAATTCAATTCTGACCGACAGACATAGTTTTCAGGCTCAAGTATACTGTTGTTAAAGTGAGGTAAAATCAGTTCGATCATTTGAAAAGTTGGCTGCTGAAAAACGGGATGAATGGAGAGGTTAAAATTACAGGGGGTCGTATGGCGGAAACTACATGGAAGGACATCATACTATGTGACAAAACAACATATATTAATAAAACAATTAAAAAAATACTCTACGTTTGTAATCATATCCACAGATGCAGCAATTCAATGAGTTACAACAAAGCAAATTCAAGATATTTAGCAGCTTGTTTCTTGATTCATGTGGAGTAGAGCCCCAACAATGCTGGATTTTTAAGTCCAATACTTATATTAGGTAGTAAAAAAAAAAAAAAAAAAAACAAATATTGATATTTTGGCCCATATTTTTTCTTACCTTTTTATGTTGCTACCCAATTCAGTTACTTTGTCTTTAGTGCAAATGAAAAATGCAAGCAAGCTAATTTACTAAAACAACATGACCTTGGTAAATTTATACCTGTTAACATCAGCTTTGTCATAGTGAGCATTTTATCATTGCTGGCGTTGGCACGTAGCTCACAGCCCTACAATAGTAAATGAAAGTGCAGCCTTACAGAGCAGCAAGCATGGAACAAGTCAGGAATGAGTCTTCTTGTTGACTGATAATAACACAGTCTTTTTGCATTGTTTCTTGGTGTTTACAACATGTGGGCCCACACAAGTATTTGGAAAACTACTGGAGGAGACACACAGGAGGAGATGAAGAGCAAGAGGGAACCACAGGTATAACAGATGGATTTTCCTCATGTTGACATGCTTGGCAGGATGCCCACAGACACTAGTTTGGTACCAGGGGGTTAGATTAATGCAAATAAAGTCATGAAAAATAGAATAAAAACAAACCCTTGAACTGAACTGTTGAATGTTTGATTATATTCAATAACCTGAAATTTGAGAGTGAAAAAAAAAACTGTTGAAAATCTGATGAAACACAGGTAAAGGTGCTTTTCTGACCACTTGAACATGATGTATGGTGAAACAAAGCAGGCAGGGGAGACAACAGCAGGCAAGCAGACAGACAGTAAACCGAACTGACCCTGGGGTCCAGAGGAGGAAGCCTCATCTCCATGCTCGTGAGCCACTGTCTCAGTGCTTGGATTTGACTCCTGAACTCACACTGCCACTGGCTCATGTCCTCCATATCCCTCCTGAAACAGAGGCGAGCAACACAAAATGAAACGTTATATTGATCACATTTTACAGTCAAATAATATTGTAAACATTCTCTATAGTCAGGGAAATGGAAGACGTTACTTAAAAAGACAGTACAAGTAAATCATGGTAAATGTATGTCATCAATCAAATTCCTTTAATAATCATGAGGTTATACAGAGACGGATTGGTGATATGGCTAAAACATTGTTTTTCTGCTCACATGACTGCTCTGTGTGAACTCAGACTGAATCTTAAGCTGTTGGTTTCTTGCATCTTTGTATCTCATGTCTGCTGATATCATTTTTCAGGATTACTTTCTACCTTAAACATCTGTCTTCATTTTGCGGCACACTGACAGCGACACAGTACACTGGTGTTTGTCAAAAAGCACCTCACCAATACCTTGGTGTTACAGTATTTCCACTACGATGATTAATTACTGCTCTGTCAGGAAGTGGGTCATTTGGAGAATAGATAATAGCACAGACATGATTTGCTCTACAACAGGATGAGCCCTTCAAGAATTATTATTCTTATCAAAGGAATACAACCAGGGCTGCTCGGCTGAAAACATGATCAAACTATCTCATTAGAGAGGCATCTGTTCTCTACGTCTGCTGGGCTGGAACCTGGTTCTTTTTTTTTTCCACTGTGTTTCATTTATGTGATTTATACTGTCTGCTTACTACACAGTTCAGAGCTCTGTCTTTGCACTGATGGTGAATGCAGACGCACCGGTCTGCGAAGCTGATACAAATGACCAACTGTCGTCACAGGCTGGGTGTTTTGTTTAATCTCACTGTTGGTGGCCACATTCAATCAAGCAAGCATTCATTCCTTTGGACTATTGATTTTTTTCCAAGTTTTCTCACTTGTATATGTGATAAAGCAGAGTATTTCATTTGTACAATGTTACCATGTGTGGATTTAGTTATGAATTGTGGCACTCGTTTACAGTAGCATACCCATATCTCTGATCCTGTGATGAAGGTGTTGGAGATCCAAACAAAGCACTTCCTTTATCCTACAAGAAAGCAGTTGAAAAATATAGAGAATAATCCTTTTTCCACCTGCTGGAGCTCATACTGTTCCTTCAACAACTCATCACCGTACAGTATACAGTATATTATGACGTGTTTTTACTGTTCTCTGTGCTCTTACCTCCCTGTCATCAGCTTCAGACGCAGGGAGAGCTGGGAGGGAAGGGGTTGCATCAGAGTAGTCAAGGGAGCTGAGTGAAGAATTCAGGGAGGTGAATGCCCCGTTGCTTCTGGTGGCAGAATCCTCCATCAAACCCAGTGGCTAATGTTGGCACAGAGCAAAAATATGTATGCATGCAGTATGGTGTAAATCCACATCCATACAGATGGCTTGAAAATACTGTTCGGGGTCTTTTTTTACATCTCAGTCAGAAGATACATTCCAGGGTAAAAACTGAGAACGTCATTTTATAAGAATTTTATAAGACAAATTGTAGTTCAAAATAAGACGATTATGATTCTAGTTACGACCTCACTAATATGGCAGATGCCTTGCACATTACAGAGGGATGATCAATTGTAGAGCAGGTGCTGGACCAAGTAGCTGTTTCACCTGAAATAACTTTCTTCCTTGAAGATAAGAGTGTAAGTCGGTCTAACATTGCCCTCATGTGGTCAACGACTGCTTTTTCTAGTGGAACATTTCATATCACCAGTAAGCTGCGAGCTTCAGTTGACAGTATTATATCAACGGAGAATCAGTGCAGTTGTTTCAAGTCTTAAACTCACTGGGTATCATTTTCATTAAATAAAATTCACTTTCTGTGCAGTGGTTCTACTGGTAGTATTACTGTGCCAGGGTGAAATGCACAAAACAACAATATACTTCCATGACTCTTTATACATATGCTGTTCATCCAATGTAACTTGTGATTTGTGCCACCCTAAAATGTCTTCATGTGCATGGGTAGTGATGAATGACAAGAGTGCCTCTTCAGAGCATATTTATTTACAACATAGTGTTATGTTCACATACAACAACAGTCCTCACTGTATCATTCAAAGCAATATCTGCCCAATAAGCAAAACCAACCAGTTAGTTTGTGATTTGATATACTGCTAAAATTTAAATCAGCGCACTTCCATCTGAAGTTGTTTTTATTTTTCACAAAATATCCTTTGAAAAGTTAGTAAAACATGCAAGACAAATTAATATCAAAAACATGATGAAAACAAATTGAAAAGATTTACAGAGGTAAAACACTTTAGAGAAGCAAAACAGAAAATCTTTGATGTGGAAAAAAATAACTATGAGCAAAATAAAGCTTTGAGCTATTTTTCAGTTTGCAAAAGAAATCTGTGGCAAAATGCCACCTGTTCGTTTGATATAATACATACATTCATGCAACGTGGTGCTGCATCAAATAGGTCAATTCTCCTAATTTCTCCTGTAGGCCCTTTGGTTGAACTGAATTTTCTGTCAGATAATCAAAAAATGTACTCAGTGGACTCGCTAACTGAAGATGTGCTGTTGTATTAGTACAGTTAAACTCAATTCAAATTAAATGTACAAGCAGAGGTGTGTATTATCTGTGAGTGTTCTCAAAAAAATATCACGGTATGACAACCTAAATGTCACTATTAGCATTCATGTAATAAACACATGAAAAAGGTCATGAATGAGGAGTGTTCCCAGAAAGGCATCCCAAGATGGTGGTGACTCAGCCTCAGCTTTCTTCGAGTGTGATGTGCAATGGAAGAAAGGACATACTCAATGGCAGATCTAGAAATGAAAGGAAATGACTTTGAAATAAAACCAAAATTAATCAAACCATGAAGTAAGGAACAAAAAAATAAAAAACAGAAATGAAATGAAATGAAATTGTACGAGAAATCTAGATGAAACTTTGCTTCAGTTTTGGGCAAATGAAATGGAAATGACAATGTTTTCTAGAACAGTTGCACACCATACCTGTGTTACTGCGTGAGGATGACAAGGACCCACAAATCCATCAAAGGTGAGAGGATCGCATGCTCCGGCCAACTGAGTATGTGTGCTCCGATGTTGGGTTGTGAGGGACTGAGGCAGCTGTGAGAAACAAGAGGATGACAAAAAAAAAAAAAAAAAAAAAAAAAACAGCAGCAATGAGAGTTTTGAACAGAAGTATTTCTATCAGTGATATGCTACCATGGCAGTGTGCGGTACAGGGAGAACAATGGCGTTAATCTAGGCTCTGAGACCAGATCAAATCAACTAAAGAAAACAGACAAAACAAAGAAAAGAAAAATGTATAAATTAAATGATAATTCAACTTACAAGAATCAAAATAACAGGAGGCAGGTCTGTGAGGGAGAAGGATCGAGTCTGACATCATCTTGGGATTTACTGGGAACACTTGGTTGACGGTGAATATGAGCAATCCAAAATTTGTAGTGTGTAAAACATTGCTGTAATTAACTTAAAATATGCAAAAGTCCACTGAATATAAATGACATAAGCACAAAGTAATGTCAAACTGGTTTCAGAACAGTCTGCATAAGTGTGGGTCTGGCACTTCTTTTCAGTGTTGCATTCTTGTAGTGTCTCAGGTGTATTCTGTGCTGCAGTTTACTGGGTACAGTCTAGTTACCCAGGCAACATATAACATAAAAAAAACTTTAACACGTACTCTATACAAACATTCTGAAATTTTGAAGGCATCTATATATTTTAGTTAAAAACATTAAAACTATGTTGACATTCGGTATCTCACTACTTGTACTGTCGAAAAAGATAAAAAATAGACAAATATTCTTAAATTTCAAAGGAAAAAAGGAATACTGGAAAAATATTTCTTTTTGACATAGATACACTATATATTAGTTTCAGAAAGCAAAGTATACATCTTTTTTTAACGGGTGTAAAATGAAAACTATAAAGTCACTTAAAAAACTGCAGAAATGTCATGCTCTGCTTGAAAAATATAAACTGATTCTGTGATCAGTACTAAAAGAAAATATAATCTAGCGATGCTTGGTTATGTCTCGATATGAGGCACATGTTCAGACAGATGTTATATATGAAAAAAAAAAATCAATAGCCTAGGCAATTTTTGTTGTGACGACATGCAGGGAAGAATAAATAAATGATATTTTCTTTGTTAGTGTAACTAGTTTTTCCTGTTAGAAATGCAACTATAAAATGCATTAGTATTGTTGTTTATTAGGAACAGAACTAGCTGATTAGAATCTGCGGCCGTAGCTTGAAGAAGATGTGAAGGAGGTGGATGAGAAGTTCATGCTGAAGCCAGAGCCAGCGTCGATGCTGCCTCTCCTGGAGCCTGATCGGGATCCGGTCCTTGAGCCAGTTCGAGAGCCATATGCAGATCCAGGGCCACTGGCGTTGTAGGGACTGTAGAGGCCTTTGCTCGACTGTGAGGAGGCCTCCAGCAGCCTGAGGCTAGATCCTTCCTCCACCATGCTTCTGTCCATGGCATCTTTGAAGGAGATTTTCAGTTTGGTTTTTGGACATGTCAGATATTTAGAATAAGCACTGACATCTCTCAGCTTCTGGGCCGTGCGGGCGTCGATCGTGCCCTTCTTGATGGACTCATCTAGTGTCACTCTGCCCTCCACTTCAGGCTCAATAAGTCCACCAGTCAGATATTGAACCTCAAGGAATCGCTGGCCAGCCTCGTAATACAACCAGCCCTTCTTCAGGGCCTGGGAGGCAGACATCTTTACTTTAGTTCTGGGATCTTCAAATCCATTGAATGCTTTTTGAGCCAGGTTCAGGCGATCGACCATGACTTTATCCACCAGGCCTTTTTCTGTGGCGTCAGTGACTGAGAATCTTTCTCCACTTGTGGGGTCAATGATTCCTCCTGTGCAGGCTTGGGCCTCCAGCAACCTTTGGCCTGTGATGTTGTCTACTAGATTTCTGTGAATTGCCTCAGTGATAGACACCTTCTCCAATGTGTCTATGTCCAATATTCCGGCTACAGGGCCAGTGTCCTCTGTTGGGTCATTCCATATGACTGCAGGTGTTTTAATGGAGGGTATGGGGCTCATTGGGGAGGAGTACGTGGAACCAGTGGTGGACCCAAAAGAGGACGAGCGTGAACGGAAGCCTCCCATGTTTCCAGAAAGCATGTCAGCAAACTCTGTGATGGACAGGTTTCCAGCTCTGTAAGAATCAAGAGCGTTCTGGTCAATTAGACCACGTGAAATAGCGTCATCAACATCGTACTGTCTCCCAGACCTCCTGTCAATGATAAGGGATTTAACAATACCATCAGAGGAAGTCATTGTGATCTCTTCCCATTCACATTCCTGCTCGGAAAGCTCCAGGTAGGTTTGGTGGTCAATGAGTCCCTTCCTGTAGGCCTCATACACAGTCATTTCTTTGCCTGTCTCTGGGTCTACGATTACAACTCTGCGTTTACGAACTGAGGATTTGGAGGAGGTCTTCCTTTCCCGCTTCTTTTCTTTCAGTAGCAGGAGCACCAGGCCACTGTCAGGATCAGTGATGCACCTCTCCATCAGCTGGAGGTAGGTCAGGTTTTCCTCAGTGTTGGGATCAAAGAAGCCTTTGGTGTCATCAGATGGATCTGTCAGGATCTCATTCATTTCCTCGTCAAAGAGGCCGCGTTTGTAGGCCACCTCAACTGGCAGACGATGACTTTCCTCTGGATCGATGATTCCACCAGTGGCAATCTGGGCTTCCAGGAGACGGATACCATGATCTTTCAGAATGAGCCCCTTTTTCATGGCCTGGAACAGGGAGATTGTCTTGCCTGAATAAGGATCTCTATATCCTGTCACTGCACGCTCGGCAGAGAGAAGCTTGTCTTTGAATTCTGGGCCCACAATTCCCATCTTTACTGATTCGTGGACAGTCAGTTTGAGGTTTTTGATTGGATCAATGACGTACCCTGTCGCCGCCTGGGCCTCAAGGAGTTCAAATGCAGTGCCTGGCCTAATCATGTTCTTTTTCATGGCCTGGTAAATAGATAGACGTTCCTTTGAGGACTCCAAAAATACACCAGCAATACAGCTTGTGCCCTCAAGGTACCTTGATACCCTACTGCTAACCTCCTCCACTGTAATAAGGCCTTCATTCAGTTCTAAGACAGTCTGCTGGTCAATAATTTGGGAGCGGATGAGCTCCTCCATTGTGATCTGTTTTCTCAGACCCTTGAATGTCAGCCTCTTGTCTCCCAGGGAGAGGAGGCGCAAACCACCATCCACCTTGCACCTCTTGAGCAGCTGTGCATATGACAGTTTCTCATCAGTGACAGGGTCAACGAATCCCTTAACATCATCAGTCAATTTCTCGTTGGTTTCCTTGTTGATATAGCCTCTTTGCATGGCAATGTCTGCTGGCAGATGGAACTGGAATTCAGGATCAATAATACCACCACTGGCCGTTTGTGCCTCTAACATTTTCAGAGCATAATCCTCTGGAACCAGATCCTTTTTCATGGCCTGGAAGAGAGATATGACTTTCCCACTGTAGGGATCCTTGTATCCTGTGACAGCTCTTTCAGCTGAGAGAAGTTTATCATGGATCTCAGGGCCGACAACACCCTTACGAACAGCTTCATCGACAGTGAGTGTCTCATGCTTCACAGGATCAACAATGAATCCTGTCGCAGCTTGTGCTTCGAGGAGGCTGAGGCCGATTTCTGGTTTAATAAAACCTCTCTTTATTGCTTGGTATATGCTTATCTTGGAGCTGGAGTCTGTCGTGACCCCAGCAACGCAGCCTGTGCCATAGAGATACTGTTTCACACTGGTCAACTCCATTATGTCACGGATATCCCTCTTGCCCTGTTTGAGAAGGTTGTACATCTCCAAGTCAATGATGCGGGCATTGTAAAGCTCCTCAATAGTTATCCTTCTCCTTATAGTCTGACATGACAGTGGGCTATCATTTCTGATGATTTCTCTTTGCTCCATGATCTCAATGATAATGATGATCATCCGCTCTTTAGTGATTTTACCAGAGCGATATTCGTCCATGAGCCTTTGTCTCTCCTGCTCTGGAATCAGATTTGAGTTCATGACATCCCAGAGGTTCATTGGTTTGTCAGCAAGACCCTCAATTGGGATGTTAATTTGGCTGGTGGTCAGATCGCTCTGGGTTTGTTCCTCAGTGTAGAGGTATGTCTTCTCCACAACAGTTGGAGACTGAGGTTTGGAGAGTGGGAGGATGAACAGGCCTGTTTCAGCATCTCTTTGACATTTGTCCTTCAGCTGTTTGTAGGTTACATTCTCATCAGTTTCTGGGTCTGAGAAAGCCTTGTTACCATCAGATGGCTCAGATAGGGTGTTGGAAATTTCTTTACTGAAGATATTCTTCTGATATGCAACATCAGTGGGGACACGGTGGCTGTTTACAGGGTCAATGATTCCTCCACTGACCATCTGTGCTTCTAACAGGGGCATGGCATGCTCTTTCAGGATGAGATCTTTTTGCATTGCTTCAAAGAGAGATATTTTGCAGCCTGTGAATGGATCTTTATAGCCAGTGACAGCTTTTTCTGCAGAGAGGAGTTTTTCATGTAGCTCTGGACCAACGAGGCCTGACTTCACTGCCTCATCTACTGACAGGCATTGGTTCCTCACTGGATCTACCATGAACCCAGTTGCAGCCTGCGCCTCAAGAAGTGAGAGACCAGTGTTGTGTCGGAGGAGCTTTTTCTTCATCGCTTGATAAATGCTTATTTTCTCTTTTGTTGGTTCCAGGTAGATGCCAGCAACGCTATCAGAGCCCTGAAGGTATTTCTTGACATTGGGATTCTCACTGACTTTTTTAGGTGTTGTTTTGCTTTGTTGAAGGAGGTCAAAGGTTGGTTTGTCAATGATTTTGGAATCGTACAGGGAAGCTGCTGGGACAGGAGCTCTGAGTCCTTTGAAGCTCGACTGTTCTCGTTTCTTGGTTTCTTTCTCTTCTGTGATTGTGATAAAGATCTTTATTATCTTTTCAATAGTAACCTTTCCTGACCTAAACTGTCTGAGCAGGTCAAGTCTCTGGTCCTCAGTGAGATAATCAGAGTTGAGGATTTCCCAGAGGGTCATCTTCTTGCCCTTAAATGGTCCAGAGTCAAGCTCCACAGTTGCCTGAGTCATAGCCTCTTTTGTCTGAGCTTCTGTGTATTTTTGCTCCTCCTTAGCATTGATTGCTTCATCAGAAAGAGGCAGGAGCCGGAGACCAGTTTTCTTGTCAGTGACACATTGTTTGAAGAGCTGTGAGTATGTGACATTTTCTTTTGCGTTGGGGTCAAAGAAGCATTTTGTTTCATCAGTGGGGCTGCTCAGAGCCTGTTTCATTTCATCATCGAAATAATTTCTCTTGCAAGCCACATCATGGGGAATACGATGGCTTTTTACTGGGTCAATGATGCCACCGGTGGTCATTTGGGCATCAAGCAGTCGGATTCCTTGCTCTTTAGGTATGAGATCTTTCTTCATTGCCTGGAACAGCGACACAGTCTTTCCAGTGTAAGGATCTTTGTAACCTGTCACAGCTCTCTCAGAAGACAGGAGCTTCTCGTGCAGCTCAGGACCAACAACACCTGCTTTGACAGCTTCATCAACAGTGTATTTCTGATTATGAACAGGGTCAACCATGTAGCCTGTTCCTGCTTGGGCATCAAGCATAGCCAAGGCAGGCCCGGGCCTCATCATGTCCTTCTTCATGGCTTGATAGAAGGACATCGTCTCCTTGGATGAGTCAATGACTACACCGGCAATGCCGTTTGTACCCTTCAGTGCTTTCTTGACAGGCTCTGTTTCAGACACCTCTTTGACTGTCACATTGCCCTTGTGCAATTTGTTGTAAAGATCTTTGTCAATGATTTTAGATTCGAGGAGCTCAGTCGCAGGGACAGGTGCTCTCAGACCATCAAAGGTAATTTCCTTCTTCTTCTCTCTCTCCTCAGCCACAGTAATCACAATCCTAATGATCTTTTCGATTGTGATTTTGCCTGTCTTGTACTGACGGAGAAGGTCCTTCTTCTGGTCTTCAGTGAAGTACTCGGAGTTGATTATCTCCCAAATGGTGATAGTCTTTCCCTTGAATCTACCAAATGGCACAGACACGGTTGTTTTGCTGAAGACATCCTTGGTCTCTTCCTCTGTGTATATACTAGAGCACTGAGCAGCTTTGTCTGTGATTGGCAAGAGTAGCAGACTGCTCTCAGGGTCAGTGGTGCATCTTGCCATTAGCTCAGAATATGTCAAAGGTTCCTGAGTGCTGGGGTCAAAGTATCCCTTTGTGTCGTCTGAAGGTTTCTCCATAATCTTATTCATTTCTGCATCATACTGACCCTGTTTATAAGCTGTTTCTTTGGGTACACGGTGACTGTTGATAGGGTCAACGATGCCACCAGTTGCAAGCTGAGCCTCAAGGACTCTGATGGCATGATCATGTTCCAACAGACCCTTCTTCATGGCTTCAAACACAGAGATCTTTCCACCAGTGTATGGATCTTTGTAGCCAACAACAGCCCTCTCAGCTGAAAGCATTTTGTTGTGAAGTTCAGGTCCAATCACGCCTTCCTTGACAGCCTCATTAACAGAAAGTGTGTGGTTCTTAATGGGGTCTAGGATGTAACCTGTGGCGGCCTGTGCTTCAAGCAGGATCATGGCAGTTCCGGGGGTAATCTTCTTCTCTTTTGATGCTTGATAAATTGACATCTTTTGATTAGATGGTGTCAAAACACCAGCAATGGGGTTCTTTCCTTTAAGAATTATTTTTAGATTTTCAGTCTGACCAAGCTCTTGAACAGTGGTTTTGCCATTTTTGAGCTTGTCAAAGTCTTTCTTGGGTAAAAGACCAATGTCATGGAGCCTGCTTGCAGGTACCTTTTCGCGGATGCCATCGAAAGACAATGGGTCTGGTCTCTTGTCCACACCATCTACCAGGTCACCAGCATTTTGGCCATTGTAAACTTTCTTTGTTGTCTCAACCATTGTTACATGGACAAGCTCTTTGTTTGAGACTGCTTCTCTTGGGTGCTGGTCTTTCTGGGCATCCTCAAGCTGCTGTAGCTTCTCGCGCAATTTCTGGTTCTCATCTGCGAGAATCTTTTCCTGCTCTAGTCTCTTCTTCTCCAGGTCCTGCATTTCTTTTTGCTTATTAAGCATCTCTTTCTCAGCCTCTTTCTGTTTACTGAGTGCTGCATCCATGGTATCCTGGAGTTTCTTCTTCTCCTGTTCCATCTGCTGTCTCTGGCGTTCCTGTTCATCTTTGAGAGCTTTGGCCTTTTTCACTTCCTCTTCAAACTGGCTCTCCAGCCTCTTTTTCTCATCTTCAATTAGCTTCTCCTTCTTTAACAGCATCTCTTTTTCTGTCAGGAATGTCTG
Source organism: Brachyistius frenatus (assembly GCF_029030835.1). Classification (NCBI taxonomy): domain Eukaryota; kingdom Metazoa; phylum Chordata; class Actinopteri; family Embiotocidae; genus Brachyistius; species Brachyistius frenatus. The sequence continues at coordinate 42,936 of NW_027210613.1, read as the reverse complement.
CTGGAGCATTATCTTCTCATGCTCAATTTGTTTCTGCTGTGCATCAGCCATCTGATTGAAAAAAATAGAAAACACAAGTTACAACAGGTATATTAGCTGGGAGAACTATCAAACTCTTTCATTCAAATAGTTTATCTTATTTATAATTTTTTTAATAAACACCTTTTGTACAATGCACTCTGCTTATGCAAATTATAAATGCTAAACGAATCATTAAATTATGTTCTAATATATATGTGCTTTTCTATAGGGCGTTTTTATTGATTGTGCAGTATTTTTTCAGGTAACTATTATTATTTTTTTAAACTTTGTTTTACACGATTCTGGATAAATCATTCTTGCATCAAATGCAATTTTTGTTTAGCCCATAAAACCATGTCTATGACATTTCCCAACTAACAGTTATACAATAAGAAATACAATTGAGTATAACAATTTGTCACAAGACAGATTATTGCATAAACTCAAATTCATCTGTGACATACATTTTGTTGTGAATTTGTCCTGCATAAAATCATTTGGACATACCATTGCCTGACATTGTTACTGTCTTGGAATTAATATTCCTTCCTGACTTGTGTGTGTGTGTAACACACAGTGTGTAATGATACAACCATTTCAACTTTCACTATAAAACAAATTACCAAAAAATACTCCAGATGATTTACTACTTGGAGTGCAACGTGTACCCTTACAAAATGTATCTGCAACAAAAGTTAAGCGATCCTAAAATAATAAAGTAGATTCCTATTTCTCCTTGGGGAATTTCTTATAAAGAAGTCATACTGACCTGAATATAGGACTCAAAACAATTGTTAACGCTATGGCAATTTGCCTTGAAGCAATATAGTCCAGTTAAGGGAAGTCATTGACATGCTCGTTCTGGTTTATGAAGAATTAAATCTGACAGTTAAAATTGTAAAAAAAAATCTGAGGGCTTTTATAAACTAATTATACAATCATAGGATATCATGCTGATTGTAGTAGTAACACAGCTAATCATTCTGTGCTGCCAACTATAGTGCTGTTTGCCACAATGCTATTTTCTTGGCTCTCACTTATTTGGTTAATGCATTTTTACCTCTGGCAAGGAGTTAATGTTTTCACTGCGGTTTGTTTGTTTGTCTGTTTGTCAGCAGAATTACAAAAAAACTATTGGCCCGATTTCCATGAAATTTGGTAGAAGGGTGTAGCACGGGCCAAGAAAAAAATACATTAAATCTTGGACGGATCTGAATCATGGGGGTTTGGGTCCAGAGATGATTTTTCTCTTTCATTAATGTTGGGAGCCACTCATCTTAAAATGCAATAGACATTAGTAAAGTTCAATTGTGACCAAACAGGCAATTATAAAATTACAATGACTCCATATCACAGTCCACATTCATGGGTTCATGGACTTGCTCAAACTTAATACAAAAAGTTGTTATGGCGCACGCAGGGACAGAGAACTGGAACCACTTCCACAGCTGAAAACAACAGCTTTAACCAGGTTGACGTGTATTTTGACATAATTCAAATAGTTTTAGAAATATATCCAGACATATATTGTGGTTACAGTTGCAGATACTGTCTAAAATAGAAGAGTGAACTATTGGCAGACTATTGGCCGAGGTCTGCGGTCTCCAAGCAGCCTTGTAGTTATTTACTTATTTATTTTTTTAGGTGCTGAATACGTATTTGGTGCATACTGTTAGGTGGCACTATTTTTCTGTCATGCGTTAAACACTCAAAGGTCTTACAACATGTAATCGATAATGATTTTCTAAAATTCTAAATGGCAAAGAATACTATTTAGAAAGACAAATCTGGTTTGCATGGAATGAAAGGATGGAACTTGTCGAAACAGTAAAGGGATACGCCACTGTTTGTTTTATGACTATAACTCTGTATTCTACTCTTGAGAAGAATCATCATACCAACGGTGCTCCTAATTCAGTATGAGGTGGATTGCCCGTATGGTAATGACATTGACGCATCACGGACCATTGCAATTCTCTAGTCTAGCATTCGGGCAGATGGATAAACCTCGGGGCGGGGGTTGAGAATGAAGCTAACATGAGCTTGATGACAAGGAAGTGGGGTTGCTGCATGTCTTTTATGTCTATTAAGTCAACTGGTGCACACCAATACACGTCATGGTCTTTTAATGTGTTGGGCTCACAGTATAAGTTGGCTCTGTCACATTTCAGCCAAAAGTCTTAGCATTTACTGTTGACTGTGTGTTTGTGCTTGCTGGATTAATATAAACACATATCTTGCAAGGGTGGAGACACGTTTGGTGGATGTTTGCATCTAGTACTCACAATGAACACTGGGTACTACAACAAATCGGAGGTTGACGATAGATGAAAAGGTTTTTCTCAGCCACTAATGTTTTTTTTTTTTTTATCATGTAAATACAAGTTCTGGATTTGGCTACCATCAATTAGGATACAGTGGAAGGGTTCTTTAAATTGAGACCAGTTTAAAATTTTGTTAGAAGTTCGAGTAAATCTTTGAGTGTCTGTCTCTCAAACTGCTACCACACACTAAAGTTAAAACTTTTTAACAAAATTCCTGATGGAAAATAATTTAAGCACTTGCACTTTATATGAATAAATAATATTGTGAAAAAATATTTTCGAGCCAGAGTTTTGACCCTGAAAGAAATATGAAGCATGTCTTCAAAATGGGGAAACATTCCGGGATATGAGGGGGCATTCGGGATGTGATCTGCATGAGCAAAGTGCAATGTAAAAAAATTAAAATCATATCTAAAATCAAAAACATGGTTTCATGATTAGTATAATAAGAGAAAAGTAAAGAGGAAATCTCAAGAAGGAAGTGTGTTAGTCTTTAGATAGAGTTAACAATGACATAAGCTGCTCGGTTATGCCATTTTTGACACAATACCTCTTTAGACTTATTTTGAAGTTCGTCAGCGTCCTGTTTCAGTCTAGCCTTCTCGTTCTCTAGGTCTGCGATAGCTTTGCGTAAATCGTCAGCCTCTTTGTTGGTACTTTGTCTCTGGACTTCCAGTCTTTCTACGACAGTCATTTTTTCTTTGGTGGCAATTTCAGTCTCATGAAGACGGGCAGCGATTTTATCAGCTTGTTTCTTGAACTTTTTAGCCTCTTCTTCAGCTTTGGCCTGGGCTTCACTGAGCTGAGACACCTGAAGTTTGAGTTTTTCGGCTTCAGCGATGATCACCAGCTGCCTTTTCCTCTCTGCTTCGAGTGACTTCTGGTATTCCTCAGTTTCCTCCTCCAGACGCTGCTGCATAAGTTGTTTGTCCTCCAGCAGTCTTTGTGCCTGTTCCTGAGCCAAGTCTTTCTGCCTTTGGAGCATCTCTGCCTCAGCTCTGAATCTAGAGGCTTCTTGTATGGCCTGCATTTTTTCTTTGAGCATTTTATCTGCAAGCGCTCGTTGCTGACTGAGGTCGTCTTCTGCAATCTGTCTCAGGCGTGCAGCCTCTTGGGCTTCTACACTAAGTCTAGCAGCGCCCTCTGCCAGCTTCTTCATATTCTCAGCCTCTTCAGCAAGGAATTTTTGTGTGTTGTCTTTGTCTTTCTTGATGAGGCGCTGGTTTTCCTCCTCAATTCTGAGTTTCAGTTTGAGCATTTCCTCCATCTGAACCTTGACTTTGAACAGTTCCTCCTCCACCTGGGCCCTTTGGTTGACGGCATCGTCAACCTCGTCCTTCAGGCGCTGCAGCTCATCATCGAGGAGAGATTTCTGTTTATCGGTTTCATCGAGCTTAAGCTTGACCTTCGTGAGCTCCTGCTCCACTTGAAACTTCTGTTTTAATGTTTGCTCTGCCAGTTTTTTGTGTTTTACCATGTCATTATCAGCTTGTTGCTTTTGCTTGAGTGCCGCAGCTTCTGCTTGTGCTCGTTTAGCAGCTTCAAATTCAGCCTCCTTCCTCAACCTCTCGGCATCTTCCTGCGCTTTAGCTTGGTTTGCAGCTTCTTGCTCAGCAGCTGCCCTTTGTCGCTCTGCTTCCTCTGCTTGTTGACGGAAAAGAGCTGCCTCCCTCTCTGCCTTCTCCTTGGCAGCTTCTGCCTCTTTGGCGAGCTTCTTGGCTTTCTCATACTCCGCCTTAAGCTTCTTCTGCACGATGCCATCCTCCTTCTGTTGAGCAAGGACACTTTGGACTTGATGTTCAGCTGCGTTGCATTTCAAGGCTGCTTGTTGGGCTGCGACAATCTGTTTTTCTGCTTCTTTGTCGGCCTCATCTTTCTGCTTTCTGGCTTCTTCTGCTTTCTTTTTCAGACGTTCAAGCTCTTCTTGGGCTGCCTTGCGCTGTCTGGCTGCCTCTTCCTCTGCAGCAGTAATCTTCTTGACCTTGTCCTCTGCATCCCTCCTCCTCTTTTCCTCCTCGAGGGACAGCTTCCTTAGTTTCTCAGCCTCCTCCTCTGCTCTGAGCTTGCTTTGCTGAGTTTCCTCAGCGATGTTTTTCAGTTTATTCAGTTCGAGCTCCAGATCCAGTTTTCCAGATGAAGCCTTTTCGAAGTTGAGCTTAAGAATTCTGATTTCTTCTTCGACAACGCGCCTCTGTTTGAGTGTGTCATCCACGATTGCCTTTTGTCTTTCCATTTCGACTTCGGATGATTTTTTGAGCAGGACGATCTTTTCCTCAATATCTTGCTTGTGCTGGTTGGCCTGGTCTTCGAGAGCTTTCCTCTGGTAGGATTCATCCTCGGCTTGCCGCCGGAGTCTCTCGTTTTCTGCCTCCTTCTCTTTCAGGGCAATTTCGGCCTCTGTTTTTAAACGAGTGGCCTCGCTGATTGCAGCCAGCTTGTCTTTGAGAATCCTCTCAGCCTCGGCTCTCTGACGAGCTGCTTCTTCCTCAGCGACTTGCCTCTGATGCTTGGCCTCCTCTGCGATGGCTCTAAGCTTGCTTGCTTCGTCAGCCAGATCCCTCATCTTGGCAGCCTCTGCCTCGAGAAGTTGTTTGCTCTTCTCTGTGTTGGACATGGTCTCTTTTTCTGCCTTCGACTTCAGCTGAATGAGAATATCCATTTCACTCCGGACTTTGGCCAGCTCATCTTCCAGCTGTTTCCGCTGTTGCTGAGCTGCAGCGACTTCATTCTTCAGGCGGTAAAGTTCATCTTCAAGAAGGGATCTCTGTTGTTCTGCATTGTCAAAATCTGCCCTAAGGCGAATGAGCTCCTGTTCAGCAGTGAATTTCTGCTGAGCTGTCATCTCAGCTACCTTCCTCTGCCTATCAAGCTCTTTCTCGGCCATATCCTTCTGCTTAAGGGCTGAATCCTCGGCCTTGGCTCTCTTTTTAGCCTCACGCTCAGCCTCCTCTTTTTGTTTCTCAGCGTCTTCTTGAGCCAGGCTCTTTTTGTGAGCTTCTTCTTCTGCCTGGAGTCTTAGACGAAGGGCCTCGTTGGCTTTCTGCCTCCATTTTTCAAGCTCTTTCTCAGCCTCTTCTTTGGCATTTTCTGCATCCTCCTGTTGTTTCTGGAGCCGTGTGGCTTCTTGCTGCAGCTGAAGGACAGCGCCATGCTCTTGCTTGAGTGATGCCTCCAACTTTGAGGTCTTTTCCACAAAAGAGATGTGTTTGCTCTGGAGCTCAGCGGCGGCACTCTTCTGAGCTGCCTGATGAGCAACCTGGATTTGTCTTTCCTTTTCGATCTCGGCTTGCTTCACTTGCCTTTCAGCCTCCTCTGCCTGCATCCTGAGGTTTTCAAGGTCTTCCAGAGCTTTTTGTTTTTGCTTTGCAGCTTCCTTTTCTGCCTCAGATTTGCGTTTAAGTTCATCTTCAGCCAAACGCTTTTTCTGGGTCTCTTCATTCACCTGTTTACGGAGCTTCTCGGCCTCTTCTTGGGCGGCCTTTCTGAGTTTCTCAGCTTCAGCTGCTCGATCGCGGAGCTGCTGGAGCTCTGATTCCGCTGTAGACTTTTGTCTTACTGTCGTCTCAAGTTGGATCCTAACGAGACGGATTTCCTCTTCGATCTTGACCCGGCTTTGAAGAGCGTCGTCCACCTGTTGACTTTTGTCTTTGATCTGCTGCTCTGAGAGGTTTTTCAGCTCATGCAGTTCCAGCTGGACGTTGTGCTTTTGTTTTTCTGCATCAACAGCAGCAGTTTCTCTCCTGCTTACTTCTTCCTGCATCCTGAGCTTCAGCTCTTTAGCCTCTTTCTCAGCTTTGGCAATGGCCTTTGCGTGACCTTCAGCTAACTGCTTCTGTTTGTCTAACTCAGCCTGCATCTCCGCCATTTTTTTCTGTTCTTCCGCTTTGAGTTTCTTTGCAACTTTCTGCATTAGTGGAAGCAAATGGTAAAGAAAGGATTATAATCAAGCATGACAGGTTAAAGGTAACTATACATTAACCAGCTCAAAACAGTGTGGATTAAAATTGGAATTACCATAGCAATTAACATTGGAATTACTATGGTAACTGCAGCCAAAACACACTCGAGTAGGAGCAACTTAATGTAATGTATTACCTAATCTTTGTTAATGTTAAAATTAGCTCAAAGATCAATCACTAGATGCAAATTAGATGCACATTCATCAAAGAGATGTTAAATTCACAATGCAATTAAAATAACTCATGACAAGACAATTCAGGCAAAACGGAAGAGGAGGATGTATTGATTAATGTATGGAAACAAAATATCACTTCACAACACAGCAGGAAAATCATATGGCATGCAACTGTAGCTGGAGCACTGACTTTGTAAAACTGCATTGTAACTATGATTTTAAAGTGGTATCACAGTCTATAGTCAAATTGTTTCAAATAACCTATATACCGTATTATGTGTGTATTTCCCACATATATTTATCATGTATAAAGTACTGAATTACAGGTTAAATGAATGTAAATGTGTTCAGTAGGGAATCCTCTATTGTAGGTTTCTGTTCAACTGTTTCACATTCAAATGTTTTATGTCTGTTGAATTGTTTGTGTGCAGAGAATGGAAACATTTGTTGAAACGTTTCATTCTGTATAAATAAATGCTTAATGTTAGAGTATCATTCCCACCATTCTCTTTGACAGTTTTTTTTTTTTCTCATCCCATGCACCGGGGGTTCTTTAAATCACTATTTGTGACAAAATGGAATAGAAAGGAAAGGAAAAGTCAAAGATGACGGGTTCAGGTGAAGTCAGTGTGGAGTTAAGACACCAGCTGATGACTGCGATAAGTTCAGGAAGCACTTCCATAGGCTGTCTATTTATAGTATGCAGTGTGAGCAAGGACAACAGTGACTGGGAGACAGCATGAGTTAGTTGCAGTATTTCTATAGATGAGCGCAGTGAAAATGAAAAATAAACAAGTAATGGAAAGCAGCAGTTTGAAGGAGACACAGATGTGAGAATGACAGAGGGAATGGAGATTATACAGGAGGTAGGTACCTGCAACACTGAATAATTTACCTCTTTAATGCTCAAACAAGTTAAGCATTCATCATGGCAAAGCACTGGCAAGCAGTTTAGAGAAGCAAAAGAAACAAACAAAACATCAGGGTTAGAAAAAAGAATGTAAAACTGTATATTTGTGTTAATGAGAACCAGGCTGAACCGGAGAGTTGTAACTTTGAGTTTAACCTCGGGAAATAAAGTGGCCAGCGGGATAGGAAAGAAAAGGGAAACTAAAAGAAGCGAAAGAAAGAACCCCTCGTTCTAAATTTATAACGGCACAACACACAGAATGGATGGAAATGGAATACATTGTTCTGTGTCTTTTAGACACTAAGAGTCATCGTCTCAATAAAACCGCTGACTGAATAATCTACGTTGACACCTCTTACCTCTATTCACTTGAATGTACGCACACTCAAACCTCATGCAGCATAAATGTTTTCATTTATTATTTTGAATTGTTTCCTGTTTTAACTGAGTCAAAACGAGATATGATCCTTCATGAAAGCACATAATGTGCTTCAAAAAATATGTGCTCCTCTGGCTAATAGGTCAGCTACAGCATGCCAATGTTTCATGCGTAACCAATGCAAAGGAACTATTTGTCGCCCGTACATTAATGTAATGTATGTGTGCGTGTGTGTGTGTGTGAGGCACACGGAGAGAAGTGCGTGCGTGTGCATGCGTTTCGGTGGTCGGCGGGTGTTCTCGGTTGGTTGATTATTTGTTTGGTTGGTTAGGTTAAGGTTAGAGTATAGTTTGTTTGGGATCCTCAGCCAGTTGTCACGCACCTCCTCATTGTCCAGGCGGCGCTGCGTGTCGGTGATGAACTTGATGTACTGACTGGTCAGAGTCATCAGCTCACTGTAGCGGGTCCTCAGTGTTACATACTGATGCGGGTAGAAACAAACACATCGGGAATATTTTTACACGGTAATTGTTAATGGTCGAGTTGCCTTTCATAAAAAATACTCTACATTTTCTAAACATTCTTTCGAATAAGCACACCTCCTGAATAATGTTGTCGGAAGCAGAATCCAGTTTGGTTTTCTTCAAGGGAGAAGCAAGAGGCTCCACCTGAGCGTTGTAGGCGACCAACTGGAGCTCATAGTCCTATTAGCATTAAAAAGATCATCAGTTACGCCACAGAAAGTTTCTCTGAATACTCAAAATTACAATATTTACAAAAATATGAGCTAACTAGTGCTGTTTAAGGCTCACCTTGATAGTGTCGATGTATGCCTTAGCATATTTCTGACACTCGTCAACTTTGTCTTTGTTCTGTTCGATCTCCTCCAGCAGTTTCTGTTTGGAAACAACAGTTAAAATAACAATGAAGCTCAGTAGTTTCACCTGAAAACAAAAAGAGTGCTGTTAATATCGAGGGGTGTACAATATACCTTCTCCTGGGCAAGTTGTTCTTTCAGAGTTTTGCTGTCGGTGATGGGCGTGGCCTGGATCTTTTCCTGCCGCTGCTTGGCGTCTGCGATCCAGTGAATGAGCCAATCGTAGCTTTCGCGGTAGTAACCGAGCTGGCGACCGAGCTGCTCCAGCTCTCTCTGGCGAATGTCCATCTGGGTGAACACGGCCTTCCAGCGGTCCTGGAGGCTGGACAGTAGCTGGCGGTAGTGGTCCAGCTCGGCGTCCCGCTCGCTGTGAACGCGATACATCTTGTCGCTCACGGCGGAGGCCTTCTTCAGCTCCTCTTCCAGGGAGTCAAACACCGGCTGTTCACCATCAGCCTCAGCTCGCATTTTCTGGAAGTTCCATATAAAAAAAGTGCTCATATTCATCAGGACAAGACTGAACTATCATTAAGATAGAGCTGTATTTTGTTGTATCTTGTTCTGTATTTTATACACAATCACTTGAAAGAGTTTCTAACAGATGTTGAATTTTTGAACACAGAATTAAAAATAGCCATGTATTGTTTACCTTAAGCTTGGTTCTGTACGTCTCCACTTCCTTGACATCACCGGGCACGGTGTGAACCTCACGCAGACAGTCCTCATACTGCTTGAGAACTCCCTCAGCGCCGTGGGTGTTACGGATGACCATTTCTACAGTCTTTAACCTGGGAACAAGACACAATTTATGAATTAAGAAGACCTGGTGGCGTTAGGAAACAGCGTACGTTCTCTTTAGAGTAAGTTGTTGGTGACTCACTTGTCGAGATAAACGGAGGAGAGCGTGTAGGCGTGATCCATCTTCTGCACAGTGACGTCCAGCTCTGACCGCAGCACGGGAGCTGAGGCAGACGGCTGAGGGGAGGCCAAGACTTCTTTTGTCTTTACAGACACCTTGTCAAGGTCCTTCTTAAGTCCCTGGAGCTGTACCTGGATTTTCTGCACGACAGAACAGGACCAGGGTTTTAACAAGATGAAATGGGAACAAAACATCAGCTAAAGTCAGCTTAATATGCAGAGCAGGTTCCACAACAATTGACTTCAGAAATGCTGCGAGGGACTTTTACAATTTAAAATTGAGCTGTGCAGGTTCTCTGTGTTCTGGATCAGCCAGAGGCACTGCGCAAATGTGCACAGTCTCAGATGAGGAGGAATCGGAGCAGCTGTCGAAGGTAGGTAACCACTGCACTATCTTCAGGATAAACTCAAAACCTTGAAGCAATTTCAATTCTCTGCTGTATTTTCACATTTCAAACCTACAACTATGGAAGCTTTCGCTTAATTTCTACAACTCATATCGTAGTGGCCTTGTGGACGACTGTGATGAAATATGGGTACAAACAGCTCTGCTTTTTATCCAATTATTGAACTGTCTTCCTGTTTTTTACCCCAGAATATCTGATCTTGTTTTGTTTAGACATGATTGCAATTTCTGCACATGACAGCAGTTAAATTGGAGTTAAGTACCTTCTGCTCTGTTGTCTTCTGGACACATTCTTTCAGAGGCTCGTTCTCCACAGGTTTGCGAATACGGGCCACAGTCTGAGTCTCACAGTCCTCTATACGCAGACGCAGGTCCTTGATCTCAGAGATGTAGTTCTTACACAGGGTCTCATCTTGTTGACCTGTGTGACAGCATTTGTGTTGGTTTAGAACAGCAGGAATAGAAAAGCGTATTGGGCCGAAAGGTGAGGCTGAAGGAAAAAAAAAACTTTTAAACTTAAAGCAAAGAACTGTTCAGATAAAAGTTTTTTTTACATGACACAGATATGTCATGTTTAGGAAGAGATATCAGTGTTTCCCACACGCAGAATTTATTTGGGTGTGCCGTCCAGGTTTATTATGGCTGACCCACTTCAGCAGTTTTCATTTTTTTATCCGTGAGAACAAGGCCAACCGTGATCAATTCACTGGTGGATAATCTCCCCTCGCTCTACAACAACAGCAAGGCCAGCCCTATGCGTCACTGAATGAGTGAGAAGGTTCGCTAAATACCGTGACTTCCCTTTCAAATTAAAGATAGTTACTTTATTAATCCCACAAGGGGAAATGTTTTCACTACAGCAGCATTTATAGTTACAGGAAAGCAATAAAACAACAGTAAAAAATATTAAATATAAAAATGCACAAAGACCTTGTTTCAAATTAAAAGTCCTCTAATGTTTTGCACAAAAGTCATCCATGTAATAGGTTTTGACCTAGTCTTATGTTTCTTTCAGAGCCTTGCTGGGAACACTTAGTTTCAGCTTATGTACATATTAGACTAGAATGCCTATTTTCACTCTTTTCAAACACAAGAATTGTGAGCACTGCAGGAGCTTGCATGTGAGGCATTTAAGTAATATGGTAAATTGTAGCATCTATCAGTAGTCTGCATGTATGACATTTAGTAGACATCTATAAATTGTAGCTACAGAAAATACACTTCCTACACTCTCCCCCTCTAAGCTGCATGAATCTCTGCATACACATCGCTTACACGCCGCACCACAAGTAAATTCTTACCGTGTTGGAAACACTGGATACTAATGCATAACTCAGACGCGATCATGTCTTTGCAAACATCTATTGCATTTTCAATCCATTGTTCCACTGCGGTGCATTTAAAGCCCGATCGTACATGCAGTTCCTCATGTGTTGTGTCTCAAACACACGGAGCTTCATAAAAGCTACATCCATAGCAGACGTTAAATAGCATGTATTTTCTATCTAAGTAATCACACCATTATGTAATATCATAACAAAAAGCATTAACACACTGTCGCCTAACTTACAACACGAGTTCTACTTGGTGCAGTGCTGCCAGAAAAAGAAACTTGGAAACCAAAACAACATGCAGTCACACAACTCTAATCTGAACACTAATGCTTGTAATGTGAACATCCAATCAAAGGCTCGGAAGCGTGTGCACGCATTAGATTGGTGAGCTGTAGCTTTGGCTGGCTGTACGTCACTCACCTTTGATCCTAACAACCATTAGTCCTGAAATGTGAATTGACAATCATATACTGTAAAATAGCTACACACTTATTGTATATTCCCTTAATATAACCAGGAATGATAAAACTGACTTTGTGGTTTAGGGAACAGATTGTACCTTTCTCCATGGAGCGCAGCAGGTTGTCGAAGTGCTGGGTGCACTTGGTGTAGTCCTCCTCGACCTGCATGCGGTCATCGGGGCCGAAGAGCTGCGAGTCCTGGCTGTCGCGCATGTAGTCCTGGTAGTGGAGCTCCAGGTTCCTCACGATCAGCCGGTATTCCTCTGATTTCATGGTCTTTAACTGCCGAGGGTGGAGAAGAAAGGAGGGAGGATGAGAAGGATGAGGAGGCAGGACTTTCTCTGTTGAATTTCATCTCAAATTCTGAAGGGGTTGATGTTGTAATTTAATTTGGTGCTGATTTTGTGGTTTGTTATATTGTTGAATCTATTGTAGAATCGTTAAAGCACAAACAATTCCCTGTTGCCGTTCATTTTGTTTCAGTGCCTTCCTTGAACAGCCCCCTCTTTGGACCTCAGGCTCTTTACTCCCAAACCTCAGACAGACATTGATTGTTTGGGCTTAGTTTACAAAGTGTTAATACCAACCGTGGTGATGTTCCAGGAGCGGATCTGTGTGAAGTCTTTCATCAGGTACTGCCAAGACAGCAGACTCTTCATGTTTGTATGGAGCATCTGCCACATGGACACCATCTGCTGATGACCTCCCTCCAGACTAGAGAAGAACAGGAATGACAAATAAGGAACAAAGAGATGACACCATAGAAATGATCAGGCAGAAAGTTTCGGACGTTAAATGACAGACATGGTGAAGAAAATTCCATATAAATATTGTTGTCACACAGGTGACATGTTTTTTGATTGTTTTACTGTATTCTGACCTCGACACGCTGTCCACAGCGTCCTTGTTGACTGGAGGCACCATGAAGCAGACAGAAGGCACCACCGCCTCGTGTCCGGAACGGTTCAACACCTTCCACTTGAAGGGCTGAGAGTTGTTGAGGAGAGCACACTCATCTCCTTTATGGACAGTGATCTGAAACGGAATCCAGGACCCATTAAAGAAGGCTTATTCAACAATATCACCACTGGAGGATGATTACTGTATCATGGTTCTTCTAACCTCCTGCTGCTTGAAGTCACAGACAGCCTGAATGGGCAGTTTGCCTTTGATGGAGGTGGTGGGGTTGCGTGGCTTCAGCTGGATGATGGACTTGGCCCTCTTGTTCAGGCCGCTCACCAGAGTCTTGAATTCATTCAGCTGTTCTTTCTCCTCCTGTTGGAAACGAGGACAACATAGATTAGAATAAAATAAATCTCCACCTTCCTGACACGAGTATACATGACTGTAAGCATGCACATGTACTCACCACTGCATCCTGCAGCAGATCCTCCACCCGCGTGGCTGTTGTAGAGCGATCGCAGCTGTATTTCTTTTTCATGTTCTCTTGCATTTTCTTCATCTTGTCCTGAGCGTCTTTCACATCAGCGAAGAACTGAAAAGACAGAGCCAGAAAATGTCTCAGTCTCCACAAAAATAGATGGATGTTTATAAGTGTGAATTTGACCGATTGATTAGTTTCAGTGCTCCACACCTGGTAGTAGGCTGTGTTTTCTTTGAGATGAGCCTCTAAGCAGCAGCACAGCTGGAGGAGCCAGCTCCACTGAGTCTGCAGGGCAGCTGTGAAGGCCTGGAGGACACCAAGAAGACATAGTGGCTTAGTTTGGTGATCGGTGGGTACATTTTGGAGTAAATGCTGTATGTGGATGTTTCATTACTCCTGTAATCACCTCAACTGTCTTCTTGCCAGGATGTCCATTCTTGACAAGTTTGTCTCCCATGGCCTGGATGTCATTGACCTTTTTCTCCCTCAGCTCCAGCTCTCTCATGAGACCCTGAACAATCCAGGAGACACAGTTAATGATAATCACGGGACAAAAATCCTGATTATTTATTTAACAAGGGCATTAAATGACTGAGATTAAAGAATTAAAAAAAATGAATGACAGCGTTGTGTGACTGCAGAGGTCTTGCTCTGCCTCTGAAACGTACCGAGTAATTGTCTTTCTTAGCCGACATGTTGCTGTTCCTGTCACTCCAGTCAAAGTTGACCTCTTCCTCTTCTTTGTCATTTAACCACATCAGTTCCTTCGTGGCAGCGCTGACAAAGACATGAAGTGAATCCAAATTCCTGAGGCGGGACTTAGAAGAGTTCTGAAAAAAGAATGAATCAAATGATCAATAGTTGATGAAGAAAAAAATGCATTCAAATACCGACAACTACAACTTAAGGTAATACAAAAATCTAAATGTTATCCACAAAACAGTGTTTGAAATATGAAAATATTTACCAGTAGTTTGCCGTACTGAAGGTCCAGTTTTCCAAGGTATTCTCTGTACGTTCCTTTACTCACAGGAGATAACTGGTTCTATAGAATATATAAGATGCAAGACATTACTCAGAAGCAAGAGAATCACTAACATCCACTTATTTTCTTCTAAAATCAATGTCAGACGGTCTGTATTTGTTTCCACTGGTCTGATAAGATCAATACCTCGTCAGCCCTGGCCCGTTCGATCTTGGATTTGAAGTCCTCCACGGTCTGATGCAGGCCTCTGTGGCTGCCCAGCTGGGAATCCACCGAGGGAAGATCAGATCCCCACTCAGCTTCATCGAGGCGATGCTGGTTCTCCTCCACCCAGGTCAGCAGGTCTTTCACGTAGCGCAGGGTGACATCATCCAACTCAGGCCGCACCTTAATGGTGGTCTGCTTGATGCTCTGGCTCATCAGGGGAACCTGGGCAGTTGTCACGGTCGACTTCAGACGAAGATTGTAATCGGTGCGCAAATTCACCAGGCGCTCATGGAGGCGGTAAACTCTGTGGAGGTGAAAACAACAGCCAGCTGTTAGTTCAACATATTTTGGACTTTTTCATTTAAGTGCTTGACTGACGTCCCTGACCTGCTTCGTCACATAATGTACTCTGCTGATAGTTTACTTTAATGCAGCGTACACATACTGTAGCACCTACCTGCGGTACATCTGTTCAGCCTGAGGGTGGCGCCCATCCTTCAGGATCTGCACATCATTGAAGAGCAGGCGAATCATGTTGTCTGCCTTGTCCAGCTCCCTCTCCACCTCAGCTGTGTGCTGAGCTGGTTTCCCTGCATTCAGCAGACGGATGTCCTGAAGGAAACACAGCAAATACAATTATTCCATTTTATTTCTTTTAAAGTGCCACCCAAAATGAAAGTGACGGACACGTAAACATATTTCTTTGCTTGAAGGATTGCAGAGTCCTCTTAAGATGTTTTTGTGTGGGTACACTCTTGTCTTATGAATATCTGATTGGATTGATGTTGAGTTTGACTAATTTATGTGACAGGAACCTAAAAACTGCTGCAATATCATTCGGAAAACGTGTTGTAGTAATGATGAGCTCTACGGCTACAATATCACGATTTTTACTACGTGATTATTGTAGCCAAAAGAATTCATGATAATGATATCGTTGCGATATCTATTGAAAATTTAAAGGAAATAATAATAACGCTATCAGGAGAGTTGTTACGCTATATCTGTATTGGTCACAAGTGGTGGTATTGATGCCTCATACTGATTACGTAAAACTGTGACACTAATGAATGAGGTGAGGCAACAATTAATGTTTTGAATTCATCCTTGATCTTTTTATAAAAGACCAATTGAATTTAATTGAGTATAGATCAATAATAAAATTCAAACCTGATTTGGTCGGCATACAAATATCCACCTACAGTTGATCATTTTTATGAATATACCACTTTCCCACCTTGTGCACTTATGGTATAAAGTCATAGCCTATTTTATTTATCTTTGTTTGTCTTTATTGAAAAGAGGCTTTGAGTAAAAACCATCACTGCACTAGGTTTGAAGGTAGTATATAAACCTATATTGATTATGTACATTACAAATATGTAAGTGGACGACCCTGTAATCTAACAAGGATAGAGATTACTCTTTTGTCTCCCCCCATATAAAGTACAACTTAACTACGACCATTGGTTATTATAAACCCTGTTTTGCCGAGTCTTTTTATTTGATAAATATACAGCAGGTGACAAACAGCAAAAAGGAACAAAACTGTCACCTTTAGTGTAAACCAGATACAGTAGGTACTAACGCTTGACTATTCAAGATCGTTTCAATGTGCTTAATTAACACAATATCAATATTTCATTATATCATTAATATCACAGTTATTGTCAACACCAGTATATCGTAACACTCTTACTCTAGACTGCTGCTAAAGCTGAAATCTGTATTCTCTCATTTTTTTTTTAAAATTGTGTTATTATTGTATTCTTTTTAGATATGATTTAATATGTAACTGTTTGAGAAACAAAATGAAACAGTAACAGTTATTTGTGATAATCTTCTGGATACACTGTCAGTTTATGAACACATACGGTTAAAGCACAGAGTAGCTTGGACCTGTAGAGGACTCACCGCTTGCAGCAGAGACTCCAGGTGGCTGAGCTGCTCGTCACATGGCGCCGACTCCATCTGGACTTTACTGAAAATCCTCTGGAGCCTCTCGAGTCTGGATAACATAAGATCCATCAAATAAAGTTGAGATTGATAAAACGAAATTCAATGGTGCTAATTCCTTAGTCATGCACAGTCCTTGACATTTCAAGGACTAAAAACCCTGTTACAAAAGCTAAAGTTTGCAACACGTCGGTCAGATAACTTACGCCCACCTGCGTTGCAGCAAATACTCCAATTTATGAGGGTCCGTCACAAACGCCATACCTCAGCTCTTCTTTATATATAATAGTCCAAGTAATGAGAAACTTAGCTCCTCTCACAGTCCCATTAATCTGGCACAAGCTCTGTGAGGCAAAAATGTCCTGACAATGAGGTCCAGTGTGTTCATTCAGCCATTCCAGCTCTCAGAACCGTAAACAAGGCTGTCAGACTAACAGATGATGACCGGACAATCTCGTGACACAACACCATCCCATGTTCCAGCCATGACGTAACATTGCTTTAAATACATACAAAAAAAATGCACCATGTCTCAACCTATTTCATCATACCTAATTAACCAATCATGAGGAATGCATCTCTCTGGTTTTGTTACAAGCCAACAAACAAAACAAGAAAAACAACAGTCTGTCACTAGAGTTGTATTTCTTCCAGCAGAGGGAAAGTGGGCAAAATACTTTAAATTGGTAATAACACATCTCTAATGCAAAAATCATGTTCTTAGTTAAGTAATTGAAGTCAATAGTAACTCAAAATAGAATTGGAAATGACATAATTTTATAACTGTTATTTTATCTTTAGTAGCAGGTCGGCTAATTCGATAACACTGAAGCTAAAGCCAGGCTTTTAGCTAGTTTGCATTTTTGAGTTGTTATTAGGAGTTCTTGATAAAACTAAATACATATTGGTCCTCTGTTTTTTTTAAATGGATTTTGTTTAATAACATTTTTTTTTATCTTATTAATGCTCTGAATTCAAATACCATGATGACAAATGTTCTTTTAGTATTTGTGTAATACTTTCTTCTTGGCGCTGCTGGTGGAAGCCATGATTAAGAATGATCCTGTAATTTATTTGGTTGATATGGTGCCTGACTGTTCCGCTGTTGTAACCACAAACTCACAAGTTCCATTTGAATGCAGCACGGCGACAATTAAAACTGGACCACTGTGACATACTGTGTATTATTCCATATCCACCACTGCACTAACCTCTCAAACTCTATCCTGAGCAGCCGTTCTCTCTCCAGGATGGCCACATGGAGTCGACCCCATTCTTTCTCCACATCAATGGGATGGTAGCTTGGAGGGACCTTCACCTGACCAGCATGCACTGCACTCTGTGGACAGGTTGAAGTACAATGCATTGGTTACTAAGCATGAATAGATTATTATGGATAGAAAAAAAATATAACACAATACCAAAAAAAATGTGGTTCGCTTGCCTCAAAGGATTGGTAGATGTGTTTGGAGTGGTTCTTGTCGGTCTCTTTCACTGGCAGTTCGTTCTCCTTGAACTTCAAGAACTGGCGCCAAAGAAGCTAAAGAAAGAATACACGCAAGGAACATTTACATTGGCAGTTCATATTTTCTTTTTTCATTCAATTAATTCTTAAGTGTTTTTCCTACATTTTGTTGTATGTTCCGAGAGGAAAGGATCCTGCATCAGTGTAACATAATGAAACTTTGAATTTACTGTGTAAAAATTACACATCGTGTCCATATTCAGACAACAAATTGAAACAATATGTAGATCACTCTCGGATAAATCAATCCTAATCTTCATTTTCTCAATAAAATGAGTACAGTAAAGTAATATAAAATCATGTGGCAGTTCTTGGCCTGCATACAGTGAGGCGATGTATCCTCTGAAAGCACCATTCACACATCCCCATGACCAGTGTAAATTAAATCCACCCTGTAACAGAATTACATAATTTTACTGTTCGGATTCCTACAGAAGAAATATTCCAAATTTAACTCGGTTCAGGGTTTTTAAAAAGCACACCCAAAATTGTTATTTTTGATGATGCTGTTCTGTGAATAATGTGACTTCAAAGAGAATTAGGAGGACTATTAAAGTCACTCTATGCTTTTGTTGTGACAGGGCTAACAGGGAGTGGCAGAGTGGTGCTTCTTCTTCTTAAGAGTAACCTTTTAAGCCCTAGAGGCCCCCAATTGGGGGCCGGGGAGAAGACTTAGCAAAACTATTATTAAAATATGGACATATGTACTGATATTTACACAACTGAACAAATCTCACAAGTGTTTCCTTTATTATTACACCAACATTATTCAAATAGACCTTGTGGTTGCATAGATATACTCTTTTTAGTATGGGTATGCAATTTTCGAGCAGAGGCCTAAACAATAGTTGTGTTTTTAAAAGGCTAAGTTGAACATTTTGGCTGCATTTTCTCAGCCCCGGTAATGCCACACCTACAGTTGAACAATGAATACAGTTACCTCTATCTGCCCACAGCCAGACATTATGTAAATAAGTTCTTTGAATCTACAATGGATGGCTGCCAAAACCACTTTTTCACAATAATTACATGTCTAATACATACACTGTTTTAATTGATCTTGTAATAACATAATGAGGACGTTTTCTTGGCGAGCACTGAGGGAAACATTGCTTTTTGTGTCATAACAGAATCCTCAGCCCAGTGGCACAATAACAGCACATCATTTGCATATAAACTCACCTCTATCTCCTCGTAGCTGGCTGGGAACTTCCTCTCTTCGAAGACCATGACATGGTGGCGGATCCACTGGAGCAGGAGAGTCACCAGCTCGTAGTACTCCTGCCAGCGCAGCTCCAGCTCCTGCAGCCGACACAGCAGAAAAGATCGCTGGGAGATTAACAACAACAAACAGGAGGGCTCTTCTTCTACTGCGTCTACCATTTTCATTCACTCACACACCATCCTCAACTCAATTAGGTAGCAACAATTCAGGTCTTGTGTAAGCAGGACAGCAAGGCAGAAAGTAGGGAAGGGGTTGTTGAAGCGGGCAGAGGTGGAGGGAAAAGTGGGAGACGGAAACAATGGTGGGAGACAGACGGAGAGCAGCACATTTTTTCAGATTATATTCATGTACAGTTGCACCTACGACTAACATAGACAATTGTCAAAAGTGAGGTCAATATTCCCTCTTATATCGGTCAACTTTAAGATCAAGGCTTTAACTAGAGTTAGAATATGAATCTGTAAATCTGTATAAACTACAAGCTTCACTTGAACAGACGATGGGTGTCAATCCACATTTGAGCTCCAGCCTCTGTCTTGGCAGTGCGAGCACCACAGTTTGCTAATTTCCTGTGATACTTGGTTTCACAAGACTTCTATTTCTCTTTGAACTGGTAGCACTGGAAAACCCTGACAACAAAAGCTCATCTATCAGCGCAGTCACAAGATTGTTCAGTTTTGATTAAAACTGATCAAGCATCCAATCAGATTAAACCAGAGCAAACATTTTTGTTACCCTGAAGCCCATTTATAGCATTGTATAAGTTTCCATATTTTTGCTTACATTAGCTCGGGCGCCGTCGTGTGCATCAGTGCGAGGCATGGCATCGTACAAGGATGACACGTACGTGATGATGGATTTCTCATCAGGGTGTTGGACATCAACATCTGAAAGGATAAGGTCATATTAAGTCATGTGACATGTGATCCAACAATCGGTAACGTGAAGAGATATCGTAGCTAAGACTAAATCAATTGTGGGCAGTCTTACCCTCCGGGTCCAGAAGGCGTGTCACTCCCAGGTCTCTCTCAGCCACTCCGAAGGCCTGTTCAAGGTTCTCCAGGTTGGTCTGTCGGTACACTTTACCCATGTCGATGAGTCTGGGACTAGGCAATGAAAAAAATGCAACTGATCACCCTCGGGGTCTTGTTGAGAGTAAAATTGTAATCTTCAGAAGTGAAGCGTATTCATAGACATCATAAAACGATTTGGTGAATATTTTGTGTATGAAGCTGTGAGCAATAGCTGGATGGAGCCAGAGTTACTGCAGACCAGAGTCAGTCTGTGTTGTGATTGTAGCGTGGAAACCCTGTTCACATTAAGATCTGCTCAGTCACTCCGAAGGATGGACCAAACAGTGACAAGTGGGAGTAGCTAAGTGCAATGAAGTTGAAGTCAAGTGTTTGTTTCGAAATGTAGTTTCAACAATAGCGGCTGGGGTAGAGCTAGATTACGCTATATGAACAGTTGTAACACCACTGGGTGAGGGTCTCTGTTGTTTACAGTTTGGTGAGTTATGGCACACAACATACATCAATGGTCCTCAATGCTGATTTGTTAAAGGATGTTCCAATAGTTTCAAAATAAACCCGAGGTCCACACCCATTAGGATACAACAACTGGAAACAATACCTACTGGGCGTAGCCAAACTCTATCTATTCATGAAGTCAATTTGGGTCCGGTAATATGAGACTACACTACAGTATCATAAGATAACTTCAGAGTTTTCTCAAAATCATCAGTTTATGACTATTGCCATAACCCTACGGACAGTGATGTCTAAGTGGGACCATATGGCCTTTAAGTAACCGTGCAGCCGTATTTATTGTATTTACTGTTCCACACATCAAACTGATAACCTGGGTATCAGTTAAAAGAACAGGATAAAGGGCTAAATGTCACACAGAAGTGCGCTGCCAGAATTAATGAGGTCGGTGCAGGCATGTAACGGTATTACCCAAATATGTTAGCAGAGAAGCTCTTGAAACCTTCTGCCAATGGCTAAATGCTGTAAAGAGCCCACCTGTTCACTTTCTGACAAACCTGTGTCAGCACCTGCCTTTTTGGCCTCTGGGCATTTGACTCTCCATGGCAGATGTCAGAGCATCTATAGGTGGAATGTCATTTAAAGAGAAGCGCACAAAATCAGAGCTGGCACATCTTAACTCGGCAACCAGCCACAGCTTGACCCCCAGAAGAGGCAAAAGTTCAAGTCTCCAGAGAGCACAATGCATCACAGAACCTCACCTCAACTATCATACGTACTTACTTGACTATTACACAAGTTACAATCAGAATATCCAACACTATAGCCATTTTAAAAACATTTCAAAATCATCAAAATTATTGCCATTAGGTCAGCAAAACCATGCAGATTCACACAGCTCTCCGATGCGTGGAGTGGAATGGAAGGCGGTTTGTCCATACACGGGGGAAGACTCCACATGATGGATTTCTCGAACAGAGTATTGCTTCGTCGGCCGAGGGGAGCTGTTCGGGCTCTGGCTCTCTCTTCCCTGAAAGCTACCGGACTTCCATCTGTGGCCCAGTTCCTCGCTGCTGGAGCGGACCCCTGAGCTATGAGAACCCCGCCCTGAGTCCCAGGAGGATCCCTCTGATGGGATATCCTCACACAACATGACCACCCGGTCGTCCACATCGCTGACCGATCCCGACTTTCCACCAAGGAAGCCCAGGCTGACCTTCTTCCGTTTAGACTTCTTCCTTATACTGAACATGTTAATATCTGCAGAAGGTCCTTGTCCAGTGCCAAGTAAACGATGAAGCTTTAGTTCCAGTTACAGGTGCATTTACTCATTTAAATATATCTTTTGAAGGCTTTGACGGTTGCATGTAAATCCACCCTGGCATTGTCTCAGGTGCCCGTCATCTTCTGAAGATCTTCTTAATCCTTCTGAAAAAGCCTCCTAGTTGTTCAGCCAGGTCACTGCTCCTTAATCAAGCGTTACTACCTTGAAGTTAAATTCAACTGTGGCTTTGCATATCCAGTTTGGAAACCTTCACACATGCACATTAACCCTGCATAATCTTGAATTCCCTGAATGGACACATTTTCAGCACTAGACTGCCCTGACTTTTGCCTCAGCACAAAGTAACACTGCCGTTTTCATACAGAAGACAAGTGAGTGCTACAGTTACGCCCACACACCACACCCCTGACCTTTATGAAAGGCAGCAGTGAGCCAGCCTCAGCAGTCTCCAAAAAAGAAAAAAAAAAGTTGCAGGTACACGCTCGAGTTGAAGGAAACCTGTCCCTGCAGGCATCTTTTTCTTTCAAGCCATAATGGCTCTAAAGAAATACACCTCACTGAGCATTTCTCTCATCAATTGAGTTTTTCTTTGCTCTCTGGCCTTTGCATGAATGCCACTGTTATGAAACCCACCAAGAGCAAACTTCATTGACAAATCTTCCTGAGAAATGCATGCACATACATTTCCCAGGATGTTGACACACAAAGCGATTTCTAACCACTAATTCACTATAAAGACACACAACAGCGACGGGGGAATTAGCATATTAAGGGTTCAGCTGCAAGGGCTTTACATTTCACTTTTTAATTCTGGGTTCTTAACAATTTAATGATAATCACATTTAATGGAGAAATTATCATCTTAACACAATAGCTAGGGAAGTAGAGAATTACTCATAGCCAACGCCTACCTGTGGTATTCCAAGCCTGAAGGCTTGAAATGTTCAAAGAGACACATAAATACAGATTTTATTAAGGAAGCCTGAGTACTGTTAGGTGCTAAGTAAATAGAAAAAAAATAGAGAATGGCAAAAAATATTACACTTTCAAGCCTGAGTCCATAAATGAAGCTTGACTATTTCAATTTTAGCAATGGTAGCACAAGTATGTACAGCAGTGGGTCTCAACTAGTGGCTCCAAAAGTGGTTTATGTGACCATTTTGAGGCGGTTGAAGATGGGCGCGTAAAAAAAAATGTTAAGGGGTGAGGTGAAAAAAAATCAAACTTTTAGTTTGAAGTCTACAGAAATTCTTCCTCCGCGCTTTTTATTTTCAAGGGTACATGTTTCCCATGACGCAGCGTCAGCAGTAGCCACTTGCTACCAGTGTTGGCATGACAGTAACAACCAAAACAAATACCATTGTCTCACTCGTTAGGACACGTTTGACAAATTGTAAACAAGGTTAGGATTAATTCAGTCTGACTTTTTACATACAGTTCAGTTTAAATTCCTGAAACTTGATGAGTATTATGAGTTTAAATTGATACGCTTGGAATTCATTGTTTGCTATTGTTTTTATTAGCCATATTTTAGCTTTTTTGTTGTCGTTGTGTTTTTAACAATGCATAAAAACATTGTGTATTTTTTACGAATTAAATTTGAGTGGTGAGTTAATGACTCAAAAAAAAATATGGTCCTGAGGCGGGACCGGTTGAGAACCACTGACGTACAATATATGAAGGCTCTACACTGATAAAGCAATATGACCCATCTTTCCATTAAACTAAATCAGCCATAGTACCATAAAAGAGCCACGTTGTGGTTATTGTGTCTAAAGTTGTTAAAGGAGTAGTCGATTCGTGTCAATACTGAGAGCAGGATTGAATTACAGAGCAGGTTTAAACTGGTATTGTGAAGTGTAATTTGACCTTTGAAAGCTTTCCAAGGTTTCCCTCCTGCTCCACTGCACTCAATATTAAATTATAATTAAGAACTTATTGATGGTGGTGTGTCATAACAACAGTGAGAATGCCCTGCATCTTTGGGACAGTACTGTTCTATACAATATATTTTGACAATGCAGTGACCTGCTGTTCTGTCTCTTTTTGTATCACTTTTGATTTGATATCGACCGCACTTACTAGTGCTTGTTTATGACGGCGTTGAAGAGTTTGCCATCCCTCCAGCTGGTGGTGAAGTTGTCGCAGCGGATGCCCTGGTAGCCGTCCGTCATCCTCTGGGACCAGAGCAGCAGCTTCTCCTTGGCCGTCATGTCTTCTGACTGGCCGTTGATCTGAATGTCTGAGATCTGAGATAATGTATACAGATAGTGTTAACACAGAGGAAGATGAAGGATCTGTAGATACTATTTATTGAAGAAATGTGAAAAAAAATTAATCTTTAGTGGAAACTAAAGGATGCAATTTAACAAGAATTACCTGAAACCGCAATAGTTCATTTTTAAGGCAATGTGATTATCATCATTACTGTTAGATTAATACCTTAATAATCATTTATTGATGTATTTTGTAGTTGAGCAATATATTTGCATTATACTGTATAAATCTATTAGGATTAGTAGATTGGTGTGTTGGTTCACATCATGCAGCAGGATTTCTGCCTGGTCTAGTCTGGGAAAACGCCGCTGCGGCTGTGGCATCAAGATAACTTTTCATTTGGGGAATTTGGGGGTAGAAAAGATTAGTCATAGCAGGCAGTGCTTTTTTCCATTGAATAAATGCGATTATTTGTGTGTGTGTGTGTGTGTGTGTGTTTGCATGTAATCAAGGCTGTTGGCACTCAAATTCTTCTCTTCTCGTTGCTCTAACCTGCAAATCTGAGAACTTGAAATGAGGCAGACATTTCAAAATAATATGTTCTAGAGACATACTTCAAAAGCATATCATTTCCTCTTTATGTGCAAATTAATTTTAATTTTGGATAATCACACTGTGGGATTTAACACTGCATTACATGTTAAGAATGAAATCGTACTCCTTCATCCTTTGATGCTGAGCCTCAATGACTCACTGGTAACCACCACCCAGCTGTCTTATTTTCCTTCTATTGTATAAAAGTATAAAGAGTCTGGGAACAGTGCGTGTCTAAGAGCCCCAATGGTATCTTTATCAGGTCACCTCATCAAACCACACCAATGTCGCCTTGGTTTCCCATGCTCAGCCTCGCCTTTTTTCAGTATTAACCAAAACAGCTTCTTACATGGGTGGCAACGAGCCATGATTACCGGGATTTCTGCCAGGCAGCTCTTTGCATACACAGGAAAAGTAGAAAACACTGGCGTGTATGGGATGTGACTGGGAGTGTAGCATGCCGACAGAGTTGTACACTCCGCCTGGCACACCCTCCCCTTGGGAGTGAGTGACTCATACTAACACACCCTGATGGTGTTTTATTTCTTTACACAGTTTATTATCTACAGAGCGCTACATAATGGACTGCAGAGTTAGTGTGTTGTCATAGTACTTCTAAGAATATGGTTATAATGAGGTTGTTTTGATCAGAAATTGTCACTCAGAGAGTAATTTTGAAGTCCATTCTGATTGGCTCCAAGGAGACGGGAAACAGGAGCTGATTGGTGCAGATCCCAGAGACAGAGGTACAGAGCAATATTATAATGGAGCACAACACTGACGGAGGAGGAGACCTGGAAATGGAGGATGATGGTCCATATTAACCCCAGGGTCAGCTTGGGGTTCCCATCTGCTATGTCATCATTTCGGATGTTAACCAGTTTAACCTAAAAAAAAAAAAAAAAACGGTCATATTAGCCTGATGATTACAGCTTCATGTGAATTCACAGATACAATCAGATGTCTGATAATTTGATGGATCATACCTGCCGGTGTTTGAGGAAGTCCAGTGCTATCTGTACATTCTGCAGTTTGTGGAATCGCATGCGGCCTTTCTCTCGGGGCTGTGGAGGATAAAGAGGAGATAAAGAGGTGTTAAAGTACACTAAAGACACTCAGCAGTGCCACCGCTGTCAGAGATGGTCCTTTTGGTGTACCGGTGGAGGAGGAGGGAGGAGAGCATTCAATAACAATAAAGAAATGAATGATGGGAAAAACAAAAATCAATCGGAAAGGCATGTCATAAAAGGAAGAAATGTGGGAAGACTGGTGAAACTCATCAATGGGTAAATAATTCCTATAGATTTACAGTGTTGAATCCCCGATTCAAAATATCTCTCCTTTATTTGCCTTAATCCCATTGTTCACCAGCATCCCACAAAGTGGAAAACAAAAGATAAATGAATGGAAATAGCCTATTACAGCAGGAATGTTGCATTGAATGGGCTGCAAAAATGTTTTTTTTATTATTTAAGTCATCTGATTTCCTGAATGAATTAAATTAAAACTACGAACAACAAACAATATAATGGCAGGAAAGTGATGACTAAGCAAAGGAAAAAACTCTGCAAACAAACGCAAACTAAAGAAACTCTATAGATCTTGTTTATATTCAGCAGGTAAGCGGTTAAAGCAAGCCTGTCAATGACAGACATAAAGCCAACGAGCTAAATCAACATGACTGCAGGTCCATGCACAGCCACATTGCTGGGAAAGTGCGGATGAATCATCAATAAACTTAACTGGATGCTGACTGTAAATTACAAACCCACTCACCAACCCAGCGCTCCTGACTACGTCCCTCTCCCTCAGCTACCCCCAGCAAGAGCAGCGCAGAGGAGAGGAGGCGAAGGCCAGACGGCAAAGATCAGCACACACAGAGGAAGGTTAAAGAAAGGTGAGGGAGGGGAGGAACAGCAGGAGGAAGAGGAGCAGAAAAGTAGATCAGATAGGAGTCCAGTTCACAAACACACACACACAGACCAAATGTGTTAATGTGTTCAGGCTATGGAGGCATTCCCAAGAGGAGCAGAGTCGGAGCCGGTGGAAGAGAGCGATGAACTACAGCCACAGCAGCAGAGAAGCTTCTGATCAGATCTGAACTCAAGAACATGAAGTACCAGCTGCCTGCTGCTGGCTTTACATTTGTATGTCAGTGGTATGATCAGGAAAAGTTAAAGAAATAGAAAAGATGACTCGTGAGATAAAGAGAAAGGATCACAGACTTAAAGGAGCAACAAGTAGGATTTTTAGTTTAACAGATCCAAAAGATTAACTGGAATTATCCACAGAATCAGAACAAATAGCAGTTTTGATATTACGTCAAAGACTTCTATGTCAGCATGCTAACCCGCGCTGTCACGTCTCGTGATACCAGCCCTCACCTCAAGAGGCAACAGTGAGTCACTGTGGCATCCAGACTGCCGTCAGTCCAACATGAGAGGAAGAGGAAGTCGCGTATGCTAACCTCTTGTTACAATTAATGGATCATTAAAGGCGACAACAGAGAAACATTGGTGTTGCTTTAAAATGCTGGAGAAAGCTCTTGGTGAGTTAGGGAACAAAATGTTCTGCTAAACTTGCAGTGTTTTTTAGTGACTGGACAGTAAACGGCTTTGAAAGCTGATGATGGCTGTGTAGCAATTGCTAATAGAGGTAAATACGTGTTTAACGTCACTGACTGTTAATATGTTAAGGAACCTGTTTGTAAATAACTCGATGAGCATGTTATCTACCAAACTGAAGCAATTCTGTGTAGCAAACAAAGCAAATGTGCTGACCTTCATTGGGCAATTCAAAACGAATCTTTAGTGCAGCCAACGACAAAATAAACTGGACCGAAAAATATATATAATGGTGCCCACTCCTGGGTCCATATAACCAACGCTTATATAACAACAGTTAACCAGCAGCAGAGCAATAATATGCAAATTTTGACCAAACTGCAGAAACTCTGGGAACCAGACTGAGGGCAGAATTGATGATAGAATGACTCACCATCGCCCCTTAACGTGCAAAGTGGTATTACAAGACGGGACTAAGGTCGTACATATTGCACCTTTAAGAACCGCGAGACTCAGTTAACGGGTCTTTGTTTAGACAGGTTCGGCTCAGGTTAGGCCTTTGACTGAGAACTTGGCTGCAGTGAATTATAATCTGTTGCAGCAGGTTGGGCATTCCAGGTCGACTTAAGTGCTCCCAGTGTTATCAGTCAGGATTAGGTTGGACGGTCGGATGTAAAATGATGCAGAGCTCAAATGCATTTGTCATTGACGTCAGGACTCACCAGTGTTTCCCCAGAGAGGACCTCCAAGAGGGAGATCAGGTTATGTCCATCTCGAAGGTCTTCGTACAGGTCTGTCACGTGACGCTGGGACTGTCGGGAGGAGAGGGAAACACAGAAAGGGTTTATGTCACGAGAATTCAAGATGCAACCACTGTGAATTAAACTGGCAATCCAACCTGCAAATTTAGTCAGAGCAACGTGGTGCAGTTTTGTGCAATATATGCAATATTACCGCATTACCTTATTTAACCTTTATATTATTATGTTGAAACTTTAAATCTGATAACATGGCAAACATGATGGCAAAAGGTTTGAGTTAATCATTTTTAGCTGCAGGTAAGTGAATAAATTCACTGTAGTGCTCAGGGCATTCTCCGAACTGGCACAATTCTACACAGGTCAGGAATGCATAGCCGTGAGCAGCCGAGCCTGACTCCAAATACCGAATGGCAGCTGCCAATCCTTCACAAATGATAGATAGGACTATACATAGTTATGGTAAAAAAAAAAAAAAAAAAAGGTGTTTTGGTTAATATGAAAGTGACTAAAATACAAAACTGTCTCAAACCCTTTCTTCAACAGTCAAAACTGCATTCATTGTTCACACAGCAGAGGTGGGGTGTACAGTAACAGCAACCAGACAATGAAGCGACTGAGATCAGCGACAGAAAGATGTTGCAACCGTGCCAAAAAACACAAGTTTGGACAGGAGGGAGGGACGGAGGGAGGGAACAGCCTCCATGTAACATTGACCACATTTAGTGCAGTCCTGCTGCAACGTGCTTGTACCTACTGCTTCCTTCCAGTGCTGCGTGATAGATGGAGGAATAAGAACAGATGGCGGAGTCATGGAGGGAAAAAAAAAGGAAAGAATGGAAACAAGAGAACGAGGAGAGGATGAGAACAGAAATGAACATGGAATGAAAATGGGGCTTGAGAGGCATTCATGATAAACATGATGACATGAGACAGAGATGAAACACTGAGACTGTTTTTTGTTTTTAGTTCCACGACAAAAGTTTGCAAAAAAACTGGGTGTGTTGGGCCTCGGCCCGAACATGAAATAAAAGTACATTTCCCCTGCAAGTTCCAACGGTGGCTGATTTATCTTGGCAAGACTTTCAGCAACATCCGACCATCCTTTAAGTCTGAGATATACAACAGTATGACCACCAGGGCTCACTGCTGACACTCGGAAACCTCTGCTGCCTGACAGTATGTGCCTTGTTGTGCTCGCCATTGTAGTGAACTGCACACAAAATGCCATCTTTTGTCTCTTTTATTTCCAATTTACATGCTGATGATCCACATGATATATTATCCTTCACTTCGTTTGTTAAAATGATGAATTCTGTGATTTTCAAACCTCCCTGTATGCGGTCGTCTCCTCGGTGTGTACTGAAGAGCCATCCATCGCCACCTCTCAATTACTTTGTGCTGAAGAGGTTGTGGTTGCTGCTGAATGGTGGGTGTTACGCTAAAAATGTCCCCTTCAAGAGTCAAAAAAGAGCTGCTTGTCAACCTTTCAAGGAGAAAACCGTTAGAGCACACAGCCGACAGCCTCCTCATACCAACAACACGCTGAATATGCCTCGAGATTTGCGCCTGTGCATCTAATTTACTCCATCCTCTCACTCATAGCCAGATATAATCTCAATTCTAAACCATTTTAAATCTATCAGGTTTTCACTCTGCAGCTGCTGCGCTGTTGTCGTACGCTGTCTGTAAAAAAGATTTACTGAGCAGAGGAGAACACTCAGTGGGCCTTTACAGCTCTTCATGGCTGCACCCAACCTGTAGTCTGGCCCTGTCAAGTCAACCATTAACCCATTAAATCAGTTTAACACCAGTATAACCTCAGCAGAGCAGTCCTGCACGTTCAGCTACAGAGTTTAACACTTTCCCTGCCAAACATGAGCTGACATTCCCTACTGCTGACTGCAGGTGGCGACAAAGGTCTTCTTCTTTCTGCTACGTTTAATAGTTTAATAGCAACATTTTCTACAATAAAACTGACATGATACATACATGTATAGATAAACTAAATCTGATATACTTATCTTATGAACGTATCAGTGCTGAAATCTTCATAAAATAAGTGTTATCCAACAAGAATGTCCTCTTTTACAGCATTCATTTTAGATGTGAAGCCCAATCACCCCCGAAAAAGTAAAATTTAAGCTGACAATCAGCAAATGGCTGCTTTACATTACATCATTTTTGGGTACAATGCTAACAATAATACTGATGTGAAATCTTATGTAACTCTCCACGCATCAATGCATGCCTTTCAGTTTCAATGCGGGCACGAACGCAGGCACCCAACCAGACCAAGGAGTGTGTGCAGCACATGTGCTACCGTCGGCCTCGCCCACCCTCGGCTCCGGGCCCAGACCAGAATTTTTGCCTTTTCAGAGGCCGCTAAGTGAGTCCAGATGTCTATGACTCACCCTGCAATATTCCCAGTGAACACTAAGGAGAAACAAAAGGGAGTAACAGCAGTATGTTCCCATACAGTGGCAGCAGAAAATGCTGCACATTCATGGAAAGGATAAAACTCTCTTTGTGCTAATTTTTCCCTCTTGTTCCATTTCTAGTAAAAAAAAATAAAAAAAAATGAATGGCTCTATGTCTGTGAAGTGAATATACAAATAACGTGGAAGCACTTAATGTAATGAGGTTGTAAATGTATTGCTGCCAGTGGGAGTTCCCTGGAAGAAAAAGTGGCCGAAGCAGGGGTATTTTTCCCGCTCTGGAGGAGGAGTATTGTGTTACGGAGGCTAATTTTTCACTCCTAATGAGGAACTCCAGAGTGAGGAGTACGGCCTGTTTGACTTGACCCGTTTACCTCCCTGAAGGTGTGATGCATTGGAGGGCTTTCAGGCTCGCAGTTAGAGAGTAGAGAGTGAGGTAGGCGAGAGCGGACGAGCGCTGATGGGCGCTTTACACGGTCGTTCAGCCGATGACAGACCGGACTTCTGGTGAGCCTCGGTGTGACCGAGTGTGAAACATGAACTGACGAGCTGATGTGTGTTTATGGGAGCGGGGGTGGAGGGGAGGGGAGGGGTGGGGTTACTGTTGGTAATAATTTCTGCAAAGACACTTAAAATAAACAGGTGAGCGATGGACTACATTCAACATAACAATGTCCTGTCTCCCAAATGAATCCACAATGTAGCAGTGCATTCTGGGAACCTGATGAGACATCTGATTCTGCTGCCATAAAACTGAGTCAAACTGACCTTAACTCATAAAACCTTCTGCAAACCAAAAGTGCAATACATGCTAATTAACCGACATGATTATTGATTTGATAACCTACTATATTAGATCGTTTATTTAGCCAACACCCATAGAAACCAAGTCCAGCTATTTACTTTAAAAATAATAGTTCATGGTCATAATTCTGAAGGTTGAGATCAGTAACCGCTAATTATCTGAGTTGAACATTTATCAAACTTTCATACAGAAACCTGCAGTTAAAGGAAAGTCAGAAGAATGATTCACTGTTCAAACATTCGATGTTTGCCACTTTATGATTTAGGCCTCGACCACAAAGAGGCTGATTTACCCTTTGATACTCACTATGATTATTGGGAAGGAAAGAAAGCAGTCAATCAAATGTTTGTAAAAAGTGATTTTTTTTTTTTTGTCCCCAAATGTACCTTGTTCATGTGAAAATGTCTGGATTGTGTGCATTAATGTGACCTTTAGTTACAAAAAAAGGAAAAATCCAGAACAAGATCCTCACCTTTATCAAGTGCTTGTTCACCCATTTTGTGAAGGTCTTCTTCTGTACTCGGTCTCGTTCATCTGCAACACAGAGACACACCAGTTAAACACGTACAAGTAGGACAAATTCAGAACGTGAGCTATAGCAGGTGTATGATTGATGGAAGTTTCCTTTATTTTAATTGCAAGTAAACAAAAGAGGAAAATCCAGGGAAACCAGACTTGTCTGACTTCTGCAGGACAAACACGCCCACATCTGAGTCAGGCCACATCAGAGCACATTCACTGTCGGCAGATGAACCCCTATTGTCTGGAAAATAGTGTGTTCGCAAGGTCATGTCTCACTCTGTGACACCACTGCACTGCAAAAAAGCTTGGCCAAAATACCAGAAAAAAAACAACTCACTGAATCTAGGGAGGTAATGACTTAATACTGCTGATGTTTTCTGTACAGGCAGCGAGTTCATTTTAGAAATGAAAATAAATAAGCTGGTTCCTGTCAAGAAACAAGTGAACTCTGATACATGTTCAAAGATTAGAAAGAAGTAGGCAATGCTGTTTTTTTGGTCAAATTTTAGATCAGACTTAACAGTACGGTAAGAAGTAAAATACACTGAATATTAGTAAATAATTCTTAATTACATTTTTTTTAAGTCCTACTTTGAGCAAACTGAAAAAAATAAAAGCCAAGAAACAATAAAGTAAATAACTAATTTGGGTGGAAATAACTTGGTAGGCCAAAATCCCTATTTAATCTAATAACAGACCTCAATCCTAATCTACAGCTTCTGTTTCACATTCACTCATTCACACACACACAACAGTGGTGGACGTATGCCTGCCATCAAGATCATTGTCTACAGCATGTAGACCTGAGGAACCAGGAATGGAACCAGTGACCTTATATTTGCAGCCATCGCAAAAGTTAATTTATATTATTAATAACTGAAAGTAGTCTGGAAGTCTTTATAGTTCTAGTAATTCTAGCTTCAAGACACACTGGTTACAAGAAAGTTGATGTTTTACGACATGTCCCTGAGAAAACACAAGATGATCCATGTATGCTTAAACCAACGAGATGTTAAATCAAAACAATGTTTTACTTGAAGCTCCACAGTTTTTGCAGCGTACCTGCTGTTCTCTCAGACAGACACCAACAAAAGGATTCTATCATCAAGGACAAATCTTCCTGAAGATCCTCTGTGTGATTACGACAAGACATAACTATCAGAGCAATTTTCTGACAAGCTAGAACAAGGCCTCGGGACGGTATCCACCCACTAGGACAACAAACCTGCGTATTACCACCTAATGTTGCGGAATGCGGGCCAAAACCACAAGGTGTGTCGCTGCAGCGTTTATTATGGACACAAAGGATGGATCTGTTTCCAGCTCACTGATGTGACCCCACCTGACCTAAAGGTTCACTTCGCAGTTTTAATCTCACAGGACGCACCAATCACGAAGCTTCAAGAACTGCTTCGCTCACTGCCACTTTTGTTTCAGCTTCACTGTCTGCAGTACCGTTCACCTTATGGCAGAACGACCTCTGGAAACAAAGTCCTCCATCTTAACAGCTGTAAGGCAGTGATCTAACTGTCTATGCACAGGGACACACCCAGCAATGAAAAGCAACGCACAGTGATTCAACGCTGACACAAAATAGGCGCCCGCAGGCTACGTTTGTTTCCCCAGGAGGGAGTCGACTTCTACAAAATGTGTTATGGAACTTACGTTGCCATGGAAACCTAATACAGACCTAATATAGACCTCTAACCCCTCATTTTTCATTCACACTGAGTCTAACTATGTGACCTCTGAGCTTCTACTTCCTGTCGGGGGGGGGGGGGGGGGGCAAAATGTCACCCAGAGCGGGGACGAGGTGGCTGGTGACACACAGACTAACTGTCTGGGATGTTTCCAAAAGTATGCTGGTGTTTCCTAGCGGGGCTGCACCTTGACCTGGAGGTTGTTGTAGTCTGTTTATGCCATGCTACTTTTTACTAACTGAATATCTCTCTGTGAAGTCTTAAAGTAAAGGGCGGTGTGGGAATGGAGGGAAGTGGGTGGGGGGGTGGGGGGGGGCAGAGGGGCACTCAGGTATCACATGTCAGCAGACACAAACAGGCGTCAGTGAGGTGCGGAGTTTATGGTGCAGAACAGCACGACAGGTCGACAGCAGGAGAGGAAACTATGGTAACCGAGTACATTTAGTGAAGTATTGTACTCAAGTACAACTTTATTGCACTTTATATTTTTCCAAATGATCATACTGAACACTTCTACTCCTCTACATTTATCTTGCAATAGTTATTAATGCTTTTCAGAATAAGATTTTACACAACACATGCGGTAAAGAATTCTCAAAAAAAGATGTTGTTTTAATAATTTCTACTAAAATGAAGCTCCACCTGAACCAGGAAAACACTTGAATTATACTTATCAATAAGTTTTACTTTAGTAAAGGATCTAAATATTTTTTTCCAGCACGAGTTAAATACAGTTTTAAGTCTGGTATCAGTTTTGTGGAAACAAAGACACAATTACCATGAAAGAATCAGAGTAAAGTCTAATGAAGACTTCTGTATATCACTCTGTGGCAAAGTCATGCCATTACTAAAAATAAAAATCCTGATTCTGCAGAAATATCTTGTAAAAACACCCTTTTAAAAGTTGCATGGGAAAAAAAGAGGAACAATGTGAATGAGGAAAGGGACAAAAATGTAACATCCTTCAGTCTGCCTCCAAGGACAAACAGACTGCAACTACAGTAACTCACTCACCCCAAAACACACACATGCTGCACAAAAACAAGAAATTGTGAATGGGCTTTGCTGACCAATACCAAGTGAGGAAGCTGCTGATGTATTAAGGAAGGGGAGTATCTTCCTGAAAGTCACTGTGCACGGCAAAAACTGGACACTCAGAATAACCGTGTTTCTGTCCTATGAGAAATAATCAGCCTCTGACAACAATAAAAACCCAAGCAACATAAAACGGCATCATTTTCCATCCATGCAACAAGAAACCCAATCAAGCCTGAACATAAACCTCTTCAGGCTCTTTCAGGCTCTTTTGAGCACGGGCCAATTCAATTAAACACTCCTCTCACCTCTTCCTGGAAAAACACTTCATTCCTTCCCAGCAGCTTCTCACACATGCACAGATCAAGATCACGACTACTATTTTTGCATGAAGTGCCAGCATATACTGGTACCTTTCCTGCCGTCCGTAGCCTTTAGCATCCCTTGGTAATAGGCTTCGTCTGAGGGCATCCTCTCCCTGCCCGCGCTGCCAGACGAGAAATTCTTGTACCTCTGCTGTGGAGAGGTCATTGTAACCGTTCGTCAGCACGCAAAAATAATAATCTTGATGATAAAATATCCTTCTCCTTGATAGGAACTCCTCCTTTTCTGGCTTCTGTCTGTCCCTCCGGCCCTCGGTGCGTCCCAAAGTATGCAGTCAATGCACACAATCCACTCAGCGCTTCACAAACCTATGATTTCTCTCCCTCCTCACTCCCTCCTGGGGTTCTGCCCTTCTTTTTTCCTCCCTGTGTTTTTTCTTTTTCCTCTCTCACTTTTCCTTTTTCTACCGCTCGCTCTCTTCCTTTCAGAGCAAATGGTGCCTGTGGGTGATGAAGTCTGGGCCTGTACTAGTGTGTGATGTGCAACTGTGTATTTAGTGGCACTTGTGTGTGGAGGGGCACGGTGGGTAGGGCTCTGGACACACCCCTTCCACTATGCTGTGTGAGGAGAGGAGGAAGCAGGAGAGGCGTGTGAGGGCGAGGTGTAGAAACCTGCGTGCACTATCACTTAATCACTTCGCTTGTGCAATAAAACACACAGACAAGCTGAGTCACAGGGCTCCATAAAAAGTCATAAAAGTGGGTGCTGAGGACCTTTTTCTGTGTTGTATCACATGTATGTAATTAAAACGGACGTCAGGAATGACAACAAATGTCCAACAATAACCTTAAAGAGTGAAACAAAGTCTTCTCATTCACAAAGAAGAACACACACATATTTCTGGTTAATCATCACTTATTCACAGCATTCCTAAGTCATGTCACATCAGGAGCCTGTGACTGTGGGGGGTTTGGGAAGAGCTGCAGTCTATTCCAGATGGTGATGTGAGACCACACCCGGAACATCACTGACTTACTGAGACATATAACAGCTACAATCTCAGAATGTAATTCAGATTTATTTGATTGACATTTCTATAAAAGTCATTCACACTTCAAGGTGAACATGTAGAGCACTATATATATATAGATATATATATATATATATATATATATATATTTCATGAATCTAATCAAACCATAGTTCCAGTCTCTCGTTTGACTCTACGCAGCCAGAACTCGTCTCTTTGGCTGTTCAGCTACAGTCACTATAATTTCTCACTCTACCCTGCCCTGCGGTATTTAATCCAAACAAATTAGGGAACAACAAATGCATCCACTTCCAATAGAAACCAGATGTCTTTGCCAGGCGGGCGCATGCAAACAGTGTTAAGAACAGCAAATCTAATATAGCAAGCATTTCTTTTTGAAGATAATTGCTATAGGTTTGCCTCATAACACATGGAAGGCATATTTCTGGGATCAAACACCAGGATTACACAAAAGGTTATTTTTTCTGTGATAGATTAACCTACAGCAAAAGAAGAAAGTAGGAATGTTTTTAAGTTTTGACATCCGGGACACCCCTGTGTAACCTTTTGCTAAACAGCAGCACCTGTGGCAACAAGTGGCAGAAAATGTAAAGGCTAGAAATCCTAAAACATGTGTCTCAGATGGCAGGGCAGGATGCCCACCAATCATAAGGGTGGGTGGTAGTTTGATCCCTGTGTCCTCCTGTACACATGCCGGAGTGTCCTTGGGCAAGACACTGAACCCCAAGTTGCTCCTGATTGCAGGCGACCACCTTTTATGCAGCTCTGCCACCATTGGTGTCAGAATGTCTCTCTGAGTGGGTGAATGGGAAGCAAACTGTAAAGTGCTTTGAAACTGCTAAGGAGTGCATTTACCATTTAAAATGCAAATGAATACTAGCTGAAAAGAGCGACCCATCCAGTCAGTCAAATGACTTAGTAATAGCATCCACACAGCCACAATAAGATAGAATCCAATGCATTGAATTAAGCAACGACACAGTTTATTCATTCACGAGTTGAAGTATTTGTTTGTAAGGGGAAGATCGTGTTATTTCTTATTTCAGATGTGACATGTACCCATTTTAAAGGCACACATATTTCCAGCTCCTGAGTACAAAGTATTTCTTCAGCTCACCGAAAGACTTTCGGGGCTTACTGTCTCAAAGCCCCTCCTTAATGGTCCCCTATACAGCTCCTGTAGTATGTGCTGACAGCTAAGCTGGAGGCCAGGGTGTGACCTACCTCTGTTGAATCCTGCTCCTGTGGCCTCCAGCTGGGTATATCTCCCATCTCCCTACCCTGACTGACATCACTTCATCAGCTATAAGAGCTCAGGTTATTCACCACAACCTGTGTGAACATGAAAGCACTTAATGTGTCAGTGTGAGTGTGTATGCGCTGTGTGTTGACTCATTTTAAGCAATGTTAGCACATTTGGAGACACACCTTCATAATGCAAAACAACGTCTCGGCAAGCTACGGAATTAAGGTGTGGTATGTGGGCAAGCAATTAAATCTGAAAAAAGGAAAGGGGTCCAACCGAATACAGACGTGGCAGTAACAATACAGGATTTGACTGTAAACTTCCTGTAAATTCTGAAACTATACATGCAGTAATAAACATTTAAACAGCTGTTATATACGAGGATTTGATTTCTGACATAAAACAGAAACTAAAACGGTTTTCCAGGTTATCTGAGATGCAAAAGCAACAGTAGACGCTAACTGAGACCAGGGTGATGTTCTGGCTGTCGAACATGTACTTGAATAGGATTTCTGAACCTCATGGGAAACACTAGCAGGGGACCCAGATGGGAACAGGCAATGGCGCAGAAAGTGTGGAACATCTCAGTCATGAGATCTTTCCTACAGAATTAAAAAAAAAGGGAGACATATCATTAAGGTCTCAACATGCTTATTACTGTGCTCCTTCATCTGGCTTCATGGAAACCAGATGGAGCACTCGGGCGTTTTATAAGAGCAGAGAGCCGGGTGAAAATATGCGGAGAAAGTATTTTCTTTCTAAATGACAAGTTTGGAGTTTGATCTTATTTTGTTTAATGAACTGACGGTCTTCCTCCTCCCACAGTGCTGTTACATTCATTCTGCCTGATACAATCAGCTGCATCAGCTGCATGCATAATATACATCTGCATGCTATCTGGTTGCTCGTTGCATTCAGAGGTGCTCAGACTGTGTACGTCAAACTGTATTATCCTCATTTCCCATTCTGAGTATGTCGTTCTGTTAGTTTGTGCTCCTCTGTGACAGCCAATTTAGGGGTTCAATTTGAATGTGCTTCATGCCACTCTCCACACCATCAGTTGGTCTGCCCATCACTTTAGTTGAGACTGATCTCAGCAACTACAACAAATCACCATAAAATAATGCCCAGACGTTTGTGATCTAGTAATAATCTATGTCTCAACAACTATGGAAAAAACTACCATGAAATGACTTTCAGATATTTATGTTGCCTCTCGTGCTTTGTTAAAATCTGTATCTATGATCAAATGGCTGCAACACTAGTCATATTCCCATAATCCTCAGCTATATTTTGGGTCTAGTCCTCATTAGCAAACAAAACAATGCTACAGTATGATGGTGAACATTGTCGACATTATTTCTGGATTCCAAATGGTGCACTTGTACTAACACTCACTATTTTGAGTGCACAAGTGCGTTCACATGGTCAGTTATGGAAACATACAGTGCAATGAGTACCCGGATGGTGAACTCATAATGGTCACAATTGAGTGTGAAAAAATGTACACTTTTTTGGTCGCCATCTTGGCTACGTAGCGGAAAGAGAGGGACCACTGTTGTAAAAAAAATTTCAAATGAAGGCATCTGAAAAAGCTGCAGCTATTTTTTACTACGTACCACCATACTGCCGATGGACAGAAGCCATCAGTGTGTATATTGTGTGCATTAAACAGAGGGCAAGAAAACATTCATTTCTGGGTAAAATAATCAAAGCCAGCAGATATGTTGGTGGGTGATGCATTCAAGTGCTAAAACATATCTGGTAAGTGCAGAACGGCAGTATTCAGTTTATGACAACACTACCGTGTCAAAATTCTAGAACTACACAAGTAAGAGTCCTAACATGTAAGAGTACTGTGTTAGTTTACTAAGGGAACAATGTCATTTGAAACACAGCCAATATCTGCACATACGTCTGAGCGTGACCTGCGTGTAATCTTTGCTACTGTGTGTGTTCAAGAGTTTAAAGCAAAACTCTGCCTGAATGCAGTCAGACGGGGCCACAAGCCGCGGCTGTAGACTCTCAGTCTTGTAACCAAACAATATACTGTATCATTGTGAAAATGGCTTGGTGTAATTACCATAAACAAATCTGACCATCGAACATTATGGTTTGGTGGGTTCTATCCATCAGTGTTTGTCATCCTGAATCCCAGATTTCCCATAAGCCCTTTTTTTTTTTAAATCGTTCGTGCCAGAAAGAATTCAATGTTTTTATATTTCATACACGTGTAGCCATATCTGTGACATCTGTAGGATTTCCACTGACTTGTTTTTGCTAATAATGCAGCAAAGCTCCAGAAAACACAATTCAGTTGAACACATTTAAACAGAAGCTAAAATCAATTTGCTAAAATCCTAGGATTTAGCCAAAACATCTAAATAAAGCTGAGCCGGGCATTATGTTGTCCATATAGCTGTTTATACAGTAAACGTACTTCTAATAGATACTGACTAACAGGACATGGCTTGCAGCCACTTAAAGACTAGAACAACCTGTCTTTAAGCGCTGGGGACGGACGAAGCAAACAAATTAGAGGACAAAAGAATTCTAAGAATGTGTGATTATGGTTTTTGAAAGTGCTGAACAGCAGAGCAAAGACGAGGTTTTGGACTGAAGGAGGACAGACAACACCTTTTACTGGAGGGGATGAAGTAGCTGCGGAGAGGATTTTCTCTCCCAGATTAGGTTACCTCTCCTCTGAGCTCCCATTTTTCTTTAACCCCTTCATTTCTTGGTCAATTACAGTGAAAGTGTTTACTGAAGTCTGAGGCCACCATACCTTAAGGAAAAGAAATGATGATAACACCAGGAGGAGCCCGAACACACCCATAATTACCAAATCAGTTCTCTTCTGTAACGATGAAGAGGAGCAGAAGGAGACAGAGGAGGAAGAGGAGGCAGGGCAGCCTGAATCGCAGCACAAATTGGATCATATTTCTGATGCATACAAAGTTCACCGCTGACATGCCGTGCAGAGGGAGATCCTGGGCAGCGCGACTGTCCTTCACAGAGATTAAAAGCTGTATTATCCAGACTGTGTGCTCAGTAATGGACTCAAACCTTAAAGCCAACGGCACAACACATTTAACATAAGCCATTTTTCTAATGCAAGCTGGAAGACGAATTCCAGTGAAAGTCTGTTCTAAAACAGAAACAAAAGACTCCACTGTGAAATCCACTGTTAGAGCAGCTTGTTATTCAGTCAAGCAAAACTAATGAAAGCACTCAGGCTGCGCTATTAAATATAATTGTGTTCAATTGTCCGCTCAGTCTGTTTCATACATCAGGTGAAATGCGCTGTGTTTCTAATCCGGTTCTGCAAGTGAAAGACTAAAAAACTAAATGTACAGTGGGTACGGAAAGTATTCAGACCCCTTTAAATTTTTCACTCTTTGTTTCATTGCAGCCATTTGCTAAAATCAAAAAAGTTCATTTTATTTCTCATTAATGTACACTCAGCACCCCATCTTGACAGAAAAAAACAGAAATGTAGAAATTTGTGCAAATTTATTCAAAAAGAAAAACTGAAATATCACATGGTCATAAGTATTCAGACCCTTTGCTCAGTATTGAGTAGAAGCACCCTTTTGAGCTCATACAGCCATGAGTCTTCTTGGGAATGATGCAACAAGCTTTTCACACCTGGATTTGGGGATCCTCTGCCATTCTTCCTTGCAGATCCTCTCCAGTTCCGTCAGGTTGGATGGTGAACGTTGGTGGACAGCCATTTTCAGGTCTCTCCAGAGATGCTCAATTGGGTTTAGGTCAGGGCTCTGGCTGGGCCAGTCAAGAATGGTCACAGAGTTGTTCTGAAGCCACTCCTTTGTTATTTTAGCTGTGTGCTTTGGGTCATTGTCTTGTTGGAAGGTGAACCTTCGGCCCAGTCTGAGGTCCAGAGCACTCTGGAAGAGGTTTTCTTCCAGGATATCTCTGTACTTGGCCGCATTCATCTTTCCTTCAATTGCAACCAGTCGTCCTGTCCCTGCAGCTGAAAAACACCCCCATAGCATGATGCTGCCACCACCATGTTTCACTGTTGGGATTGTATTGGGCAGGTGATGAGCAGTGCCTGGTTTTCTCCACACATACCGCTTAGAATTAACGCCAAAAAGTTCAATCTTGGTCTCATCAGACCAGAGAATCTTATTTCTCATAGTCTGGGAGTCCTTCATGTGTTTTTTGGCAAACTCTATGCGGGCTTTCATATGTCTTGCACTGAGGAGAGGCTTCCGTCGGGCCACTCTGCCATAAAGCCCCGACTGGTGGAGGGCTGCAGTGATAGTTGACTTTGTGGAGCTTTCTCCCATCTCCCTACTGCATCTCTGGAGCTCAGCCACAGTGATCTTTGGGTTCTTCTTTACCTCTCTCACCAAGGCTCTTCTCCCACGATTGCTCAGTTTGGCTGGACGGCCAGGTCTAGGAAGAGTTCTGGTCGTCCCAAACTTCTTCCATTTAAGGATTATGGAGGCCACTGTGCTCTTAGGAACCTTGAGTGCTGCAGAAATTATTTCGTAACCTTGGCCAGATCTGTGCCTTGCCACAACTCTGTCTCTGAGCTCCTTGGACAGTTCCTTCGACCTCATGATTCTCATTTGCTCTGACATGCACTGTGAGCTGTAAGGTCTTATATAGACAGGTGTGTGCCTTTCCTAATCAAGTCCAATCAGTTTAATTAAACACAACTGGACTCCAATGAAGGAGTAGAACCATCTCAAGGAGGATCAGAAGAAATGGACAGCATGTGAGTTAAATATGAGTGTCACAGCAAAGGGTCTGAATACTTATGACCATGTGATATTTCAGTTTTTCTTTTTTAATAAATTTGCACAAATTTCCACATTTCTGTTTTTTTCTGTCAAGATGGGGTGCTGAGTGTACATTAATGAGAAATAAAATGAACTTTTTGATTTTAGCAAATGGCTGCAATGAAACAAAGAGTGAAAAATTTAAAGGGGTCTGAATACTTTCCGTACCCACTGTAATTGTATATCAAACATTGTGACTCTTCTTTATTTAGATTCATGCTTAAGTCTGCTAAAGCTGACTGTAGTCAACATACTATTTTACTCATGTTGGACCTTTCTGCAGCTTTTGTTTTTGAAAAGTTATTATTATTATTATTAATTTTAAGTCAATGCTGACAGATCAAATATTCATTGATATTCTATATAAAATGTATAATATTCAAATAATATCCTCCAGCCGACACAAAAGAGTCTCTCAATGTTTTTCTAATCACAGGGATGTTTGTCGTTGCTGTGCCGTGACACACCGTCCAGTTATCACCCACACGGATCTCCGGCCTGACGGCGGCCCTCCGATGATGTTATCAGAATTAGGTTAGAGCGATGAAGCTGCAAACCCAATTTAACTCAGACTCAACAAGCGCTCGGATTAGCCGCAGCAGCTGAGTTTTAAAATAGCTCCGTGCTGAGCTGCAGAAGCCTCAGTGGAAAGCCCCCACATCTGGGGCTGGGTCGGTTGCTAACGTTTCATTTGGATGAATCCAAATACAACAAGGTGATGTGGAAATAGCTGAGAGCTGCAGCCTGGCTGGCACGTAACATGTAGAGCGGCATGTGTCTCCCTCTGCAGGTGGAAGCACTGAAATGTGGTACTTCAACCATGCTGCTCTCACTTGGCTTAAAATGTAGTTATAAAACAGGCCAATTCATATAAAAGTGGACTTCACATAAATTAGATAAAGGTAACTAAAAGTAAGTTATTTAGCACAAATTCAGAGTAAATTGAATTGCATTATTTGAATTCAAAACTGAACAAGTTAACAAAATAGATCTCCCTAATAAATTGTTTGTTTGGGGGAGTATTAGTTATTCGTTATTAGTTATATGACCAG